>NC_137227.1:11858954-12023954 GCF_949987685.1 Ammodytes marinus
GTTGGACAGCTGAGGGATTCTTGCCGGCGTATGTTTGGTTGGTGGTGCTGCAGAAGGAGGACGTATAATTGTCCATTACTTTCTCC
This sequence comes from Ammodytes marinus, assembly GCF_949987685.1. NCBI lineage: Eukaryota > Metazoa > Chordata > Actinopteri > Uranoscopiformes > Ammodytidae > Ammodytes > Ammodytes marinus. Next base: position 11,859,041 of record NC_137227.1, read on the forward strand.
AGATGAATGAAGTGAGAGGAAACTCAAGGGGACATCAATTGCATTGCTCGGAAGTAAACTGCTTGTCCCAATAAGGGGGAGACAGATTATGTGTACATTTTGTTAACTATAATGGCAATTGAGGGTGTGCATTGCTTTAATTACAAATAAACAGTGCAACATGATTGCATGTGGTGAGATGGTTTGAAGACGTGGAGTAATGGTACCAGCTTAGAAGCAACACTGTCCAACACTTGCTGAATAACAGCACACTCCCTTGCAAACCTCACTGACTGTCCAGTTAAAGGTGAACCATGTAACTTTGTGTCAGTTAACATTTCCAATGGTACATTCAAATAACTGAATAAACACATTTTCTTCACAGAAAAATGGAATCCCTAGAAGATTGTTTGAAGTTAGAAGCTAACTGAAAATATACTGATTATTTGGCGTTGCTTACAGCAAGCAGAGCCCACAGCTTTTTTACAACATCTATAAGACGTATTTTTGGTTCCATGTGCCTCAACACACTTGCATTATGATTTATGATTATTCAAAACTAAGAATTACATGTAGAGAAAATGTGTTTTATAAACTAACTGCAGGCTTAGCAAATGTAAACAAATTCCACTCCTCTGAAACTGCATAGTGCACCTTTAATGATTCTCCTGTTTAATCATAGAGTTGATTGACAGTAGTATTTGCCACCACCTTGACAGAAGTGATCAATCAAAAACAAAACACTTCTAATTACAGGCATCAATTACTTAAATTCTACCCTATGAGATCACCCAAGTGTATTTACTTCAAAGAGTGCACAGAGACTAGTTTTATATAGCAATCCGGTGCAATGTGTAATGAATTGGTATCACGCTACAGCAGGCTACATTCAAAAGTATTGAAGCAGTTATTCATTACATCTAATCATTTCTTATTCCTTTATTTACATAACATCCTTGTGACATGAGCACACAAATACTGTGAAAATAGCATCCCTCTTCAAAAGCATAATGTGACAATCATATCATGTTGCACATTAAAAAGTGTACCATACAATTTGAGTGACCTAGCTCAAATTGACCTAGCTCCAATACATCACTGCTTAAACTACTGTATCTAATTCTACTCTCTATATTCCCTGTGTTTCTGGAAGACGAAAGCTTGTTCCATGTTCACTATACCCTTGTCTGTAACCCAACTTAAGGACACTGGCATTGTGCCACTCCTCTGTATCCCCCCCCCCCCCCCCCGCCTCTCTCTCTCTTATTATAACCCATTTTAATTGCACTATGCATACCCCACAGGAAAAGGCCAACACTAAATCCTGTTTTCCCTAAATAAAAGCTTTGATCTTTTCCATCCACTCCTGGTAGCCTTCAGTGGCCCGGGGGCTAACTCTGGTTCTCATTTGTCCTACAGTACACCAACAACCTGCAGTAACCTCAAAAGCACTCCAAGTTCTGGGATATGGTACAGGCTAAATAAAAGTGAATCACCCAGAGTTATCTACTAGCACAGACGTCACTTGAAAGACATAAGCATTGGTGATGCTACACCTTTTCCTCTTTTGTCCACTGCCAATATCCCAGTTTTCTCTTTTTCTCTTTCCAGTATAGTTTTAATGCTGTCACTCAATAGCCCGCACAGGCCGCCACCCTGATGTATCCAAATAACACATCAGAAAACCAGACATGCAAAGGTCCAAAGCATATAATTACCTGAGCTTTCTAGTCCCGGTATCTCAAAAGACCAGATATAGCTATTGACGCTTAAGTGTGTGTAACCATGGCTATTATTTCAAGATGACACAGACTGGCAGGTTATTTTAAAGGCAAAGAAGGAAAGTCTCCTTTAAAATATAGTAATCCCATTTCTGGTAAAAGTCAAGTGTCCCTAATGTGACTATTTCTTTTTTTTTTTTTTCGCGGTCAGCCAGGCAGCTGAGAGTGAATACAAAAAGAGCAAAGCACAGAGGGATGAAGTGAGAAGCTGTTATTGGTTTCGGGTATGATTATCTTTTTTCACCTTGGTCTGCAAGGTTGGGACTTAGGTGATATCGGGATAGCAATTGGTAAAAGGCTATTTGCTAAAAAGAATATTGCTCTGTTGTGGCCCTGGTCCTGTAAAGTCAACATCTGCTGAAACAGAGGGTATCATCCGTCACGGTGAGGAGGATATGCAAGCACAGAGGGCTGCCCTGGCTTTTGTTAAGTTTCATCCCAACCCCCCTGTCCACTCTTGTTTGGCAAGCACATTTACACTTGGGCGGCTCCAGTTCAGTTCTCTCTGTTTGAGTCGGGCCCTTTTTCTTAAAACAAAACCAAAAAAAACAACCACAGTTTTTAAGCACATGCAAATTTGTGCAGGCCTTGGATTTTGTAAGCCATTATTTTGAGGTTTGCACCGAGAAACAAATTAATATATAACTAACCCAACAGCTAATCTAAATATAATTTAAATACCAAGGAAGAACTGGGCTCTGTGTATTTACAGCAAAAGCATTTCTTAACTTCTGTTGTAACAATATGTAATAATAACACATTGTCAATTATTTAAGGACCAGCTTTTCAAGACAGATTTGAGATACATTGTGTACTTCAAAAAGTAAGAGCTTTTTAATGATGAAATAAATGAATGGATGTACAGTGGACCTGTTCCAAGAGCCACTGGGATCCCGAGAGCTGATTCTTATTTAGATGGATTTGAGCTGGCGTGTGTTCATGGCCACCTTCCAACAAACGATTATAAGGGGACCGAACAAGGATGATGCTCAATAGCCATCTCTTCGAAGTGGTAAGGTTTGCTGGAATGATCTATCACTGACATTGATACGGTTTCGGCCTTGGTCCTTACCTTTGAGGTCCAGGTTGCGGGCTCCATTGGAGTGCTGTGTAACGGTGCGTGAGTCAATCTTGAGCGTGTGTACGTTGTTGGCGTCCCGGGACACCACCACATTGTGCCACTGGTTGTCATTGAGAGGCTTGTCTGAGTTGCCTTTCATCAGCGACGGCCCGTTGCCCAGGTCAAAGACGTAGTGAACAAACCTGTGGAGAAAACATGTCAGAGTAAGACGTATGTGTCTGTTTGGTGAGTAACACAAATCTCAATCCGGGGTTACTACACATTTCCCGTTTTTCCCAGACTAAAATTTCCATGATTTTCTGTAGATTTTTCATTCCATATTTGTTATCCGAATACAATACTTGGAAATTACTCAAATTAAATTCCATTGTTTTCTATTATTTTCCATTCTGCGTAGGAACCCAGTAAATCATTGTGCACCAGTCAGAACCATTTCTGAGAGAATTGAGACAATCTGACTCTACTTTAGAACATAAACGGTATATTCTCATCACGTCTTTCAATGACAGACACTGATAGCAGGTCACACTGAAAAGCACTGCACCTCCAATTGTTGTGATGAAGTGATTGGATTGGACAACAATGTGCTCCTCTACTTTGGCTGTAATGTGTCCATCCTGTTCTGTCTAATACCATATTTATGATTTAAAAAATAAGATTAACCTAAGCTACTGCACATTGGGCCTGTGATTTCATTTTTGCTTACCCACTAGATTGACATGTACTGTATATAAAATATATAAAAAGCAGTTTTTGTCTAAATGCCCCTGCAAAGGCAGACAAGGTGGAACACTTCCCTCATATGGCTGTCTTTTGTGTTTTATTTTAAAGGCTATTGATATTGTTTCATTTGACTCGAGGTATGTCTTTTCTGGGGTTTTTTTCTACCTCAATTTCAGTTCTTTTTCGTAGCCTCTTGTCTTTGTGTGGCAGAGGCGGCTAATGCTTTTGTGTTGTAACAGTGGTGAATACAGAGCACAGCAGGAAGAGAGATACACAGGCGGAAGCTCTTTTGATACTCCAATTATGAACAGCTTTTAGGAATATACAATTCACAGTTCAAACCAGTTATGTTTTTTTTTCTGGTTTGCACTAGCTAGCTTTAAGTTGTCTTTATAATAGGAAATTACCCAAATACTTTCTGACTGCTGGTTAGAAAAAATCATTATGCTCACAACCATACATCAACTGTTAATGGTTGTAAAATAAATTCAGACAAGTTTTCAAGTTAAACAGACATAGACAGATATCTTCTCCACGTTCTGTTACCCAACCAATAACAACAAGCAATAGATGCAGCATCCAGTTCAGCTATAAAGACAATATAGTGTGATTACCCACCAACAAACAGTGAGGCCACTTTCATCCAGGAAACTCTGATTTATAGCAGCATTAAATGACTCACTGGTCTACGTTCACATGGAGAAAAACGTTTTTTTCAGTTCATATTTTGTTTTATTGATAATAACATAGTTGAACCTAGTGCAACCTAGCTGGATTTTTTGGCTGTAAAATTGGTATGTATTGCTTTGCAAAGTGAGATTGCTTCACAGCAAAAAACAAAGGGTGCTCCTTTGAATTTCAGAAACAAACAGAAAGACATTTTCTGTTTTCTGTAAATAGAGTCAAAGTAATGCAAGTTATTAATGTACTTATTGTCATCTTTGCACACAAATAAGAAAATATATTTTGTCAAGGCCAATAAGATTTAGTTTGAGGGGGTAAACGTGTTTACCCCCTCAAACTAAATCTTATTGGCGTAATAATATGCTAATGCTAATTATATTACAGTATGTTGTGTTTACTAAACACAACATACTGTAATATAATTAGCATATTATTTCCTTGTCAGTTAATAGACTTAATCACATGACTCACTCACCCCTTCACCAGTTCCACAACGATGAAGTCGCTCCCGTCTCCGGAGTTGAAGAGCATCAGGCCGTCGGGCGTGGTGGTTTTGAACTGAAAGAAGAGGTGCATTGAGGCGTATGCTTGCAACGTGGCTAAAGCTAGGTAGCTGCCTTTTGTTCGAAACGTCACCGGGTCGGCGATGATGTGGCGCATGCCGAAGCGGGCGTTCAGTTCACAGTAGGAGATGTCGCCGTTCTTGCACTGGTCCAGATAGGGCAGCCCGTTGAAGGTCAGGCCCTGCAGATGGCCAATGAAGTTGGAGGGCACCACGGATATGAAGCGCCGCTCGGTCATGATGCCCGTCTCGATGTTGTGAAACTCGAGTCGTGTGTGGGCACCAGTCATCTGGCCTGCATTGGTGGAGAATACAGAACACCGGTATTAATATAATTGATTATATTTTTTTGCAATGCTCTCCATTAGGGAAATAGAGCATTCTGGGAAAATAAAGAGAATGCAGACAAAAGTAATATATTTGAAAGCACAATAAGTCTGGAAGTTTATAACATATGTGGGAATTGTACCTAAAACTCAATACAACAATAAAAAAAGTCTTGGCAATATCAGAATGCATTTACAAGCTATGAAAGTGTCAAACAATTCATATAAAACTATGGTTTACTGTATTTGATGTAGTAATTTGGTCATAACCACACATTAGCCGGTTTTCTAGCACATCTTTATGATGCTCTCAAATTGTTTTACAGTTTGCTTGACAAACCTGGTGTGCACAGCATAGGGTTTCATTGTATAGCTTCACAAAGGTTATGTTTAATTATTCTAACCTGCTGTGAAGGAAATTATGCGAGAGTAATTTTTCAGAATAAGCTGTTGTTGCTGCTCTACACACCACAATTTATACCGTGTTTGCTTGGAGATGTGGAGTAATGAGCTTGGCAAGCTGCCCAATAAAATGCCTCCCCCATGCCGGCCCTGGAAGGACTCCCAGGGCATATCCTGCTTTTACTTTCCCCCATGAACCTGCTTGTGAACCAGCCAACACTTCACAGGCATCCTACCTTCTCTCTCTGGCCTCTGTGGGCCTCACACTCTTTTCTTACATGTAAGCCCACACCTGTTTATCTCACCTCACTCCTCATCTTTTGCCTGGCCATCTTTACGCCCGAGGCCACACCACCGTAAGAAAGCCCACGACTCCACCTCATCTCTTGACCTTTCATCCTTCTTCTCTTGCTATTTTCTTAGTAGTTTGGCAGAGCCTGGATGTCAGTATTTTTCTACACCGCTGTTCAGTGAAGTCAGTTTATGCTTGAAAGACCTTCTCCTGCTGTCATTTATTTTCTGTGCCCAGGCATTGTTACTTACATTTTAGCTCTTTATATGGATTTATGCTGGTATTATATGTTTAACAATCAATTGACAAACCATATGCAACCTTTGTGTCTGACTTAAGCCTTGTTTCCACTGAGTGGTGTGATGTGGTTTGGTTTGGTTTGGTAAGGCTCGGCTTACTTTTATTTGCGTTTCCACGGCCAATAATTAGGAAGGGTCCCAAAATAAGTGAGCCACCTATTTTTGTCCCCGTTTCGTCAGGGTACCGAGACATCTCAAAAGGTTCCAAAAGTGTGGAGCTACACACTGCAGTCCGCTGATTGGTTGACACACTAAACATCATAATTCTTCACTTTCCACTTTTACATAAGGAGTAATAATGACAGAATAGATGAATTTCGGATATGAACTCGTCTGTGTACCGGGACACAACTTACCTTCCACTGTGACGTTATCCACACACAGCTGCAGGCTCTTGCCTCTGCGCACCACCTTCACCATGTGCCACTCATTGTCGTTGAGCTTCTGCCCGGCAAACAGTGTCTCCGGTCCTTTGCCTGTTGTAGGGAGGGGGGAATACAAATCACAAACAGCACGGCAGGGAATGCTGCGTGCGCCTTTACTCACGCACCCAAACACATTAACACCCAGACACACAGTTCAAAACACAGGAGGTGGCAGTGCTAGTGGAGAAAACCTGCATGTTTGAGAAACACATTCACACAGTATAGTACAAATGATAGGAATACAATACCCGGCCTGAACAATCCAATGTATTCTGAAAAGCTTACAGTGTTGCAGCAGGGTGCCTTTAAAGACAGTAGGACAAAACACGTCAATACAAACAAGGAAGTAGATCAAACCAGGCAGCCGTCGATGACAGGTGTACTGTTACACACATTATATTAAGTGGTGTTCTGCTTATAGAGAGCACTTCATGTCCCAGTTTAGTTCATGGAGGACTCTCTTGATGCATAGACTGCAAAAGTTGATACGCGCAACCTCCAAACTCGCTCAATTCCCTAATTCCACCCTTTTTTACTTGTTTACTCCCAGTTCCCTTCTCTGAATCAACCTCTCCTCTTGCTGTTGTTGTTTTGCCTCTGACAGTGAAGGAGACTGTTTTGATCCAATGTTAAATGGGCTTGCAAAAATGCTTATTAGAGCCATAGTTATAATAGGATTTTTGTTGTCTTCTTCAAAGTGGAACAGGCTATTTATATCCCTGCAAATGTCAGAGCCCAAATGACGTCGACATTTAAACACATTATTTGGCACGATGGGAGTGTCAGTGGGAGAAACAGTGTGGATGTTGATAAAGACTATACAGGCCGCTTTCACAGTGCTCTTTGCACCATGACGAGTTTTATGTCATGCATTGCTCAAGCTAGGTCGGTGGATGGTGCTCCAGAATAGCTGATTATGAATTTAAAATAGACAAACCTAATCGAGAAAGTATTTTATATGACAACAAAAAGGAAAACATCCCTTATGTGGCTTAAGAAGCTGACAGACGTACACAGGGGTAAGGCACTGATAAAAGTAATCAGTAATAACAGGGAAGGAGGATTATGTAAAGACAATAACGAATATATATATATAGTCAAAAGTTTCATTCAATGTTCTTTTTCTACCTTGTAGATTAATATTGAATTTAATATTGATTGAATATTGTGCAGGAAGTTTTGAACACAAAGAGACTACATATTTGAAAGCAGTACAGAATGCCTCAGAGCCTTATATTACTGCATTATATTCTATTATGTTTCACAAGGAACCTGAATGGTGTATTTTCCTTTACAGAAATAAAGACATTTCCACCCTGAATTGAAGGCAATAATTGGTAAATACAAATTCAGCGGAAGGCAGGAAATGTAGTGTTTGACCCTCAAAATGTTCAGGGGGGACGGGACTCCCCAGACCAGATAAAATAACAGTTTGTGGCTCTATAAATAGGAGCTTCTTGAGCCTTGAGACTAGCTTCCACGCTCCCTGTGCAGTGCAATGGAAAGCTCTGATGATCGAATAGACCCTGAGTAGAGATGTTGGACGGTATGTCTCTGCCCCAGATGCTTCGTACCTTGAACTTAAAGCACAGTGCATGATAGCTCGGGTTGGGTCTTGAATCGGTAGAGCTTTGGACATTTCTCCCGGCCCGAGCCTGAGACATAAGCTCAGTGTGCCTGGCCACTCCCCTCCTGTTAGTGCTAGAGGCTCTGGGCGCCTCCATGCCCGTACCCTCGGACCAGAGCCCCTGAGGTATGCGAGCAGGACAAGCTCCAGGCATAGGCCTAGAGACTAGGAGTCCCATATCTTTCCATTGAGCTCTGAGGGAGCTGGGAGTTCACACACACACACACACACACACACACACACACACACACACACACACACACACACACACACACACACACACACACACAGTATATAATGAGGGATAATGCAACCCTGAAGGCAGCAGGGCAGACTAAAGAAGCTGAATGCCTGAGGAGAACAGTCACTTCCATTAAGCCACCGTCTGTACTCTGTGCTTCGAGGCAACTCTTGCGGCTGGTAAATAAGTAAAATGTGACTTCAAAAGAAACTGGCTTCCTTACACCATAATAACTGGCACACATTTTTTTTAATCAAAAGATCTAATTTTAGAAATCCCAATCCACTTCCAGGGACAATGCCTTTGTCTAAGTGTACTTCAACAGGTGCTCGAGTGGATGATGTAGTACAGCCCGACGGGGAGATGATTGTCCCCCTTCCCAGTTGCGTTTGAAATTATTAAGTCTGGAGGAAAACAAAAAAAAAAGTCCCATCAATTGATGGCTGCGGCTGGCAAGAACACACACTGGCCAACTGGAGAATTGTTTTCCCATTTACTCCTGTCACTTTTTTATTATATTGTTTTTTTGATGGCCCCTTTTTGTCTCCAGCCACATGAAATTGGATAAAGAGACATTTGATCACACAATGCGCAAAGTAAATATAAATAAAAAATGCTGCTATACTGCCACAAAGAGAGGAAGGAAGTTGATGCAAAGATAGATAGGATGGTAGGGAGAAAATGGAACAATACATGAGGATGAAAAAAGAAGTTAAAAGAAGACAAGATCTAAAAAGTGGGAAAGAGAAACTACAAAGCTGAATGATGTGAAACGGTTAAAGTTTGAAGAGTTTTTGCGGCACAAATGAATGGGATTGACTGCCCTTTGGAACAGGGCCCATCATGTAATATTTATTTGGCTTGGTTGCTACATTCCACAGAAGAGCAAGGGCCACTGCTGTGCACAAAGCTAAAGTCATTTGGCCATAAAGAGGGAGGGCTAGCCAATTGACAAAAAATCTCTGGGCAGAAGATGGTGCAGTGAGGGACATATTCAGTTGTAGGGGGCAAAGTGTTTCGAACCGTAACAACCCCAATTGAGGAGAAACAACATTTGGGATTATCCAACTGTATGTATGTCGGTTTATTGGGGGTTGAAGGTTGAAAGATTGCTTGCCGAGTATGAATAATATTTACATTTTTAAATCATTTTGGCATAGTTCTGAATTTGCTAAATGGCCAGAGATCATTATCATTGCAGAACAATGACTGCCTAAAAAATGCATATTGATGAAACACATACTGTTTGGCTTGGTGTGGTGTTTTGAAGCCTCACTTTGCTAACCAGGTAACACAGCAAACAAGAAAGCCGAGAGCAGGCTGGTCTAGGGTTAAATGAGCTGTAAGCCTTTGCCGCAGCGACTGGCAGATAGAAGTAGATTGTTATAAAAACAAAGGGGGAAGCAGGGCTCATTAATGATAGCGCTGCCGATTATTAAAAAGCAATTAATTCCCATCCTGCTACGTGTGCTCTCTCACTTTGTCTTGGAGACCAGCAGGGCAAAGAGCTGTGATCACATTGTTCTCTATTCATCTCCCCATCTCTCTTTTGTTCCCATCTCTGCCTGTCACTTAGCCTCGTTTCCACTGAGTGGTGTAGTTTGGGTTCGGCTCGGACACTTTCATTTGCGTTTCCACTGCACACAGTTGGAAATGGTCCCAAAATAAGCAAGCCGAGCCGCTCCTATTTTTGGGACCTTTTAGTTGGGGTACCACACCATCCAAAAGGCTCCCAAAAGTATGGAGCTGCACACTGCAGTGGGATGATTGGTCGCCATAATCAACGTCTGTGACCCATGTACTGTATTGTGACCCCAGCTATCACCATCTGGAATAAACCCAGCCTACCAAGTCAGGGTAGTGTCGGAAGTGGAAACGCAAACTGGATCTAGTGTTACCAAACTGAACAGAACCGAGCTGTGCTGTGCTGACCCGAACTGCACCGCCCAGTGGAAACGAGGCATACATGTGTTCCTTGGGAGCTGAAGAGGTGTCAGGGAGATTTCTTTCCTGGTGTAAAAATAGCCCGGGATTATGGATTATTTCCAGCGACTGTGTCGACGCACAACAAATGAGATGTGTGATGTTTGCGGGCAGTTGCATAATAACCAGCAGTCATCCATCATTGGTCGCTGTTCTCTGTGTAAACAACCTTGATTAATGCAATCAGATCAATGGAACACAAGCCGTCCGCTAATGGCTGCAGGTTGTTGCCATCATCAGTCTCTATTCAGGCTTTGTGGTGGCTGCTGTGGCAAGTGAGTACTTGAACACAGTTGTAAAATTATTATGTCATGTTGCACTGCGCAAATATGATTTTTACATTTTGAGCTTGACAATCAGGGAATGAAAATAGTAGAATGTTTCATTTATCTTACTGTGTACAAGTGACAGAGATGAATATGTCTCCCAGATCACTGATGGATATACTGTATGTGCCCTCTCTGAAGTCTGAGGTGCTCAAAGCTATAGTGTGTAACTTATTTGTGAAGCTTAACTACATGAGGTAAGCCTTGGTGATGTTGGTGGTTTTAAACCTTCCATGTTTTTTCAGTGGAATCAACAACTGAAACATTATCGGGCGCTTCTTGGTTTTTCAGTTTGTAAACACTGACATGCTGAGAAATACTGAGATAGTTTTGTGGAGCTGATAGACTTAATCAACTTTGTGTTCACTCGTTTAGCTATTGCTTGAATGCAACGGGTATTCATTTGCACATACAAGTTACACACTATAGCTTTAAAAATAGAAGGAGCATCTGAATAAGAACGGAATATGTTGATGTTCTCATTACTGCTCATAACAAACACCTCGACTTAAATGATGAAGCCGTAAACTATCACCGTATGAGACATGTTCCAATTGGTTTTAGTTACCTTCTGCATAAAACCAGAGCACTGTGTGGTCCACCAATGCATCCCCAAAATCATCCCCTACTGTCACTCAGAATCATCTCCAAACAGATGCAGGCCACATAGCAAATCAGCAGGCTTTCCCGACATGGTTGTTAAGCTAACAAATGTACCCTGCTAGTCTGATGCTAGCCAAAGGGCTTGAAGCTGACCAAAGAGGGACAATAACTGCTGGCCATTGTAATGGGCAAAACAAAAGTGTCATGATATGGCATGACAGGGCCACAGGCAGGGGCTTGTTTGGTAAGGCCGCTGCTGGTTTTGGACAAAAGGGACAACAACAAATCCAGCCATGAGTCATATGGGCATAGATGGGGTCAAGACATTGGGGTCAGCTGTTTGTCAGGGTCGCTCAACCGTATGTGGTTGGAGTGTTAAGCTTGTAGGCGTCTAAGGCTAACAGCAGGGTGTGTCGGCGAGTTAAAAAGGGCCAATGTGTGCCAGGAGGGATCGAATGTGGAAATGTGTATTTGAGCCAACAAGACATTTTTTTTCATGTATCTTTATATGTCAGAGGAATGCTGTGACCTGAATATGCCACAGTGCCTTTGTTCATCTGAGCAACTGACTCGACTAAACAGTGGAACCTGAGTGTCTATGTTAGTCGAGTTCCATAACATCAAATCCTTTCTTTACAACTGCATCATATTCTCATTTTTACGTGCTTTGACAGAACCTGCCATCCTCCAGTATATGGGAGACGTAGTGAATTCCAGTTCCAAGTTCTGTGATCAAATGTCTGTGGAAGAACCATAATTATGAGCAGCTACCGCACAACAGAGCTTTTTGAGTTCACAAATGTTCCCGCGAAGCGATACACATTCGTCCATCTGCACAGGCACACTTACAAAGCATTCGCGAGAAAAAAAGGAAAATACAGTATAATAGTGGACTGCAGTACAATTAAAATGGGAAAGCGAGATAGCTCTAAATCTTTGCAGCGAAAATGAGGGAGGATGGAGAAATTGAGTGTTGTTAAAAAGAGGGAGTGAGAGAATGAGCGAGAGTGGTGAGAGAGACAGAGAAAAAAGAGAAAATGCAGGGATGAGGGTGGATTGCAGATGATTGAAATTGATTTCTCATGCAGAGCAGCACAGGAGGATAAAAAACACAACCGGGGAGACCAAAACGCTGACCGAGGGGGAATTGTAATGACGGCCTTCTGCACGGATTTGTATGGAAAACAAAAAATGGTGAGGTAGAAAAAGATGTCTCCGTGAAATCCCCTTCTAACAGACATACAGTATACTGTACTCAAAAGTGGGACTATGTGTATGTGCAGGACTTATTTATGTTCACGATTAGCATTTCACTACCATGTGATGGACCTCGGGCAAACCCCCCCCCCCCTCCATCCCCCCCCTGTTGTGCACCCATCTGGGGAAAGCACATTGTACGTTATACACACTGCACTGTACTCACTCCGACATTAAGTATGCAAATACTGGTGCAGGTGCATTCAGCTCAGAATATGTGTGTGCATAGGACATACTTTGGTCTTTATAACCCCCCAACAATATCCTGCAAGACTGTTGTATTCACGTGCTGTGGCTGCACTTGAATTTAAATATGAATGTTAATAAGGCAATTGGAAAAATGCCCTGGGAATTGTTACATACATTATGTACATACAGTCAAGTGCGAAAGTTTGTGAACCCCTTGAACATTTTGGAATTTTATTTATTTTTACCATTATTAATTCATTTTTATCAATGCCAGTATTTTTTATATGAAATAACAGATGTTTGTTTATCAATTCAACATTTTTCTTTCCCAGAAATAAATTGTTAAAACAGATAAAACAAATTATTTGACAACTGTTGTATGATCAAAAGTTTGTGAACCCTAAACTGCATTGCTTAAATGGAGCAGGTAAACACAATCAGATGGGCCAAATTGAGTCATGAAATGGACCAATGTAGTGAGAGATCTTTAGGGAAGAAATTGGGCGGCACTAGATACAACAGAGATAAAACCAGGTCAGTTTAGGCTCACCAAAGTGAACCCATACTGGTCAGACATGGTAAAAGGGAAACAAATCTCTGAGGATCTCAGGAATAGAGTTGTGATGCTGCACATTTGTCTGGGGACAGCTATAAATTATTTTAAAAAAAGTTTGAGCTCCATCGGTCCACCGTGAGGCAAATCATCTGCAAATGGAGAGCTTTAAGAGTGACTGAACATCTGCCTAGAAGTGGACTTCCTTCAAAAATATCCACAAGCGTCACAAGATAAGTGATTTTTCAGTTAAAAGCCAACCCAAACATTACATCTAGTGATTTGCAGACCTCTCTTGCAGCATCTGGGACAGATGTGCATGGTTCCACAATAAGAAGAAAACTCAGTCAAAATGGCTTTCATGGGAGGGTTGCTAAAGAAGCCTCTGCTCTCAAAAAAGAACAAAACTGCTTGTCACAACTTTGCCTGAGAGCACTTTGAGATACCTGAAGTCTTATTCTGTGGACAGATTAGTCCAAAATTGAACTGTTTGGTCATAACCAAAACTGCCATGTTTGGGAAAAAATGCAATTCTGCCTACCACCTAGAGAACCTTCTCCCAAGTGAATAATGGTGGTTTCAAATTGTCTGCAAATCTCCAGATGTAATGTTTGGGTTGGCTTTTACCTGAAAAATCACTTTTCTTGTGGCGTTTGAGGATATTTTTGAAGGAAGTCCACTTCTAGGCAGATGTTAAGTCACTCTTAAAGCTCTCCATTTGTAGATGATTTGCCTCACGGTGGACCGATTGAGCTCAATTTTTTTTTTTATGAATTTATAACTGTCCCCAGACAAATGTGCAACATCAAAACTCTATTCCTGAGATTTGTTTCCCTTTTAGCATGTCTGACCTGTATGGGTTCACTTTGGTGAGCCTAAACTGACCTGGTTTTATCTGTGTTGTATCTAGTGCCACCCAATTTCTTTCCTAAAGATCTCTCATTACATTGGTCTATTTCATCAACCAATTTGGCCCACCTGATTGTGTCAACCTGCTCGATTTAAGCAATGCAGCTCAGGGTTCACAAACTTTTGCACATACAACATTCGTCAAATAATTTGTTTTATCTGTTTTAACAATTGATTTCTGGAAAAGAAAAATGTTGAATTCATAAACAAACATCTGTTATTTCATATAAAAAATACTGGTATTGATAAAAATGAATTAATAATGGTAAAAATAAATAAAATTCCAAAATGTTCAAGGGGTTCACAAACTTTCGCACTTGACTGTATATACATTTTGCAAAAAGCAATTTGTTAATTTAGCATTAATTTAATGATATGTCTTTCCTAAAATGGAGAATTATCACCTGAAAATAGTCCCCCCCCTCTATGTTGTACCTGTACAAATAAACATGAAGCATGTAGATGCAAATTGTTCTTCCAGTAATTACTTACAGATCATTGTTTTCCTAGGCTCACATTCAAAGTTATTGAAGACAAAGCAAAAATCAACTTAGGCCTCTACTAAACAGAAAATATCGAACTAACTCCACAACATGTAGATGGTGAAAGCAATAGCAGCTACAAAAGTGGAAAAGCAACAATCAGTCAATATTTATAGATATTTGATCAAGATCTCTTTGTGGTTATTTAACCGTGGTAAACGACTTGTTAAAAGATTGATTTTCATCTTCGAACCACTTCAGGTACAGTGCAAGAGTGGGGGGAGTTGGTAGGCGTTTCTAAGATGTACTGGAGGTAAGCTATCAACTGGGACTATAGAACTTATTTGCCTTTCTACATTTGTGGGAGTTGTGTGTTTGTTTCTATGACAGAAAGTGCGAGAGCCCTTCAACCTTGCAGAGGAGAGCAGTACATGCTGAGCACAATAGATGCATCTCCCACACACAAATATGCCCTGCCTACCTACAGCGCAAAACAAACCAGTGCTCATAATTGCACCGTTGGGGGTCTGTGTGTGTGTGTGTGTGTGTGTGTGTACGTGTGTGTGGACAAAGAAAAAAGGGGACCCATTTTCAAAAAAAGGTGGTGTTAAAATATTAATTCAGGTCTTAGGTTATAGCACTAATGGTGGTGAGGGATGTGTGTGTGTGTGTGTGTGTGTGTATGTGTGTGTGTGCATGTGTGTGCGTGTGTGTGCGTGTGTGTGTGTGTGTGTGTGTGTGTGTGTGTGTGTGTGTGTGTGTGTGTGTGTGTGTGTGTGTGATAGAGAAGGTGAGAGGGCCAAAAGATAGGAGGGAAATGCGGCGTCAGCATGGCTGCTTTGCTTTCCCGGCCAAGAGGTTGGCAATGGAAAACCACGGGATGGCTTGAATGTACGTGTTTGTGTGTGTGTGGGCGTGTGGTCAGGTGGATCTAGAGGCCATTATCATTTCAAATGTGGGTTTGTTACACCTGAATTTTATACGACAACTATAAGGAGAACAGATTGAGCTTTGAGTACTTTTTCTTTGCATTTACATATTTTTTAATGTCGGTTTGAGCATGTGAATGCATGTGGTGTGCAAGTGTCTGTTGGAGTTTATGGACCAACCCCCGTGCCCCCTCTCTCTCCTCTGCCATCTGTGCTGCTGGCATGGCTCCTTAGTGCCGGTAATGAAGAGGAACGGCCCCCACCCCCTCCCATGCACACTCACACACTCTTTCTGTCGCCTCCTTGTCTGTCTCAACAACACTTCTTTATACTGACTCTGCTGCAATGCAAGCTACGCACACACCTTTATCGCACGCACGCACGCACACACACACACACACACACACACACACACACACACACACACACACACACACACACACACACACACAATCTATAAACTGATCTTTCCCAGGTATAGCTGCTTTTGAAACATCTTCCCCAGTGCTGTCCTCTGAATCCACTTGACATGCTATCGATTTATTTTCTCTCAGCGGGTTGCCTTTTAAGTTCAAACGGCTGAATGCTCCCCTCCCACATAAATAAACAAATCTTATAAGTACTGTATTGAAGTGCGGCACTGAAAGGGACCCCAGAATTGTTCTGAGACACACACTAATGTCTAGTCCAACCCAAACAGTGCACATACTTTCATACATATTCACACACACGCCCAGTTACTTGAACATGTTCTTTGGGGGAAACTGCATTGACGTCAATGTGTTCTTGGGTTGCTTTAGTTTAACTGCTATGTTCCTAGCCCCGACCCCCTGACCTATCAATGATAATAACACTTCAATTTGGTTCTGAACTTCCCATGCCCCCGAGCTTGCCTCGATTAGACAAACAACATATTCCATGTTTAAACATGTACAATTGCAACCCCATTCCCAGAGCCCGTACACCTTATCAAAGTCCTACAGCACCATGCCTACAATACAGACACTTGTATCCCATGATGTAATGAGAAATAAATGGGTGAGTAAACTCTGACCAGCCGGTCTATCACCATGGCATGAAGAGCACATCCAAATATTTACTGTACTGCATTTACTTGAAATGTTCAAGTTGTAAATATACCATAAACAGCTCGCAAAAGTAGGTGAACTATTCTGCAGCTTGAAAACGGGTGGACAGCTTATCCACTTTTCCGCAAGTGTATTTACCAGGCCTCCTAATCTCTACTGAAAACAATCATGCCCTCACACACACTCCATCACAACCTCGTTTATGATGGGGAGCATTTTGAGGGGCAGTAGTTCAGGAGAGATTTTTGGACGCCATTGCTCGCCAAACCACCGGGACCTCATGCCTGCTGGGGTTCTCCCCCGCATGCCAGCACAAGCCTGGAGCAGATGGGCTGGTTCAGCATGGCATCACACCAGCTGACACAGTGGCATGTCAAACAGGCGGTCACAAGGCCTGGGCATGCCAAGCACCGCCATACTGTATTGTAATATGGGAATAATGTGTGCCGAGATTTCGCATTGGTTGCGTGGCCTGATTGGAACACAAATCAGAATAAATAGACACGTACGTCACAGTCAATGTAAGCAACTCAAACATACACACGTACACTCACAAACGTACGGCTTTATTTTTGATCACACTCATTGGCATAACCCTCAAAACCAAATGCCTAACCTTATTTATACCTGAACCTTGTGGGTTCCTCACAGAAATAGTTGTACAAGTATACACATACACACACACACACACACCATTGGCTATTTACCAGACTGTAGTGAGGGCCTCAGTGTGGACTCAGATATGCACACACACTTCTCTCCAACCAAATGATGACTGTCCTATAGCTGCAGACATGCACAGTGAACGCATATACTTCCCTTCAGAATAACACACAATCCTCTCTATCCATCAAACATTAATACAAGGAGACACACACACACACACAATCCTTTACTACACTCACCATGGCAGGCACTTTCTCTCCTTCAAACATCAACACTGAGACACACACACAGACACGCACGCACGCAGGCAGGCAGGCACAAACACACACACACCTCCTGTCCTCTGCAGACTGTGATGATGGCCTGTGTTTGGGAGGTTAATGGGTGTTTGCTCCTCACAACCTTCACACTTGATTACTCCAGTGGAGTGGTGTCTGGACTGCGGGGACACCAAAGCGCTTTCTGCCTCTCTAATATGCTATACACGTTTGTTATGGATGTTAACGTGGGGACACAGTGTGCAAAATGGTACGCGCCACATCAACTATACAGTAGTAGTATGCAGGTCACATGCTTAGTAATTGTGTTTTAACTACATTGGTTTCCATTTGAAAATTAGGTAATCACTCATTTGGGAAATTACTATAAAATACAACACTGCTGATGAGTGTGTAATGTCCTGCAGTTTATAGCCTAGGTGCTAGAACCTGAAAACTGCCGAACTGAAATATCTGTACGGCATTGTGGCTCCCTTGGTGGCACCAAGGCTGATGAGTCAGTGAAAACAAATATTTTCCTCTTTTTTTTTCTTTTGGGGAACAGAGCAAAGTGAATATAGTGTTTTAGAGCTACTATCTTTCTGAATTTGTACATTACTTGAATACAATTATGTCAAAATTTGTACAAGTATAAGTATTTTATTTACCCATTGGAGGCATTCTATGACAGAACACACATTGGCCTTTTGTTCTGCAGGAGCATACTCATTCTGTTGAGAGTAACACAGGCATTTCCTGCAATCTTGCCATGAAAAAAAACTTTAGTTTGTACAATAGTTTGACAGGTACATCTCTAGATTTGAAGAGGTGAGCTAGCTAATTAAAAATTAAGGACTTGCCTTTGGAAAATAAATAACGTTGTTCAGTATTTAAGTCAAATATGGATCATGAAGTATAGTATAATATGCCTTCCAGTATTTGCACATCTGTGAATTGTAATGAGTCGTGGTGCAAAGAACAAGCCACAGACTATCACGAATAAATAAAACAAATTAAAAAATATGTCATGCATGTGTATGAGGTGCAAATACATTTCATTATCTATTAAAAAGTAAATAATAAGAAAATAAAAAATATGGCCAATCCAATAAAACATAAATGTACCAAAAGTGAATATTTATGGAATTAGTTTTTTGGCAAATGCAGTTTAATTTTTTTTTTACAACTTCGCCCCACACTCCAAAAACCTGAGCTATTTCTTATTTAAATGAGGCTAAATCTGAATGTACATAGTTAACTAAGGGCTATGCAAATAATGCCTAAATCGGAACCCAGGGGTGACATTTTATGATTCATGGCCAGTAACTGCGTTAACTGCCTTCATTGACTTTCAGATTCGGAAGTGTCTTGTTTACAAATGAGCTGAGCAATAGCTAAATTGGAAAGTGTTGTGGCCGAGGCCACATAAGCCAATACTGTATACATTAAACATAAAGTGTGTATTTTGATGGAATATCTTATGTCCCTGTTCTCTTTTTTTGCCTCAGTCCCTCTGCAGGCAGTATTGCAGCATCATTTACCAAATGGGTAGTTTATACACATACCATATGTGGGAATTCAAGTAGAAATTACTTTTCTACAGCTGCGGACTGTGGTTTATGAGAGGGCTGAGGGTTCTGCGATGGTGACCCATATGGACATGTTTTTATGTTAAAGCAAAGGCAGATAGCAGTAGTAGTTACATAAGGCTGAATAAGTTAATAAAAAATGTTATGGCAAGAGACAGGATTTACTTTGCTCTTCAGTTATCAGGATAAGACCTCTTTTGACGGTAATGCCATTTAGCTCCTATCTTAAGATATCATATTTTCTATCTTAAAAGGAGCGTAGGCCTATCACTGCTGATCTAATGAAACACTTAGTTTGTTTTCATGTGCATGTGTGTGGTGTGCCTGCACGTATGTCATTTAGATGGCAGCTGTCTGCCATCGGCAAAAATGCCATAATAGTGATGAAAGATATGAGCAGATGAAGCTGATACAAACACAAGGGGACATCCACATCAAGACCCTCGTCCATGGTTCAGCATCACAACCAGACAGTGAAAAAAGATAGGAGGTGTCCACTTTGTTCAAGAGAACATAAATGTGCCGGGGGTTTTGTGGTCAAGATGGTGAGGGAGGGGTTGATGAGAGAAGAGGGAATAAGTCAAAGGAATGGAAACTGCAGATTAAGACCCCAAGACATGATTATCTACGGCTGCCGCTCTGACCCCCTGTGCCAATTACAGAGATAAGGCAGCCTCTCCCTGTGGGTGTGCACGCGCGCACTAGTGTGTCTACTGTCCTTTCTCTGAAGCAAGATGACTGCGAGATGCTTGCTCACACACAGAAATTTGTATTCACCGCTCACTATCAGCGACATCACACTTTCACTTTCCCACAGTTCTTGTGCCTGTGCAGGAGGGGTGCACCGGTGTTTCGGCATCAATGACAAGATAACCTCCGTCGATAGCTTCTACAATTGCAAATGGCCACCACAGGAATACCCATTTGAATCGGGAAAACAAGATGTCGAGAGGATGGCAGAATAGATTTTCAAGAAACAGGAAATGAATCACCAGTCCTGTCCAGAATTTGTAGTCTTCCCTTTGGCTCTTCCCTTTCGTACATCTTTTTTATCCTGACTCTCCATCTCCTTTTCCATTTTCCCCTTCCCCTCCTCACAACTATCTATTTTACTCTTTGGAAAATGGTCCGCTGAGGGGGGAGCTCTGATTTATGATTCTAACCGCATTTCCCAGTATGCTGTGGCAAGAGGGTACAGTCCCATGGGATGGCCATCAGTCCTGCAAGGCAGTATGGATTTCGACAGCTCCAGGCTGCTGTCGGTTCTCTTATTAGAGACTCAGTAATGAGTCCACATCTAACCTGTCGCCGCTTCCATGTAGCGCACAAAGGAGGCAGACTGATCATGGACTGAGGATATGCTTGTGAGGCAGCGTCCTTTTTGCGCCTGAGCACTTATGTAGAATATAAACCTTAACATTTATATGTTTTAATATGGATTGCAAGCTCCCATTGCACCAAGACTTTATTGAGCTTTTGGCTGATATAGTTTATTCACTATAATAGAGACAAAGCAAGTGTGTGCTACCTTCTATTAAAGTGCTATATAGCTGTGGAATAGCTGAGTGGTATAGTACTACAAAAGGTACAAACAACTGGTTTCCATGAAGAACTAAGAATCTACAGCAGTTGAGAATAGTTCTTGAATTTCAATTTGTTAAACGTAGATAAACTTTTTAGCAAAGACAATTGAAACATTCTGGCCAGTAGACAACCGCAATGGAGTGTCTATTGCATTACTTGGTTGCATTCTTGTCAAGGGTTGTGCAACATTTGATTGTGTTTAAAGTAATAATGTTCTCCAAAATGAACAGAGAAACTATCTTACAGGTCACAACACTGTGAAGAAGGTACACCTGAATTGGAATGAATTGGCCAAGACTGAACACTAACTGGGTTGTAACAACTTGTTACTGGTGAAGCTGATTCCAACCACTTGGCAGTAAAAGTTGAGTACCAGAGAGTGAGAGGCTAGAATCGACAGACTATATGTGACACTGAAAGATTCTGTTCTGCAACCAAGTAATGCAATAAACACTCCATTGCGGTCCATTGATGGAAATTACTACAATCAAATCAACACTATCTATAGTAACAAGAGCTTGGACAGAGTACATCATGATGTCAACATGTGTAGACATAGGTGTAGTACGTATACAAATGATAAAACGTGGATGTTCCAACACAAGCAGTCATTCTTGCACATTCCATTCTAGCTGTAGCCTCAGAAATATTCAGATTACATATTCCTCTGAAATTAATATTGGCTTCAAAGCACTTCTTTATTAGGTAATTTCTTTGTAACATCTTAAGAGGCATTTGGTTAGCTCCCATTAAGACACACAAAGAGCCAAAATATGATCAGATGTGTGGGAATTAGATGAAGGAGGTTATATTTGTTCCTAGAACTTTTCCAGTTAAAGATGATATGTTTTTGACAGCTTACTATTGTTAGGCAACTGTCAGAAAGGTTGCTTATATCAAATGTGTTTATATTATGTATGTTTTCTCACTGGTGCAGGGCAATGCACTAATATCACAGTCAACTGTCTATTCATTTAAGTGTGTTAACTACTGGGGAAACGTGAACTTAAATGGTGGTGTCCATTGCTGAGCTGGATGATTGGTTTTTAACATACATCTATGTATATCAAATAAACGTTACCATCTCTGCGGGTGCACAGATCTAAGGCATTATGTTAATAACATACTCCTCGTATTGGCTCATTGCATCACATTTGGCCTGGGGTTTTGGCGGATAAAAGGAACATCAAATAAAAGGGGCTATCCTCCATTAAAGCATTAAATTGGCAAAATAAATAAATAAATCAAATCCCAATCCAAGTATGTCGAAAAATACCTCTAACTCTGCCACATGCTCAAACTTGACAAACCGTGAGATGGTTTGGGGGCGCGTGTAGGGGAGCTCCTAGTGCCTACACATCTTTAACATCTATCTGGCTGACACTGGAAGTGATGACTCATGATTCAAGCGAGCAATTGGAGACTCATTCAAATTCAATATTTGTGATTCACTGGGAAAGGAAGGCATGAGAGCCACCTGCTCGGGGACAAGTGAGAAGGAGCTGCTGGCAGCAGATGAGAACCCAATTCAAAACAAATTAGACTGAACAAAACCATCCATCTCAGAAATAGAAGTGGACATGACAAACGCCGTATCCCAAACACATGTATTGTATCTGCAGTGAAAATGGTTACAGGGCTACATGGAACTGTGCTACAAACTGTATTGCAATAGTCTAGACCGTGCAAAACACATGGTGGAGGAGTGTGACACCTTACAGGCTGGTTGGAACCAGTTAAGACTGAGGAAGGTGAGAGCTTCAGTGACAAATATAAACTGCTTATTAGTGTGTGTGGGGAAAAATCTCAAGATTGATTTCCCTGCCCGTCAAATGTGTCAATTAATGGATGCATGTGTGCGTACATGTGCATCTTGTGTTTGTGGGCGATCACATATACTGTGGCATCACCGGGGGAAAATATACTCATCGCCTGGTACTATTAGTCATCAGTGTTCTGTTCTTATTAATGTAAGGATAAGGAGTAAGTAGGTCACTGTAAAAGTAGTTACTACTAAATGAAAATCAATACGAGTTTGTCAATGCCTCTGAACAAATGAATTCCCTCATCTTGCATTGCTTCTTGCAATTCATTTGATACAACTGGTTTTTATTCTCACATGAGCAAAGTAAACACTGGTCAATATGTATGCATACAAAGCATGCTTCTAACATGGTTTTAGGATAAACGTTAGGGAATGAAGTGTTTAGAATTCATTCAAAAATAACTGGGTAGCAAGCATGAGTTTAACAGCCCCTGAATATCTTTTTTTGTTGACTTCTAGTGACGTACACATTTTCACATTGTTGCAGTGATGTAGAAGTGTGCTGCAGCAAAACAACAGTGTATAAACTGCACCCTCTGGTTGAAAGTATGTTTACTGTCATACTCAATTGTGATGTCACTGATCCTGTATACTCATCACTGCAGCAAGATTAAAACGGTAAAATCATAGGTCAGCTAAAACAAGATATCCTTCCTATGTTAAGTCAGCCATTCTCGCAGGCAGATCAGGTAGAATTAAATAAATATTAGGTTGAGAAAATAGTACATATTGCTACCATTTTGCTATACTCACACTTACAAAGGCTTAACTTCATATTTACAGCATAGCCTTACTGTGTGTGTACACAGACAGGTTTTGGAATCTTTAAAACTCATATTACGGTGTATAAAATATTAAGCCTGGTGAGGGTTTGAGCCAAGTTATCAAAAAAGACAAACTGTATTAAAAGGCTGGAGGGGTTACCGTTGTCAAATAACTGTTGTCACTCACCTCATATTAGATTTCTGTCCAACCCTGCTTCTCTGACTCACCCTCACAAGGATTGATTTTTACAGTACTCAGGATATATATATTATTAACTAAAGTTATTTTAAAGGTGTTACATTCTGTCTATCTTGGTGTACGTTATTTTAGGTGTGAGACTTTGTTCATTTATGTCTTAAAGCCTTGGCTTTTTTAACTTGATAATTTCTTCATCACATTAACTATTCATGACTCGATAAGCAACAAGCAAATTTAGAAGAAACACACTCTTAGTTAAAGGTCCCATGTGAAGTTGCAGCAATATATTTACGAGTTGGTCCTTTTTTGTTTGCTCTAGCATGTCTTATTAACATCATGGTGACAGTCTGTACGATGGTTTCACACTAGTTCAGTGATCAACATGGGATGTTAATGTGTCAAATAAAGTACGTCCGAATAATGGAAGTGAATAAGAAGACATCAAACTACTAGAGTGAAACGATACAGGTTTTAAATTAAAACAGAAATTCAGCAAATGCTTTAGGAGGAAGGAAACAAAGACAATAAGGATACACACAGTCTTGGTTGGTACAAGTGGTTGTAAACAGAAACTTTGTTTATCATTAATCATTTTGTTTAATTAAAAACTTCTATGTTTGTTACTTTATTAGTCTTGTTTAATGGGCCAAGTACCATGTTTTTACTGCATGGCTATAGTGCAGTAATAATAATTTATTATGCAGCAGCAGACTATCCCTGGGATTTTGATCCATACTGGGCGGGTTGGCCAAGCTCTGTGCCCTTTATGTAACAAGGCAGAAGGTAAGGCTGGGGAGGTCAGGGGAGGCTTCACCTCTGTCAACATCTTAACCAAGGGTTCCAGTTGACTAACCCTAAACATTGTTTATTCCCATAGCCTAGCCTAACATTTACAGCGTACTTAGACACTTTCACAGAACATGTCTCAACTAATTTAAAAAGGGATAGGTCAGGATGTTGGGGGGTTTGGAAATCGTACATTTAGTGTATTTTTTTTAGTTTAGCATTCATATGCAAAAAAGTGTTGTTGGGGCTGGCCCCCTCTGCATCAGTACAATTCTCATTTCTGCTACATCGACATCTCCCCCAAGCTCCTTTAAATTACTGTTCCATGAGGTAACAGACTAACTATGCATAAGTACCTCATACAACCCAGCTTCAAACATAATGTACTATCCCTTTAAAGTGATTACTAAGCCAATGTTTCCTATCCTGTAGTTGATTTTTATTTTATACTGAACTGTAATTAGGGTCTGTTAATTTCTTCTATACACACACAGACAGAGTGTGTATGTGTGTCTGTGTGTGTGTGTGTGTGTGTGTGTGTGTGTGTGTGTGTGTGTGTGTGTGTGTCAGTGTGTGTCAGTGTGGTCTGGAGTGAGTAGTGCTCGCAGGTGGATAGGCCAAAGGGTATGACATTAGCAGACGGAGTGCTCGCGCCCCACATGCTGGCCATATGTCATGCCAAATTGTATTTCATCTAGTGCTAAGAGAACGTGCTGCTGGCTGCTGAAAGGCCACCTTCAAAACACATTTGATCAGCCTGACACCTTGACCCAGACTGGGGCCGAGGGCTACAGCTCTGCTTCGTAGCATATCCAGTCACATTAAGGTGGGAGAGCAGCACTGCAGCACAAGCCAGTCCAGACATATGAAAAAAAAGATAAGAAGGCAGTAATAGGTCAGTGGTTGAAATAATGATGTTTAGCAGTTAATTGGAAACAGTGTTGTCTTCTAATTATGATTTTGTCATACTGTTCCAGTTGTTCTTTTCATTTAAGGTTGCTAGTTCTTCACACAAGCTATGGATGCAATGACGTGCCATATACATTACAGAAGGTGGGGTCACTGTTGAAGCTAAAGTGCTTTGTACTAAAACAGAGGTTTGAGGATGCTTTGGTCTTGCTGTATCTCTTTGGATTTCCTGCTCAGGATGGAAATTGCTGCTATTCTATTACAGATAGATTGCATCAGATATGGCCCTTTTACCCCGGGATAATTGAACTGGATTTGGGTTAATTAGTCACCTGACGGTCATGTAAGCATTCTTTTTTTCTCAAAGCTAGTAGCTCAATACATTTCATTTAGATTTGATTTAACATTGACATTTGGGTTTTTCAGTCCATTTGCACGCTACTGCCAATAAGTTGAAATAAATAGGAGCAAAAAAGCTATCTGTATGGACCAGGCAGCAGAGGCACTTTAATATACTACTTTTTTTTCTTTCCTTTAAAAAAAACTGAAATTCAAGGCTTTAGTTACTGTTAGGATGTGGAGGAGAAATCGACAAGCAGATGTCATGGCATTGAATAAATTGCCGGCTCTAGCTCTAGCCTGGTTTGCTCCCTGTCTCTTTTTTTCTGGTGTCTTTCTCTTCCTCCCACACACAGTATCCACCTCTCCCTTCTGTATTCACTCACATACTCTTTATTCTATTTGGTGTGTGACTGAGTGGAAATGAAGAAGGGCACTGCTTCACAAGGATGCTCAGTTAACCAAAACATGGGAAAGGTTAAATAAAATATTCCTTGCAAAATTCTTAAAACCCAGTGTTCCAAGTCAATGACAGATTATTGCTGAGACAGCACAACTGAATCCATATTTAAAAAGGTAAAATACAAATAACCAAAATAAATGTTCCCATTATAATGGTAGGAAGCAGCATGTACATTATGTTCAACAATGAGAGGCATATTGACATTAGCTGGCAGCGAAATCCCTCACACTAAAAGATAAAAGAATATGTCATGTCCTCAACTGCCATTTACAACCAAAAAGATTACAATTGAGTTCTAACTAACCTAACAGAGAAATGACTTAAGAGCTCTGTGGAGGGGACAAACAAAAAAACTGCTTCAGTCTCCATCTACTCTACAGTATACTGCAGGGAATATCAGACAATAACCCAGTGATAGTATGACATCTAGTGGTAAACAAAGGGTATGGATGGACAGCCTGTAAGCATCATTTAAATGAGTGTAATAGCACACAATAAGCTAAGCCATCTTTCATAGACTGAGATCCTATATACTTCCAAGGCTGGCGGAGGCTTCTGAAGGCTTTTGAGTGTATTCCATAAAGTTTGACATAAACAGCGATCAAGTGAATTTAAAGTGCAGAAACGTGAGCACACAAACAGTAGAAGACTATAACAATAAAGTGTGGTTCACATACTGTATGTAGGAATCCAAACAGATATATTCCACATCCATAATAGTTTATGTAACTTTTCTAACTATCACAAACACCGCAATAAGATATGAAGTCATTATACATGTGGAAACCTAATGCCAAACACAAACGCTTTGCCCAAACCTGATCTTTCTGAAAAGAACAATTACTCAAAAAAAACTCTACCAATATATATATATGTATAAGATGGTTAAAATAGATGAACAGTGAACACACACACACACACACACACACACACACACACACACACACACACACACACACACACACACACACACACACGCACACACACACACACACACATCAGGTTTTCTCCACTGTTGTCACTGTGTGGCTGGCAGCACTTACCTGTGGGCTTGTTCAATTGTCAGTGGCCATGATAGAAATAACAGTTTGCAATCTTTCTGTCAGCATGGGGCATTAGCTTGCACAGGACACAAGCACACGCCAGGTGGTGCCTCCTCTCAACGGAAAAGCAATTAGCTTTTCCGGGGGTCCAAAACTACAGTTTGTCCCACATAGAGAACACCACCTGTGTGTGCAGCGGAGCAGAGCTGCGACTCAGCGCTGCATAATAGAAAAATAGGCACATCCAACAGGGGAGGGTCAAGTTGCCCTTTTCTGAATGTGAATAGAATGGGTAACACGCAAAGGAGGGGGCGATGGAATAATGCCATGGCAGTGTGTGGTAGCCAAGCGAGCATTTCTGATAAATATGCTAATGACACATTAATTAAAACTATGACAGAAACAAATTATAAAAAGTCAAAAGTCAAATACAACTGTCTTAGATCATGCATTGGAAAGAGAAGTGGGGAGAGACATACAAATTAGGTGCCAAAAAAGACAAATGAAAGATGGAAATCAGAAGAATAATGGAGGAACAATGTGCAATGGAAGAAAAAAAGTTAACCTCTGTATGACTTAGTGGACAATTTTTTTTTTCTTTTTACGTGAGATTTCCTTAACAAGCCTCTAGGTGTTTATCTCAGCTGCACAATCTGTTTCTCTTAAATTAAACTTTGAATGTATATTTGAGTTCATTTTTCAATTATGCAAATAAATTAATAGATTTAAAAAAAAATTAAACAGATACATATTAAAAATTAAGACAATATGGGACAGCGAAGATGTGGGTAATGAGAGGTGTCATTCATGAGATCAAGGAGTGAGCAGAAAAGGGCAACCGCACAGAATCAAGATGAGATATTATAGACAGATACATTTTATAGTCAGGGAAATGGATAGAACCACTTACTGGGGCTACAGTCTATCCTGATACAATCTGGTGGGAGATAGAGCGAAATGGTGAGACCGAAAAGAATAGAAAAGGAGAAAGAAAGAGAGAAAAAAGAGAAAGGATAAAAGAGAGAAAAAAAACATTTTACATCCTTCAAAGTACATTCTGCAGACAACCAAGCATTGCTCTGGGGCCACCATCCGGGGACAGGCTCTGAGTCAGGATCACCCTTTTCCTCCATCAACCCCCATCATCCATCCCTTCTTCCACCCATTACCCCTCCCCAAAGCACAGCAGAAGGTCAGGCTTAGACAGTGGGCTCTATGCAGGAGTGCATGACACAATATAATGGTGACTCCTTCTTTTATCAAATGTAAGTGAACTGTTGTCGGCGTATGAATACATACTAAATTATTCACGTGATGACA
Organism: Ammodytes marinus; assembly: GCF_949987685.1. NCBI lineage: Eukaryota > Metazoa > Chordata > Actinopteri > Uranoscopiformes > Ammodytidae > Ammodytes > Ammodytes marinus. The sequence continues at coordinate 11,887,526 of NC_137227.1, forward strand.
CACGGGACAGCATCAAAGTGCAAATTGTGTACTTGGAATCCTAAGGTTCAATCCGAATGGAGTGCAGTTTGCAACTACTGAACATGAAAGTTTAACGTACCATCTGGCAAAACCTTTATTCTTTAAAAATAAAAATGGTTTTCAATATTTTATGTTAAATGTGTTTTTCCTTTTGTAAATTACAATAGCACTCCATATAACATGCAATACTCCGCACATCATAAATAAATGACTGACTTTACTAAACAGGTCAAAATTAGCTGAGTAGTTTCAACTGTACAGAATGTTTACGTAGTCCAGAATTAGACAGTTTTATTTAACTTTAGGTGGTTTATTTCTTGACTACGATTTTGAATAAACACAGTAACGCTATTGGGCTTACATTATGTACAAACAACTTGCACCTTTGACTTTAGACCTTGTTTTGTTGCTAATTGATATACACTTGCCTTCTGCAGCACTTTGGACATGAGAAACCCAACAGTATAAATGACCAGAAAGGGTGATCTGCACATCCCAGCCACCTCACGCCTGGTGCACACTAACCGCTAGTAATACAATCTCACTATTTACTATGTGACAAAAACACAGCAAAAACTTTTGTCATTTTAATGGTAGATTGTTGGGTAAAAAGCTTTGTCCTTCAACCAGAATACTTAGGTCAAAGCAGAGTGTCAGGAAACATCCACTCTGGTTAAGTGACTGAGAAACTGAATCTGCTGCAACTTCCCCACTGACCTTTGACTGGAGGTCAGTCAAAGAGAGATTTCCATTACAGGGACCATTGCATTAATTATGACTGGCCGCATAATCCCATATCTCTTGACATGAATCCATTGTAACACTGCTCCATCTAGTGGCTATAGGCGGCGTGTGCATGTGGCAGTGTGGTTGGGATGTGGTCTCGAGCTGTCAACCGCGACAGAATAGTGGACACAAACAGCCAGGGACCAGCGTCACTCTGTAATACAGTTCCATTTATTTAATGGCCACAAGTGCTGGAAATCAGTAAATACAAATAAAGAGTGTGTACAGAGGTTCAATCTTTTTTTTTTAAATTTCAAAGTTGACCCAACCGGATGTGAATGTATTGTATTGATAATCAATAGAAATGTTTATGTCTGATGCTGTTTACCTATAATGTGCTAGCTGTCATCTGAAAGTGTTAGACAGATTTAGCACTATGAACAGGTTATCAGCGTAATCTATTCCTCTATACATAGAGCTAATTATAGCTTTTGCTGCTGATTAATTAGCCAGATTTTAATTATCTTAACAAGGATTAAAGCCTTAACAGATTTTGAGGATTCCATTGGGGATTGTGGGTTCAATTCATTTATATGCAAAAGAGCTGTGAAACCTGAGCCGAGCAGTAGTGTCAGCCCACTGTTTGACTTTTTCGAGGTGCCATTTAAGCCCTAGTGAAAACAGAGAATTCTGACTGGAATATAGAACTATTGAGGACGTTACCATTGTAGAATAGCCACGTGTGTGCTGTTGGCAAGGGCACATGTGTGGCTCTGTGTGTGCAACGTGTGTGTGCACTTTCGGATAACTACAGCTGTGAGCCGGTCTCTCTGACTGTTCGATCCGTGGGCCGCAGACATACAGGACATTGAAGGGATGAAAAGTTCCATCGTCTGAGTCTTGACCGGGTGGGGTGTTTATGAGTGACAGAAGAAAGAGGGAAGAGGAAGGAGAAAGAGGAAGAGAAATAGAAAGAGCAGAGTCGCCACCTTTGTTTATCCCACAGTCCCCAACTGTCTCTATGGTGGCTTTCACTCCCATATCCCAGGGTGCACCTGTGCCATGCTCCTCCTGGTTCACTGCTCTTCCTTCAAATGACCAGGAACAACTTAAAGGAATAGTTCAAACTGTTTTGCTTTTTGCCTCACTCTCTGGCTCAAGGAAAGGTGACAGAAAATGTTACCGTAACTGTGTGTGCATTGTTGATAAATGGATGGGCAAATGTTGCTCATCCAGGTTAGCTTAGCTCAAACACTGGTAGTTAAGGGGAGCATGTAGCCTACCTCTGCTGACAGTCAAAATATACACTTTACAACATCACTTAACACTCATGTGTGCTTGTTGTGACTTGTTTCTCTACCACATTATGTTGAGGTCTATCATTTTACACATTATCTCATTTTAGAATCAAATACATATTGGAAGGAAACCAGGAACTGCCCGTGAAGGCTCTGTAATCCGATACACCTGTGAAGTTAGTTTGAAGTTGGATACTCGACAGACGTTCATCAGCATCGCTTCTCATCACCAACTTCAAACTAACTTCAGTGTCATTATAGAAAAAATGCTACAGGAACGGTGTACGTCTCCATACTTTTAAGTATCTAGTTAAGAGCCGAATGCTCATCCCCCTCTCTTCTTAGAGCACTAACATTCATTGCAATGACATTTTAACATGTCAAAAGCTCTCACTTTATAGAGGGAAGGCCCTCCTATTAAACCACCCATCTTACACAACCTACTCTACAATTATGCTGACCTTCTCCCCACTGAGATTGCCTTTGATACTTTTTACACCTTACAGCCTTTAGTGTGTCCCTGAACACCACCACTAAAGACACAAATGGAGCCAACAAGCCCCTTACCTAACTAAAAATAAAAAAATATATGAATCAGAGCAGAACCATGAGGAGGAGCAGCACATGGGCGAAGCCACCTTGAAGCGTCTAGAGACAGGTTAGTGGGTTAAGGCTCAGAACGGGGCCATTGTGAGAGATGGAGCTTTTGAACAGTAGGTGGCATGAGGCTTACACAAGGGAGAAAAAGAAGGGCCATGGATGCAGATGTGGATGGGGTCAGAGAATATAGCCTACACGGTGGCCTCCCTGTGTTTAGGGATACATTTACATTTTATTCTTATTCGTATTTTCCTTAGCCAGTACTATCAGTTTGTGGAGGAGAAGCCTGTATTTGTACTTCAGTTTTCTCAAATGAATAACCTTTCAAACACTGTTGCCCTTGCTCAGTTAAAACAATGGGCATAAACTAGATTGTATGCTGCCAAATGTACCAAATACATCAAAGTGGCTACAAGGAACAGTCTTATTTTTCCTCTGATGATCATAAATTACATGTAACAGCAAATGAGACCATCAGTACAAATAACGCTATCTTTATATAGTTTCTTTAATGCCTTTGTCCGGCATAAGCTCACCCAGGGACAACAGCTGGCTTTGTAAAAACACTATCGCCTTTGTCCAAAGGAGCTGAATCACAAACTGAAAGTTCCTCATAGCCACTTAAAATAAGAAAGAGCTCTCTCCTACTAAAATAATCTGACGTAAACTGAGGGACAAATTGAGATGGCTTTTTCCAATCCAAAAAGATTTGACAATGGAAGAAATAATGAGAGCGTAACTCAGAATTTCAAACCAGTCTTCTAAGTTCAAGCAGTAGCCTTTAGAATGTTAAAAATACACCGCAAACATGAGGAGACAAGGGCGGATAAGGGAATGATTAGGAGTGATATCCACAAACGAATGGGTTTGGCCTACCGAGGTTCACGGTGAGCTTGATGCGGCCTCCGTCCAGCTCCAGTCGCAGTGTGTCGGCTGACTCTTTGGAGGTGGTGGCCATGAGCAGACCGTAGGCCCGCTGAGACATGAAGCGTAGAGCCACGTCCTCAGCCTCCGTGTGCATGGTAACAGGCACGATGATCTTTAGGTACATGCTGCCATCATAACTCAGCACTGTAGCCTCTGTATAAAGGGGGTGACAGAGGGGGACAGAAGGTTACACATTAGGAGAGGAAAGCTAAGCAAAGAGGTTAAGACAACATTGAAATTACTCAAATCTTATTGATGAAAATGGGAGTTGAATATCAGAAGGGACGATTTCCCAAACATTACAGACCTACATAAAACTAGGTTTAGAACAGAGGATTTAAAAAAATATATATTATTCTCATTATGTCAAGAAAAAACAATTGGCCATATGCATTGTTTCTGCAATGAATTGATGTGTGCCAACATTTTGTTAACACATATTGTTTCTTTATTTGCAGCAGGATTTTTTTTGCAGAATATGCCCAGAAAAGGGCTGTAGGAGGACCTATTACATTTTGATCAATGACAAATATTCCACCCAAAGCACAAGATATAAACATACATTTCAACTAGGGCTGTCAAATTAACGCGTTAATTTCGATTAATTAATCACAGAAAAATTAACGCGATTAAAAAAATTAACGCAGATTAATCGCACTTCTATATTGCCCTTTGACCCGGTGCAAAAGAGGTGAGACAATAGCGCAGCTGCACCTGTAGCTTGCTGACACGGCCCGCATGGGATTAAAGAGTAAAGAAAGAAGCAGGGGAAAGAGGCCGAGGGCTTTATGGATGTGTTATGGGCTGCTCCGGGCAAATAAGCATGAAGGTAGGAATACGTCTTTTGTTATTCTCCGCAGTGTCTGTGCATTATTGATTTAGTGGGTGCCTAATTAACAATGTAGGTTCAAAACAGTATCTCTCCATCTTCCTCCGTGTCTCTGTTTGCTAGCTGCGATCGTCTCCCACAAACGGACACCCGCCCCCTCTCACTCTTCCTAGCTGGCATATGCCTGTCTTTTTTCCTCCTTTGTGTGTGTGTGTGTGTGTGTGCGTGTGTGTGTGTGTGTGTGTGTGTGTGTGTGTCTCAATATTGTTGGCTATGAGTAGGACGGTGAATGAGTCGGCATAGGCTATGCACACCGCACCTGTGGCAGTGCAGCACTGTCTGTTGTGTGGAAGATAGACAGTCGTCATTTAGCAAGAAGCAGAAGTTACGAGAGACGGGGGAGAGAGAGAGAGAGAGAGTAGCCTATACAGTTGTTTATAAACAGGCATACAAGTGTCATATAAGTATGCGATTAATTTAGATTAATTAATCACAGAGCCTGTAATTAATTACATACATTTTTTTAATCGCTTGACAGCCCTAATTTCAACACATTAAATGAAAAAACACAATACATATTAATACTGAATCCATTATCAGATTGCACACAAGCTAAGAAAAATGTCAGCCACCAAAGTGCAGCTGGATTCTGGGACATCCTTATTCAGACCAGTCACAACCATGGTTACTCTCCTGTAGAATCATCCATGCCGCAAATGGACTGCTGTGTCGAGTGACAGTTCCCTGAGCACTGCTGTTATTTTGCAGTGTGGGTGAATATGTGTCAGCAAAAGGCAAACACCAGTCACTGCCACAGGCTTACTCCATGTCGGGGTTTAAGGGCGTACAAATAACAGTGTCAAAAGATGCGAGAAAAAAAATACATTGTCATGGGTGAGCAGACGCTGTAATATTTGAAAACAAAAAGTATGCAACATACATTTGCATACGCCTCACTAACACACCTGGCCTTCTTCTTGACAAATAGCCCACTGTGATATATATTCTCAGTACAGCATTATTTTTGTCAATGCATGAAAACAATCCTTTGGCACTAAAAATATCAATTACCATCCTAACAAGAAGCTAAGTGCCTTTAAAGCTATGCGGCTTGAAGGGATGATGCAATATCCTCTTAGTTTTTCCTCTAGTCGATATCATGGATTTCCTTCACTCTTTGTTAATCTATGCACTCAGTCTATTGACACCGAAAAAATATGTGTGGGTGGTTATTAGAAAAACTGCCCTGTGTGCCACATTCCTGCAGTGGAGCAAACCTCCACTGGGTGGCAGAAGAGCATCACTAAAACCCACACACCTGTCATCTGAGAAGCCAAAGAAGAAAGAAAAAAAAATCGGTTAAAAATAAATCATCCTTCAAAATAGAGACTTTTCATCCTCTACCTCCACTGTCCTGATTTGAATCCAATCCTCTACTTCCATCATTACCCTCGTTGTCCCTCAGAAATCCCCTCACACGGTCACGGCTCACACACCCCCACGGACATGCACAGACAAACTGTGAAGGGAGGCGTTTCGTAAGCTAATTGGAATGAATCAGATGTCTGCGGTGCTATTTGACTAGCTCACCTCCCGACACTGTCTGTCCCCACTCGGGATTGCGTGACTGGCACAGATGGCGACAGTAAGCCTGGCTGCTCTGCCACACTGCTGCCGGGGCCTACCCAGCCAGCAGGCCCCTCTATTGCAAACCCAGCCCCGGGCACCGTGAGGTTCACACTTAGCTCGCTGTGCAAGCTTTTACTCCTACTTTTACAGCAGCTGGGACTTGTCACATACCAAAGGCAGGGAGTTGTCAAATGTGTCAAAATGCCCTTCTTCATCCAATGCTCACAGACCTGTTTGTTTTGCTCTGCTTCAGTGGATGTGTACAACGTTAAAGATTTAGCAAACTTTTCACACACACACACACACACACACACACACACACACACACACACACACACACACACACACACACACACACACACACACACACACACACACACACACACACACACACACACACAGAGTTCTGTTTCGCTTCGTTGTAAGAAAGGTTATGGTGTCAAATTGTACCACAGAATGTTGTACTATTGCAAAGTGCAGGCACATCTAAAATAATTGAATATCAATGAAAAGTCCATTGTATTCCGTGATTTGATTAATTCAAAACTTTCATATATTCTAGATTCATTAAATATTAAGTGTTCTTTTCATACTTTTCAGATGGTTAACATTGCTGTGTTATACATCATTTTTATGTTATATTCATGTACTTTGAGATACAGTTTTTTTTATTCCATGAGCTGTAAGCTTTTATCATCAACATTAAAACAAAAGAAAATAACTGACTCATTTAACTTTGTGTAATAAATACAGAATATATGGAAGTTTCACTTATTGAATGCACCTTTCCATGATATTAAATTTTTTTTTGTGATGGACCCGCAGATGAATAGTTTTTTCAGAAGACACAACACATCTTTGGAGAACAAGAAGTCAGATCAAGTCTTCATTCATACAATCTTGATCCATTCGCCCCAATATGAAGACATTTCCCAATTCAAACATCACTCTGCATACCTATCTCACAGTTGGTGCCCAGGTATCCGGTGCCGGTGCAGTCGCATATGTAGCGGTTCCAGCCCTCTTTGCACAGCCCTCCGTTGCCACAGGGGGCGCTGCTGCACCTCTTCTGCTGCTCGCGGGTGCAAAAGCTGCTGACACCCAGCGCGCTCTGGATCTCGGCCAGGCGGCGCACGTCGCGGCTCTTCCCGTCGATGAAGAGGTCTCGCACGCAGCCCACATAGCCGTAGTTCAGCAGAGCAGTCCAGACCTCGGGCGGCATGATGAGTTCAGTCTTGGACTCTGGCAGCCCACCCAGGTACATGTCACTGTCGAGGTCCAGGATCTCACTGCCTTCTGGGGAGCTGAACGGCATGCTGCGGCTGTTGACCGATATGGATCCTTAAAAAAAAAAAACACACAAGACAAGGATGCATGTTGAATGTTGCTAGGAGGAACTTTGACATGTTTCTGAAACAGTCTATTTTTTCCTCTGATGATCATGAATGACATGCAAAAGCAAATGAGACCATCAGTGCAAAAACAACAGCTGGCGTCTTAAAACACTACCGCTTTTTGTTCAAAGGGGCCTCTAGAATTAACACAAACTGAAAGTTCCTCGGAGCACCTTTAATTGTGTATTAACACTTGATTTTTTTCAGCACATACACAGTACGGACAGGTAGCGGATCGTGAGGAGATATTCCCATATTTTGACAACAAACATTATCCAGAATTACTGAGTGCACCTTTAAGATGAGTGCGTAGGTGAGTGGTATGGACAGTACGTGGATGGATAATATAAGTACACAAAAGACGGGGAAATACAAGAGACAGGGATAACAGATGACAATAATGTGTGTGTGTGTGTGTGTGTGTGTGTGTGTGTGTGTGTGTGTGTGTGTGTGTGTGTGTGTGTTTAATGTGTCTGTAATATGCTAAATGGAGGAGAAGGGAAGCAGAATGCATCAGGGAGTGGGTGAAACAAAAGGCCCTCTCTCTTCCTGTGATTAACGACTCCGTCTTAATTTTCTATTAAAAGCCAATTACAGCAGGAGCAGCAGTGAGATCACATGCATGCGTGCTCACACACACTAACACGCATGCACACACACACGCAAAACCCATTCACACCTTTCCTCATTATAAGACACCATTAGGGGAGATATAATGTCCAAGGTGCTTGCCCGCCTACAGATCATTCATCAGACACCACACGCTCAAGCAAACAGATGCTGCTGCATGGGCCCAAATGCAGGTGGATATATTGGTACACAATAACGGGTATGATGATATATTTAAAATTACACATATCACAAAAAGTATGTATTTTAGTATGTGTAACCATTTCTTAGCTTATATTTTGGATGTGCATGGTCAGAAAGATGCTTTTAGACTGTCAAAGTTAGCTCTCTAGCCTTTTGAATAGCACTGCAAAGCTGCAAAAAAATATCAAATGCATTTTATGCACAATCAAATGCATTCAGTAATTCAGTAGTGTATATACAAGGAAAATACACAAAATGATATAATTGCTGACACTTCACACAATTGTACTACTACCACTAGAATACAAGATGACAGTTTATTGATGCTGTATATATCAACTGTGTTGATATAAGTCACTAAATCCTACATGATCTTATTATGTTCTGATTAGCTGCAACTTTGCGAAGATGTTGAATGTGTTGAATAAGAACATCTAATTGACACAAATTCGCTCATGACGTGGGGGTGTGTATAATTCATTTGAATAATGAACCACACAACAACATGCAATTTAGACTTTTCACAAGCACAGTCAGTCACATTCTAGATCAGTCGTCTATCATAGCCCACTCTCACCTTTCCTGCCTTCCCTCTGGAAATCCACGTGGCACCATTCCCCGTCGTTGACCTTCTTGTTGCTGGCCTTGAGCTTGGTTTTCCCCGAGCCCATATCAATCAGCAGGTACAAATAGCCGTCCAGCAGCTCCATGGCAAAGTAATCGGTCTTCAGCTCCCTGCCGGGCTTCTGCTCTTTAGGGCCCTGGGGGCGGCCGTGGCTGAACAGCAGGAGGCCGCTGGGCTCCGTGGTGCGGAAGTCAAAGGAGATGGAGCCCGTCTTCTTGGTGTTCCACTTGGGCAGAGAGATGAAGGACTCGGGGGTCTCGAAGGTGACCGGGTCCAGGGCCGCCACGTCCTCGCAGCGGAACACCAGGTCTCCGTTCAGGGTGATCTTAGGGTCCCGCTCGATGGCCAGCCGCGACAGCTCCAGCTTAAAGTCATTGTTCTTGTACACCACCTGTAGAGAGCGGAGAGGAGGGCAATGGTTAAAGGAATAGTTCAACACTTTCGACACCGCTGGGAAGTTGATTTGAAGTTGGAGACAAAACAACATAGCTGATGATCGTCTGTCCAACATCCAACTTCAAACTAACTTCACTGCGGTGTCAGATTAAGAGAGCCATCATGGGCTGTTCCAGGTTTCCTTCGAGTTTGGATTTGATTCTAAAATTACATAAAGTGTAGTGGTGTTGCAAATTATTTATTTTGACTACCAACGCCCTCCTTGACTACCAGTGTTTGAGCTAAACTAACCTTGATGAGCTACCTATGACCATGTTTTCATAAAAAATGCATGCAGAGTGATGGTTAAAGTCGCTTTTTCTTGAGCTGGAGAGTGAGGCAAAAAGCTAGGCATCTAAATGTTGAACTATTCCTTTAAAATTATGTATGAGATAGATTGGGCCATCTAGAATTGGATTATTATATTAAAATTAACTGAAAAACAAAAGACAGCTGCGACGGAGAAGAACGTTCCGTCCATAAACCTGAGAGCCTGCAGATGCATCCTAATCACCCAAATTAATTTTCAGAGTGGCTGCTGGGAAATCTTGTCAGTGCGGGGAAATGATGAATCAAAACATGGATGAAATACATGACTTCTTGAACAGCCGTGTAAAAACCGACACTGACACACAACATGCTACAGAGGCATATTGTTATTGATATGTTCCATCTCCATCCCACAATCTCTCTAACAAGAAATGTAGTTCAGTTGAGCGTTCAGTTTACTGATCTCCATAATTGGGTAAAGAATTCATTTTAAAAAAGTACATAATTCAAACACTGAGTAACCACGTGCGACCACTGAGCAAGATTCCATTGACTTCAGTGATGTCTGTGATTGCTGGAGTTGTGTGTGGGTGTATAATATGTTCAGTGCATCAGGCTTTTCATCACAGATGTATAAACCCCCTTTAGTCTTGGCCAAATCCATAAAGCATACAAATGTGTTGTGGTACAATAACTGTATTCTCTGAAATGTCACTATATACACAATAAAAGGGGTAAAAATGAAAAAGGCTCCAGGGGATATCCAGACACAGAGAGAAGTGAATGTTGCCTGCAGCCTTAATGCAAATGCCTCAGACAGCCTTTGATCAAATACGGCTCTATTGTTTCAGCTCAAAGTGTGTGTCAAAGCCCTCACCGTGTGCATTCATAATGGATTAAGTGCTAAAGGCAAAGTAAATTATCCTTGTCTTTCATACTTTTAGTTTTACTCTTATTTGTTGAACACTTGGTAGACTCTGTTTTGAGAGGCTGTCCTCAAGGCAATAGTGTGAATCAGCTGAGGTTTCTGTGCATGTTTGTGTGTGTGTGTGTGTGTGTGTGTGTGTGTGTGTGTGTGTGTTTTTTTGTGTCTGTGTTTGTGTGTGTGTTGTCTCTCTCTGGAAGAAGCAAGCTTTACGCTCCCTCACACACCCACACATACTCACTGACAGGTAACAAAGAAGAAAAAAACAGCCTTCTCTACATTTCTATCTTTGTTTTTTATATTGCTGTCATGGCCAGACAGTTAAGGAGATGTTCTTGTAATGGTAAAGTCACAGGCAGAAATGTTCTGTTTAATTGTCACAATGTTAAGACATAGCAAACGTACATGCTCATTTTGTTTTGGGGCATAACACTCTTCCTTTGACAAAAGACAGCTATTTAAGTTGTTTTCCATGTTTTCCATGCCTTTTAATTACAAGCTGTTAATTTATATTACTACACTCTACATTCTAATTTTTTACTACCGTACTTTTCGGCCTACAAGCCGCGACTTTTTCCCCGTTTTTCGACCCTGTTATTACACAGCACAGTATATATTCTGTAGCTACTGGGGATGGGCGTTAGTAATCGAGTACTCGAGTACTCCTCGTTTCAAATGATCTCGATTGGTGGATGAGTAAAATCGTTTTTTGTTTTTTTTAGTGTTTGTAGCCTTTAGGCCGGCCGGCGGGCCGCCCCTATTTTACAAATGTTATATACGTGTACAAAACGGCACAAAACGGATATAAAGTTTAACAAAATTAAATATTTTGATCCAAGTTAAATAAACTAAGCGGTGTTTGTGTCAAACAGAAACCGCAAATAACTGCCACCTCCGGGCAGCGCAGCCAGTGTGTGGTCTCCACAGCACCGCAGAGCTGAATGCGGTGTTGGAAAACTTGGAAAATCACGTAAAGAAGCCAGGCTGACTTCGGGCACATTCGAGCAAACGACATTTAAGAAGCCTTTATTATGGAATATAGGATTGAGATTCAAAAGCCGACGGTGTAACGTTCCGTTAACGAGGAATTAGTCGCGGTAATTAGTCACGGACAGGAGTGAGGTTGGATACTAGCCTACTACTTCTACTGCTTTGGTGAGTTATTTAGCCTATCTATGTGTTTAAATTGTAGGACAATAATTTTATTGTATTTGCTGCCCTTCTTATTTTAAATGTCTATTTTGAATGTTAGCCAACTACAGCCCATGCTTTTTTTCTCTCTCTTTTTTCTCTCTCCACCGTAGACCTACTCGATAGGTTTAAATTGTGGCCCGCTTATTTAATTACTTTCAGTTAGGAAAATGTGTTTTAAACTTGTGGAAAATAAATCCTTAAAGAGGACCTATTACACTACTTTTCTGGTCTTAATTTCTTGTTTTACACTGCTATAGAGCAACCTGACACGAATCACATCACAAAAAACTATGTAGATTTTCGGGAAGCACTTTCTCTTATTTTGGCGATCCAGCACATCCTGTCAACACTTGAGTGTGTGTGCTTCGGCAATCTCCGCTCTCTCCGCCTGTGCATCGGCCATCTCCGCTACCCTCCCCCCCCCCCCCCTCCTGCAAACCCCACTCCGTTGTGATTGGTTACCTTCCTTCCGGAACACTTTCAGTGGCGGGAAGCGCGAGCATGGACCTATAAGGGCGCGAGGCAGACGCGAACAGGGAAGTGACAGCATTACCATACATGGAAACATCAACGTGGTCACGTCACAAATTTTTATGCGACGTCACAAATTATGAAAGGGTAGACCGCTTTGAAGACGTGACTTCTCGACTGGCTAGAATAGTGTTTAGTGCTCTGCACAGACACCCCAGACGTTCAGCAGGGAATACGTCGAAATGCATGTAAGTCATTATTTGATAATTTAGTATGGTTAAGCATGACTATGAATCATCATAACAACGTTTATAGGTCATAAAAGTCAAAAAGCATCATAGGTCCTCTTTAATATCATATGGCAACTGTGACTGTTTGACATAAGCATTGAGCGCTTTATTGCAGTCAACCGTTGTTCTGTAGACAGATGCGTTGCGTCCTAAAAATAGAAAAAAGTTTGACGAGGAATCGATTGATCCTCGAGGAATGCAAGCGATCACACGAGTAGCGAAAACACTCGTGCCCATTCCTAATAGCTACTATTGCACAAAATGGTAACACTTACGTACGTTAAGCAAATATGCAACTTGTTTGTTGAAATGTGGGAGCTTCCTCAAGCAGCCATCTCTTTCCCGACAATCCCCTCTGTGCACAAACTCTTACATACGGTAATTAAACATTATAACACCTGCGGCTTATTGTCCAGTGCGGCATATAGTACGGAAAGTACGGTACATTAAATATTCGTAAAATAAGTCGCCAAATCGTTTTTGTCAAAATAAAATGTTAAGAGTAAAATTAGGGACATCTTAGCACTGGATCCACCGATAGAATACATATTATTTCCCCCATCTTGATTCTTAAATAATACATATCTAGTTTGTAATTACCAGAAAACTTAGTAGAAAAAAAATGCTATTTCAGTCACCATTTGCCTTTGTTTGCATTGGCATCTTTCTATTTTTGCAGCACTGAAATTGAGCTGTCTTGAGGGATGCCGTTCACTGTACTTTTTGACTATCTAATTTCACCAGACTGCTGCCGTCATCCCTCATTGTCTTTCGCAGTATCTCTTTCAAATGTCCTCCAATTTACTTATTTTTCCACTTGTGTTCTCTATTTCTCTCTTTTTCTCACTCTCTCTACATCCCCTCTGTCAACACCACGCACCTACGCACAAGCACAAAATATACTATAAGAACACAGCTATGCATGGTTATTCTTAAACACAAGTCCCTTTTTGTTATCTCCTGTATTGGCCACACTGCCACATGTACTGTACACCTCATAATGTCGTCATTATAGGAGATTAGTCCTGCTAATTAAGCCATGATAACACTACAAAAACTGGCAGCTAATAAGGCGTGAGCTCCTTTGGCTTAAGGTGTTAGGAAAAAAGAGAGGGGAAGGAGAAAGAGAAAAGGGCAGTGGGAGGAGAGAATGCATTACCAGGTATTTATTTCTGGTTAATCCAAAACAGCATGGTATTCTGCTCTTTGCAAAGGATCATGCAGCACAAGGGGAAAGATGAGTCAGGAGATGCTGCACCACAGGATTGTTATACAAGTTAACATTTCAAATGAGGTATCATTGCCTGATTTTGAATACTAACTCAAATATAAGCTAGTGTTGGATGACTGAAATATTGTTTTTCTTGCAGTGTCTTGCTTGTTCGCAATCAATAGAATCTCTAACATATCAAACAAGATTAATCTGTTTTCCCCTGCAAATGTTTGGTGTAATGTCAATTCCGACAACATCAGTACACACTTTATTCCAAATATTCAGCGTAGCAATGGTCAAACTGACAACAAATGTAGTGCATGTTCCAGAGAATATGATCCTCAATGATATAGGTTAGGTCACAATGTTGCTTTGTTGAATACTTGAAACAATGACATAACTGCACTGAATACGGCCAGCTTCCCGTAATGAAGACCAGCAGCCACGCGGTTTACTTACATATCAACACCAAACAATGCATTTCTTTGCGATATGGTCTTCTGATCGTTATGTGCTCCAGCTGGTAAATTAGGCAGAAATGGGATCTCGCAAGCAACAAAAAGGCAGATGAATATGACAGCTTTGAATATGTAAGTGACGTGAAGACTTGAATGTCAGAGGGATTTTTTTGTAATCTATCATGTCACCAATCAGAGCAAAAAGCAGGCAGGCAGCCAGCAAAGGCTTGCTGTAAATTGGCTATTAATAGCATGATCTTCTGTAGGATAAATAAGTTCTCCAAAAGTTCAGAATGCATGTGGAACATGGCAAACAAAGTTGTACAATTCTGGGAACCTTTAATCCTTTTTTCAATTGCCACCTCTGGTGTAAATTCAAGAGCTGTGTGTTTAGTTTGATCCAGGCTGCTGTCATTGTTATCTAAGTATGTGTGCCCTCATCTTGCTCTTGATTTAGTGTGTTTATTCAACACGGGCAAGCCATGGAAATCCTGTGAAAGCCAGTTATTAACGGTGCCGTCAGAGATTCTGGAGAATGCTTGTCGTCAAAATATTTTTTTTGTCAAAATCAGTGAATATTTCCTAACGATCCGCTACCTGTCCATAGTGGACTGGTATGTTAACGAAGCTAGCAATATATCCATTTACAAAGCCTTTAGTCTGTGTATTTACACTGGATCATATTTTCAGAGAAAACACAGTACAGAGATGTAAGGGATCATGAGGAGATAGTCTCTGATTTTGACAAAATGGTGTGAAAAGCTACCTTTTTATTCACCTATGTCTCCCACTGTATTTAGAAAATACAGATACAACAGATGAGGAGTATAGCACTAGGGCAACAACAGCCACATTCAAAAAAAGATGGGACAATACAAATGAGGGGTATTTAGACAGAAGGAAGGCAGGAGAAGATGGCGGTGAATGAGAGGCAGCTGAGGGTGACATAGCGACAGATTGAAGCATGGGGAGACCAAAGTGTGTAAGGCATACAAGGCCCACTCCAAAAGGTGTATTAAATACTCTGTGCCATTGTAAAAGGCAAAGGACACAGATGATCTGCGCTCAGTCAGGGGCAGGCTATGTATAAATGCTTGTGCTGACTAGGCATAACCACATGCCTTTCTTTCCTAGCTTCAAACCCCTCGAAGCTGTCTAGCTCTATACAGGCATTTTTCTAACATGTCCTCTACAGTCCTGGGAGGACAGGTCTTGACAGCTTATCTAACAAGGCAAAAAAAGCCTGTTGCAGGGAAGCTAGCTGGCTTTGTCCATCGATAAAAAGTGCGCTGTCAAAGGTTTTAAAAACTTTGAAATCTTGAGCTGAGTTAATAATGTCTAGCAACGGAGTATTTGTCCCCTCGTTTTATTTGATGATCACTACTGACATTGGGAGGCAGAGCTGCAGGGTGTTTTTTTAGTTGGATTAACTCCGGTGATCTTTTTAAAATCAGAATGTATGTGGCCTCGATGTGGACTGTGAATTGTGTTCTCACTGTTCCAACTGTACAGTTGTACGCAAAGCCCAAGCCTTCCTCAGGGGTAACTTCATTGACTGGTTTTGTCATTGAGAAACTGCACATCCAAAATCCTGTAGGTAAGCAGTATAAAAACTCATATTTTTTTCTTCCTCATGTAGATGGGGTTGTTATGTTTGACAAGCACCAATAACATATGGTATCAGACTACTTTTGCAGACATATTGGAATGGAATAGATGTATAGTTATTCAGCGGGACTGTGCTTTAAAGCTAATAGTGCGCAACGTTATCATATAAATTGATGACAGTTACAATCAAGCCATCGCCCAAACTAGTTGACACAAAGCTAAGCCTATCAGCTCTAAAAAAACTCTGTATTTTTTAGTATGACAGCATCACTGAAGGCTTACCTCATGCAGATGTACCGACAGTGTTGTTGTAATTACTAAAAAATCCTCAGGGGGGCAAATAAATGGTGCACTATAGCTTCAAGATAGTTATTACATTTGTTATATATTTATCACGTCTAGTTACAGTCTATATTTAACTGATTGTTGTTGCCTTGGTGAGGGAAGCACAATTGGGAAAGGCAAAGGTCACACTTTTCAGCAGCAGCTTTCTATCTGCAATGTCTCAAAGGGGGTGTGAGTGGGAGATTGTTATCTCGTAAAAGAAAAGGTGAGACTGAGCTGGAGACGAGGTGAGGAAGCTGCAGACCAAAAGATAGAGCCCCAAGTTAGGAGGGAAGGGATGGAAAGAGATCGAAAGAAAGAGCAAGGGCAAGGAGGAGGGCTAGAGCATTCATCCCGCGCATTGGAATCAGTCGAAGAAATCAATTTTTAATTTGGCCCGTCAGGGTGGCAAAGCTGGCGTACCAACAGAGCTACCATGGACTTAATTACACAAAAACTGCCCCTCAAGAAAAAGGGATGATGAGAGGAGGAGAGAGGTGGCGAAGGAGTGAAGAGAGAGGCGGGAAGAGTGAGGAGTAAGAAAGATGGAGAGATAACTAGAGAGAGAGAGAGAGAGAGAGAGAGAGATTGACACAGAGGGAGTAGTGTGAAATGGGCGATAGCAAGGTCACTGTCTAGGAGAGAGAGATGGGGAGAGGGGGGTAGTGGTGGAGAAACAGATGGTGACACGCAGCAGAGAGAAATCCGTGGAAACAAGACTGGGGGGCTGAGGAGCAGAGATATCGATTTAACACCCCACCGCTCTGACTGGAAGCATAGAAAAACACACACACAAAAACATAGAATATGATCATAACATGTGGCTGACTTTGAACATACATAAAGATGCACACGTGCATGCACACACACACCTACATTGCCAAAAGTGGACTATCGGTCTACATTGACCAAGTGTGGACCACTATGTATTACCTTTAACACCCCACTGCTCTCACTGTAAGCATATACAACACACACACACACACACACACACACACACACACACACACACACACACACACACACACACACACACACACACACACACACACACACACACACACACACACACACACACACACACACACACACACACACACACACAAACAAACAAACAAAAACACACAGTGTATGATTGTGGCATGTGGCTGACTTTGAACATGCGTATCAACAAACGCACATATGAATGCCCACACACACACGCACACACTTAAAAATAACTTCATAGGGCTTCGGTGCCTCTTTCGTGCATATTTTACTCTTCTTGTGCTGTGCTCTTCCTTTGGATTTCTGCTCCCTGGAGGGTTATACTGGCCGAGCATATCAAAGGCGTTTTGACCACGGTGGCGGCATGAAAGCCTCGCCCGGGTCCATAACAGCACACTGATAATCCCAAGCTGTGCTGCTGAACAAGCACAGGATGAAACACACCGCTGTCTTGCCCCCCAACCCACTTTACTTTCTTCTTTATGTTCAGCCGCTACTATACAACTACTACTCTACCTGGCGCTCTCAGTTACTCTCACAGTGTCTTTCTCTGTAGTTACCTTTCTGGCTCAGTTCAGCTGATGTAGTCATTAGAGATTGACAACAGCTAAAATGTTAAACTCAAACAGACTCACCTTTAATGTATAGCTGACAAATGATTAGTTTTCAACACACTAGGACAAAAACAACTAGTAGGCTCTAGCTTTCTAGTAATCTAAAAACGGGTCAAGCACTATATCTTTCTGACCTGTAAACAACCCTTCAAAAAGTTAATAACTAGAGTTTAAGTAACACATACAATGGTGGTTGATCGACATGGGGAAATTGAACATCAGCTACCACAACAGGACTTCATTTGCTTCGCCGAATGCACCTGGTATTTTCCTAAACATAGAGTCAAGAGAAAATCTTACAATAACATTTTCCATCTACCATGGGCCCATAGACATTAGGAGAAAGCACCTCACACTGTCAGCAAACCATTTTCCTTGATTTTTCTGATTCAATACTTGACATGTTGAGACCTGTTTTGCAGTGCTGCTGACCCAAGCCCAATCTACTAAATGAAAAATGCATTCCACGCAGTGAAGGTCAAACACCATGTCTCCCCTGGATATTGTGTGGACCATATTATATTTTCTCTGAACCACACACTTCCCCACTTTTCATTCATGTTCGTACTGCTACCTTTATCTTGCGATTCAGCAATTCTGAAGAAAGCTTGTTGTCAAAATCACTTTGTCAAAATAGGTGAATATCTCCTCCCGTCCGCTAACTGTCTGTACTGTGTGTGAGCTGAAAAAAAAATATGGTGTTAATACACAGCCTAGGCTCTGTAAAGGTTTGTTGCTAGTTACAATGGGCCTCCTTTGTTTACTTACCAGTTTACAGATCCTAGGCTGTGTATCAAACTTGTCTAATGGATCGTTAGGAGATAACTCTGATTTTGACAAAAAGGGATTTTAACAACCAGCATTATCTAGAATCGCTGCTTTCACCTTTAATGTATAGCTGACAAATGATTAGTTTTCAATAATATATGTAATACACTTTAAATTCAATCCTTCACTTCTGACTGTTCCTTCCTAATTTCTCTGTACACCATCTACTCAAAATTAGCTTTGTATTGGGCGATGACTCTAGATTTATCCAACAGTGTTAAACGCGCTGCTGTCCAAACATCTGCTCCGACTTGCCCATTTACAACACCTCGTTCGTATTTCTTCTTCACTTTCTCACCTCTATGTGTTGCTGTTAGCTCTCACCATTGTCTTGTCTTCTCACCGTTCACCCCCCCCCCCCTCCCCTCCCTTGTGCTCCGTCTGTACGTTGACTGTAAATTCAGCCCTCGACTTGATGAGAGAAGGGGATGGTTAAACGCCTTGGGAGGTTTAAAACCCACTGGGGATCCTCTCCGATAGCAACCCAAATAATGAAAATGTAATTCTGCAGGCATAATTAAGTTAGAGATAGGGCGATTACTGTGTGATCCATTAAAAGTGATGGCAAAAGTAATTACTTATTCAATCAGCGCGCTTTTATGAGGAAATGCGACGGCACCATGTTGTGTCGCCTCTATACAAGTCATTACATTTACAAGGGCATAATACGTTAAGCTGTGATTGGTCCACTTGACAGCTTGTTAAGCCATGAATTAAAGCCCTAGTGAAAATAAATTCTCTTTTTTACCGAAATTGAAGAAATAAAGTTTTTACAAGGCAACTGTCCTACATTTTCGTCCATGATTATGTGCAGCTGTGTATTAGTATGTGTATAGCATGCTTGAATGGTCATAAATGGGTTTGTTTTATGTGTGCAATGCCTGTCGATCTGTTATGTCTGCAGTGTGGTAAGCAAAAGGGGGAGGTATCCCAAAGGAAGTAACAGCTTGACAGAGATTCAGGATATTGTGTGTCTGTCACCTCCTACTCTCAAACAATGGGATTTAAATCAGTACACAGACTGACAATTCTCCAGTGAGTTTGTCAACACAAATGTGTTTTATTTTCCAGTAGCCTAGGTGTGAGGATGACAACCACAGTCAAACATGTTTTTGGCCCTGCCCCCACCTTGCCATGAGGCAAAACAACTGAGCATAACATTTTGAACTAAATCGCACACAGTGGGGCTTTTGCGGTCAAAATCGTTCACTCAGCAGGTAACTGCTATCCACTAACATAAGGGAGGGAGATACCAGTACAAAGAGTGCGTTCACGGTTTCATGTCTGGTCAGCCACAAACATACTGTCTGCTATATGTTCACAAACCACAACATCACACATAGTCACACTCACATCTTTGAGGCAGCCCATGAAGTTGTTGCTGACTGGTGATCCTGGCAGGTCGGCGGTGTTGGGGCTCCCTCCAATGTAGAAGAAGTCGTCAGACCCCAACATGGTATAGTCCTCCTGGGTGTAACCAGTGGTGGTCAATATACCATCCACTGAGATGGTCACCTGGTATAGGCATAGGCCACAAAGAGACAGAGGAAAAAGAAAGAGAAATAGGAAGAATGAGGAGGAAAAACAAGGTAGAAAAGTGGATTAAACACCAGTGATGGGTGGGCCGTCCCCTAAGTGGTTTTGCTTGGTTGTTTGCTTTTAGTGTCAGTCAGACTGGGGGAGGGGGGCTTTCACTCTAGAGTGCAGTTGCTGAGAGGAAACTTATGAAATAGTGCCGTGCTCACTGTCTAATTAGCAGAGCAATCCAGATTTAGCTCAGTAGGCTTCATCTGGATCCTACACTAAAATTAATTATACGTAATAAGTAGTCACTCTTTTGAAAACATTCGGTGATTAAACACTGCAAACTTCACCAAATGCTCCAAATCATATCAAATGTTACACAAATCTGAGGAGAATATCTTACAGGTAATGTTATGTTTAAAATAACAACTGTCACTGTGATTGGACCCACTCACTCAAGGAACTGAACGAGAAAAAAATCCATTTTCAATATTCAATTGCCTCAAGTCTCATCTTTTGAGCAAGGTTACACATCTCTGTGTTGCACGTTTGATCACTAACAGAGCCGGAAGCGCTGAGCAGAATCAAACACACAGCCGCAGGCTGATGGTGTGAGATAGGGTTGGGTCGAAAGAGAGGAAAAAAAGACTTAACATCCTAAAAATAATTTTAAAAACAGATGTATAAAGGGTAAGTTGTTGAGGCTGCTCCAGGCTTTTCTTTGCAAATAGTATTTTGATGTCTGTAAATTTCAGTACCCTCGCATTAATGGAAGATGACTAACCAGATTGAGTTTTGACCTAAATTACAACAGAATGTGTGGAGACCACTCTTGTACTGATGTAACACAAGGCCTCCAAGATGAGGTGAAGCAACAGTTTAAAATGTTTTACATCAGACCCTACCTTGTCAGATCAAAGAATACCTGTAGGGTAAATTAAATGAGAAATGAGATATGCTCACATGAAATTAGTAGGCAACTCAAATGAGGTTAAGGAGTTATTGCCGACAGTTTCTCCAGGAATCATCACTAATTAAAATCTCTTTTGATATTATAATCAATACAATGCAACAAATTCCAGTATTTCTTAAAAAATACCTTTGGCTGATGTATGAAAGTGGCTGTGTTTGCTATCAAAGTACCAGCTATGCAGCCACGCAGACATTCTGCAAAATAATGCTGTTTAATTTGGGAGATATTGTTGCAGTTAGTGACCAATTTATTGTCTAATTATCTTAATAGAGCTGGTCTGGGCAAAAGGGAAGCACTTGTGTCTCTGATTCAACATCTGTTATTCTGCATAAATGTACACAGCTTAAATACAGCACTGCAGGGAGCAGTGTATACAACCATCAGTTTTATTTTATCATCTCTGCACATTTAAAAGTGATGCCAACAAAAGGCTTGCTTCGTTTCAAATCGTGATCCAGCTTTACATTTCGGTCATTTACAATAGGTAGCAGTACTTAATTTTGAATGTCAGATCTCAAGACACTACTAACTGTTGACTGTAGTTTTGATGAGCGCAAGTACACAACCTTGAAGCACACATTGTAAAGCAGAGGGCTGGAAAGAAACCTTAGCAACTGCACTCAACAGATCAATCCCCCCAGCTGAGTGTACATCTTCTGTTTTATTTTTTCATTTATTTTTTCGCTTTCCGTACTTCCCTTCTTAACAGGGCAACTCATTTTTATGTCTGCTGTTGCTAAGAAACTAGTTCTCGGACGGGGCTTTCAGCAAGGCAGCTTCATTTATCACATATTGACGAGAGAGACCTTATTGGTTGCTAAGAAAGAGAAACAAGGGGGGCGGAAGTTGTATGTCGTACGTCATATACAATTATCTCAACGAACTTTGGCCCAAGCCATCTACCCACGGCATGACATATTTTCGATATAAGGGGATATGATGGGAAGAGAGACATAACATGTAAAGTTTCTGAAATTAAATTGCTGACTGGTTCAGCAGAACATGGAAATATTTTTTGGCCAAGCTAGGCTCTTGTGGATGGTACATTTTCAGGTCAAGGTGAGCTCATTTGGGCCACGGAACACTAGAATTAACAAGCTGCCAGACACCTATGAAGTTCCCAGCTAAGGAAAAAGGAGTGATAAGAAATGTATTTGACTCCTGTTCATCCCAGATTGCAGCACTAAACTAGCTCTTCAAAGCTTTGAATGTATGCAGATACATGCAGTGTTTATATGTAAATAATGTATGTATTAAAATAAATACTAAAAAAAGAAAGCCTAGACACGTCATGTCAAGTTTCAACATAAACACATGTATTATTAGTTCTAAAATGAACAAAAGCAAAACAAATACCCACATGTTTCCTTTGAGGTTAACCATAATTATTCACAAGCTGGTGTATTCACTTTGATCAGACCGCACACTCATCCCGTTGAGTAACATTACAAACACTTGCATCACTGGCCCTAGAAGGGACAGGGTGCTGAGATCACAGGTGGATACATTGGGGCTCCAGGCCTGGAAGCCATACAGTAGGGAGGGAATCAGAATTCCAAACTCAAAAAATGTGCTGCACCATGCAGAAACATTTTATCTTTAAAAGAATACTAAATATGAAAATATTACTGCTTTGAAATCCATCTAACTAAAGGTAAATTAAGACAGCACTTTAAAGCAAAGTTCTTAGAGTCTTAACAGCAGTGTGTACCGAAAATAAGCAACCAACACACAGCCCTTAAAAAAATATTCAAATAGGACAACACCTGTAACACAACTGTGGATCTGAAATATCAGAAAACAAAGGAGCCGTTTACAGCTGAATATAATACTAAGCTACTGATACAGGTCTGAATTCAAATCATGGCAACTATTCCATTTTACCCATTCACATGCCAAATGGCCCGAGGCAGGGGAAATGGCTTCTGGTATGTTATGAAGCTCTATTCTATTGAATACATCTCTTTTGTTTTGTGCTTGTTTCTCATGAACCACCAAGTACCAGCAGAATAAAAAAGCTGCCATAGTTTATGGTGAACTAGAATTGTTCTCTCTATGGAGTCCTGGTGTGTGCTCAGCAGAGCGTGTTACTGGTTCATTGACCATATCAGGCTCAATGACTGCAAGCCAACGGCAACTCAACACTCAGTGAAGTGGATCTCAATCTCATCAAGTAAACAAGGGTCAACGTGATTCCAACTGTGCTGGGAAGTACACCATTATATTGCATATAAAATGCCTTAGTGAATTTAGGGAAAACAATTACACTATACCTAAAATAACCAAAGCCTATGCACAACAACAACCATGTTTTATTTTAGTGAGATTAAAAGTATACATCCTGGGTTGTTGGAGATGTATCTACACCATGTAGCAAAGAGACAAACTGAGGAATAGCACAGCTCATTGCTTTTATTTGTGGATTTTCCATTGTCTGGTTGCCACTCATGTACTTACTAGGGTGAAATCTAAAAGATATATACGAGAGAGAGCCTCACACACAGTCTATACTTCCACAAAGAAGCCCACCAGAATGAGCCAAGGTGGTATTGGGGAACTGAGAAGAAGTATCAAAGTAAGTCTTGACGTGTTATGTTACCCATAGCCAATATGATCGAAAAAACAACAACTTCATGGTATTCAAAGCTTTATCCTGTCAGGTATTCAATATGGAATAGGTTGTGTGAGTTACTCACTCTCACTGGGCAGACTGGGCATTTTACATGCAGCAGAACAGATCATGTTATACCTGTAATTCCCAAAAGGAGTGGTTATTGGGAGCATCCGTCTTAACTTTCACTGGCTTAATTTCTGGAGTTTATTTGTCAGCTATTTTAGACTTACACAGCACAGTCTAAGTAAGATAGCCTTCAGTACCTTCATATATTTGACATCATAATCCGAGCAGAGTGGCTTACCTTGAATGTGAATCACTTACCCTTGTTAGAAGGAACTACATTTGATTACTGTCAGAATATTTATATATATTACATTGTACAGTTGAAGGTGTTCATAAGATACTAATAACATACTTCACACACTGCCCCCCAATTAGCTCAGGTTATAGCCAGGCCCGCAGGAGAGAAGGCTGTTTAAGAGAAAATTGGACAGAAGGAATTTTTTCTCCAGTGGCGGACTTTGATAGGTGTCTGGCAGCTTGTCAATGTGTATTCGTCGTGCATGATTTATTGTAGAGGGATAATGGCTCTTTCAGAACTAAATATGGAATATGTAGTTTGGTCAGGTAAACCATTAACCTTTGAACTAAGCTACATGTCTAGGTTAGTATACACATTAGGGAGAGTAGGGGAAGCTCGGGGCAAGTGCTGTTTTGGCAAGGGTCGTCAAGGGGAATCTGGGAGAGAAGGGGCATGGCTATCTGCCGAAGAGAGTTTTAAAAAGGGTTGGAGGGTGAACAAAATCGGTTAGTATTTTTGTAAGTAAGGGAAAGTCAGACACAAAAATGGTTGTTAGTACAGTTACAACAAAGGTTTGATTCTGTAGATTAGTAACACTGGTTTAGTAAAATTTTGTGATAAGAGTTAGAGGTGAGGATTCTTTAAAATGTCCTCTGCAATTTGATTGCTCAAACCAGGTCCAGATTTGGACTGAATGTGTGTTATTTCATGTGACAAGGGTTTTGTTTTTAAATGAACCCATTCGGGGACAACAGGGTGACACACACACACAAGCCATGCACTTAAATGGAACGATGACAGGAAGAATGGGTATGGAGGGAGAATTCCATTTAGACACAACACAAACACATATAAAAAAATTAATATTTTTTTAAACATCCGGCAAGATGCAGCAAAATGGGGACGCAGATATAATTGCACTGCACCACAAACACCAGACAAATGGGGGAAGGAAGATGCTAATGTTTCTGTTTGGACAGGTATGCAACAGAAAGAAGAAAAAAAAAACATTTAGACACGTGTGCAACAAACAGACACACGCTGGGCTAGAGCAGCATTTACACCCTGTGAGTATGCTGATGTTATAATGTTCTAGCCAAAATAAACAAAAACATGCAAACAGGGTGCGGGAATACAACCATTGGGTACTGTCAGTTTGGAGGTGGAAGTGGGACAAGATGATGTCATCAATCACAAATGAAATCAACAGAAATGATGAGAGGGTTTTTTTTTTAAAGAATAGGGAAAATCAAGTGGGGAGAGAGGGCCTCACTGTCTTGGTGAATAGAGCTATATTAGTATTCAGAACGTAGGACACATTCAGTATTATAACTATCCCTGTCCCTCTGCGCTATTGGAAAGGGTCATGATGATTGCAGATCTCATTATGCCTGCACTAGAATTCGACCAAATTATTTCTGATGTGAGCTCTAAATTGCTCCATCACTTTTTCTTTTTCTCCTTAAAATTTGAGCTAAGATTGAGTGAGTCACTACCATATACAGCGGCTTTCCACAACGGTCTTCATCCAACTCATGTGTTATGATGGATTAGGCGGATTTATGCCCCAAGGCATCAATCCTCTATTCACCCAGATAATGAAAGCCTGCCTCCTCTCTTTACTTTTCCCACTTTTTTTTCTTTCAGGAATATATGGTGTGAGGTCATTATTCATTTTAGTACGTTAATTTGGTAGTTAAAACCTATAAATAAGAAATAAAAATCAAAGAAAAGTGAAATCAAGAAAAACAGCAAGAAGGGGTGGCCAACGTGTTTTATGGCTATATTGATTATATTAAAAAAACTGATATATGTATGTATATATGTTAGCCATGATATATACATATACATATATACTCAATGTAATCTGTATATATAAAAACAAAGAAAAAATAAAATTGGGAGAGGGGGGTTAAGTCTCTTCATGCAAAGGTTGAGACCAGTAAAGTATAAGGAATATAAGTTAGTATTAGTGTTAATGAGGGGTGAAGCGCACACAGCTAAGATTTTCCCATGGCAGTGGATTGCCTGCGTATCAATAGGCAAAGAGCTTGGTTTATTGATTAGAAAGTCCAGTGAAAGCAAGTAAGACTGATCACAACTGCATGCTAAATGTGGCCTTATAGTAAACATTCAGCCTAATAACGGCGTTTTTTCAGATACAATCCCACTGCTTTAGTCTTAATATGTATGAGTCTGCTAAGTTATTTTGGCACACTTCCCTGTCTGCAGCTTAATAAAAGTGAAACTGCCATTTAATTCTCAATAATTAGCTTTCAACCAGTTCTCCTGGTCAGATCATTTCTGCACTCGAGTGCTGGGGACGACTGCCAAATTAAGGCACTTCATTAAGTGTTTACATGTGTGTGTGTGTGGGAGAGGTGGTTGTGTTCAGGTGCAGTTTCTGCCAACAGCTCCATCTTGATCATATATCAGCCTAAGGCCACTAATGGGATCAAGCCCTCATTTGAGGCCTACTTTACAGCTAGGGCTTTGGCCGCTAAATCATGAGTTGTAAATACTCTTCATGACTCCATAAAGCATAGGGTGCCGGGCGTAGATAGCAGGCTGAACAGGTCCACATGATGCAACATAGCAAGATGTTATATTGGTGCTATTCCTTTCATGTTGATAAAAAGTTCTGGAAATGTATGATCAAAAGCTATTTTTTTTCATGTTTTACTTCCTCTCACTGGAGTTGCCATAGTGGGTTATTTGTCTGCTTGAGAACTCGGCTGTGTGCGCTCACATCAGAAGGTTCTTTTAAGAAAATAAATCAGGAGGAAACAGGGACCAACAAAAAAAGTAAAGGTTACTCTTTTCCAATACTTAATTGAGAAAGTATCTTGCATTATGATTCTTTATTTCTTCATACGGATAGTGTTGAAGTATAAAAAAATATATAAAAAAATAATAACCAAATAAAAAGGGAGAGAAACAACAAAAAATAAAGTCTTAATTGATATAATTTCTATATCTTTTTGGGCAGACCTCTTTGGATGAACTCGGTCATTTGTTTCAGGAAGGGGAGAACTGGATGGCAAGAAAAAGCAATAACATATATCAAGAGAGGGCTAAAAGAAAAACAGAGAGGTGGAGTTTTTCCAGCTACCGTGGAATTGATGGCGGATTGGACTTTCAGTAAAGCAAACAGAATAGAAAGAGGTAACGGAAAACCCAGGGCAAACCAAAGTATAAGACAATTAGAATGATATCTACCATATAATGCAGTTTGTTTACCATAGCGTGTCCAATGCCTGCGTGCTTCAGGAGAAAACAGGGGGAGGAGAAAGAAAAAAATAATAATGACAATCCTTAAACCCAGGGAAACACACCTCAACCCCAAAAAAGTGGGAAAGAAAAAAACTGCAATCGCCTTTGGCAAAACCAGCTTCTCCTTTTAACAGGCGATTTGTTCCAAGAAAAAAAAATTATGTAATAGTAAAAAAAAAATTTTCCTATTGTTTGTATAGAAAAAACATCCAAATAAAGAAATAAAGAAAGCAATTGTTTGACTTAGTTTTATAAGGGTCGTTTAGAAAATAAAAAAAGGAATAAAAGGATAACAATACATTTGTTAGTATGTAAGTCGCAGGTTAAGTAGAGAAAACAATAGATGGTTCACATTCCGTGAATGAGACAGTGTTAGTCAGTGAAATAATAAAAAGGTAAGGGAAAAGAAAAATCCACCAATGAAAAGAATCAAATTGGAAGAATTCTGAAGCTTGTTGTTAGTAAAAGAGACAAGAGTTAGAAAATCAACTTTCACAGAGGGGATTTGGGGTAGTTTGACGGGGGTGTTGTTTTGAGCAGGGGATCGGGGATCGGGGAAAGTAAATCAATATTAGTATTCACTCTACGAGTCTAATCTGGTCAGCGGGCTTGGTTGGCGTTGGGGTGTAGTCCATTTCAAAATGGCGTGCTTTAGTACTGGGTGGGGCCAATCATGTCTCAATGACTTGAAAAGGTGCAAGTATGTGGGCACATTTCCACAGAGTAGATTTTAAGGGCCTACTATATGCAGGAGAAAACCAAAAATAAATTGCATTGTTAAAATGGACAATTATGGTAGAAAGCATTTACAGTGTCAAAGGCACTAATGAGAAGTCATCAGGGGCATTTAGGAAAGCAGAAATAATTGTGCATATTCTTGAGCAGAAGAGAAAGGTATAGAGTAGAGAAAAAAAGCACAGAGTAATTGTATAAAATGGTCCTGGCATCTGCAGTATCCTGAAAGAAAGAACCATGTTTATTGAAGTCATATTCAGAATAAAACTACATTTTTTTAAATATCTGGGAGAAGAAAAGCGTGCAAACTGAACCATGAAATGGGAAAAAAAATCTATCAATAAATAAGGAATGGTATCACACATCATCACATCGTCTGTCAACATTGTATTCAGTGACGTCCAGTCCTGTAAAACATCAGTTCACTGTAATGGCATGGCTACCAACTGCAGTGCAGCTTTCAAATCACTGTAAACATAAATCACATACATTTCTGTTTGCACTTGGTGAAGGGATATTTCCAACAATACATATAGTATGTAAACAATAAAAATGCCTTTTCCTTGCTGAAATGCCTGGCAGTATGTTATTAAGATAACACATCATCACTTTCACACTTTTTAAAATAGGTTTTAATGGTGAAGTAACAAGCTGACAACGGTGCAATAGATAAAATGTCCACCTTAAGATACATTACAATGCTTTTGATGTATATCCGGCATTAAAGGTGCACTATGCAGTTTTAGAATAGGGGGATTTGTTTACATTTGTAGAGCCTGCAATTAGTTTACAACATATATTTCCTCTGTTATTCTTAGTATTGAATCATTGTATCATCATAAATTGAAACAACATTATGTTGAGGCACCTGGAACTAAACTTATGGCTAGAGTATTGTAAACAACAATAACAGTGAAACAATAGCTTTTAAGGTAGATTTATAACTTAAAACAGTGTTCAACGGATCCAATTTCCCTTTAGTAAAGTTTGTTTATTCAGTCATAAGTATATACCTTAGAAGATGTTCACTTATTTGACACATCCAAAGTTACACAGTGCACCTTTAAGGCTCTAGTGTGCAACCATGCAGTGATGAGCAGTGGCAGTGTGAGGGTTAAAGATCTATCACTGAGATCTTCCCCCAAGTATTTCCCTCAGGACGGAGTGGACATCTAGAGGACATCTTATCTGAGAAGTTATTATTGTCAGCTGCTGCGGGTGACATATGTGACACCAGAATCTGGGCAAAAGGGTGAATCTACGGGGTCCCACCTATTGGGAATAGACCACTTGCCAATTCAAAAAACACAGTTTGGGATTAAGGTTAAAACCAGATTTTACATAAAGTTATAATCCCTTCTAAAAAAAAATCACAACATAGCTCCAAGCCATGGCAGTTGAGATCTTTACACAACACATTGCCACTGCCAAACAAACATAGCCACTACATACAATGGTAATTTGTGTGTGTGAAATGTTGTGCAAGTAAGTCTAAGTCTGTATAATGTACATTATGTACACTACTGTACGGGTGGGTGGGTGTGTCTGTGTGGGATGGATTACTGCATGTGTGTGCCAACTGTGTGGGAGCCAAGTGGCAATCATGAACACAGTCCTCCATATAAGGCTAACTGGGCTGATTTGAAGTTTCATGCATGCCCACTCTTTGATCCAGGGTCACGGCAAAGTGTTGTCACCAGTTATTCACTTTGTCTAATGGCTCTTCTAAATCTATTAACTGGGTAAGGAATATTGAAAAGTGGGTGCACATTTGCATATACACACCACACAGTACCCCCATGTCTTTGAGCTACCAAACAACATCGGATACATCAAAGAACAGAAATGGTAGGTAGCTCCAACTACTGGAAACCTGAGAATATATAATTAAGTTTGACACATGCCCTTACAAAACATTACATTGCTTTGTATTTAGCTGACACTTTTATCCAAAGCAACTTCCATGTGCATTCAACAATGAAGGTACAAACTCAGAACAACATGAATCATGTAGGTAGCTTCAAATAAACCAAACTACAAATTGCCACACGTAAGTGCTACAAGTAGGTCTAACAAGTGCATTTTTTTTTCTTCTTCTCTCCTAGTCAAGGTGTAGTCTGACGAGATGCGTTTTAAGGTTGTGGCGGAAGATGTGTATGCTTTCAGCTGATCTGATGTTAATGGTGAGCTTGTGGTGACAATGACTGTGCACTGTAATTGAAAGTAACTGAAAGGCGGTTAGAGATACAGCATGGCGAAAATAAATGCAACATTTTGAATTCTTGAGCTTTTAGATCCCTCAGTCATTTGATGTCTGGATGTTGGACTTATCTCTTTATCAGTTATTTGACAGGACCACCCTGGGAAGGTTTGTGAAAAAAATGATCTTTCAGAAATGTCGGATGATCTATGAAATAGAGTGAACGGCTGGCATGAAGGGCATCTGCACAATCTTGTATAATGAGTTTCATTATCCCTGTGCAGGTCTCCATAGAAGGGTTATTTATTTACAGGTTTATAACATGCAGAAAAATTGATGTGACTGTCCAACAGACAAAATAATGAAGATTAACTTGGAACAAGTGTATTTAAAAGCTGAATTCAATGGATAAGGAAATATAGTCATTTTGTTATTGTTAAAAGTCAAACTTTTACCTGCATTCAACATGTTGATTTGTTTTGTTTTGTTCATATTGTCTTGATTAAGCGTTGTGGGTTATCAGAATCAAATTAGAATTGCTGGGTTTAAGTTCATCAGCACCATAATTATTCAACTATTCCATTAAAATTAAACTCATAGGGAGTAAGATCTGGGTCATGTTTTGAATAATAGGGAGTAGAAAGGGCTAACTGAATACACTGCCAGACTAGAAATAAAAAGTGTAGTGAACTGAGCCACCAAGCCTAGTGATGTGTAAATGTAGAAGTGTAGAAGGTCTAGAAGGCGTAGCTATTACAAAAGTCAGACTTTTTTCCTTACAGGCCTGAGAACTGTAAGTAGTGTTGAACTGATGCTCCGTTGTCAGAATCAATCGAGTGCAAAATGGAAAGTTTTGTTCTATTTCTATTGGCATTGAGTAGAAAGAATGGTTAGCTATTTTTAAAGGGTTTCTTGTCATGATTTCCCAATGTTTTTCTCTCCCCAACTCCAGAATGGATCCAGGAGGAATGTGTGACATCTCTCCGACACTAGCAAAGCATATGAGATGAATCCCGCCTCCTCCCTTTCAGAAAGCATCCCAGGAGTGCCAACTTGTCTCAGTGAGAGAGGGGGTGTACTTTAGAGGAGGTATTGTGCTTCTGACAGCAACTGGGACTATACCAGAAGATACATCTCTGTATAGGGATTTGGGAGCTAAACAAATCAGAGAGAGAGAACATGCAAGTGCTTGCCCCTACTTTCCACACTACTAATTTGACTGCCTTATGGTAAATTTCCCCTTCCACGCGTCACACTTTTCAACTTGTCTGTTTCAACTTTGCATCTAACCCAACATGCCTGGAGCCCCCCTGCTGTGGCAGCCTGCCACCCTTTCTGTAATTGACCCATGCGGGAGAGAAACGAAGGCTGCGGATGCCGATGTTTGCTGATGGAAGATAAAGCGCCTAGTCATGTAAACAACCACAGGCGCTGACAAACAACTTTCTGTTTCGATCCATCTCAAAGACCCCCTTGAGGTTAGACATCTTTGTGTGTTAAAATATCGGGTGATGGGTGTATAAGGAAAGAGGAGAAAGTAAGCTAACGCCAACAACAACATGGTATAACTCGCTGTTGGTGTTTCGTAGATTTGCACCTATTATGCTTTGTACATTCATCTCACTGCTTATTATGCCAAAGTCCTGCTGGATGCCTGCCATAATTGGCCAAGATGTAAAATTATGTTTTTGTTGAGTCGCTGATCTTTTACACACTCGTCACGGTGGACGTTACTGAACTGTGGCCACCACTTCCAATAAGCTGAATAAATATTTAATGACAAAGCGCTGGAAATGATCAATGGGACAGTGCAGCGGAGCCAAGATCCCCAGTCCAGATAGATTAATCATTGTAACTGAGGAAGTTCTAAGACAGATGACCGTTCTACGATAAATTTCCAATTTGGGGGCTTAAGAAATACATGATGAAAGGGATATTGTAGAATAGTATTACGGGTGTGAGGGGGAGGGAATGGGTGCCATCTGTCATCCAATGAAACTTCCACCGCCTAAATGAATGAGGAGAGACCCATGAAAATGCATTATGTGTTGTAAACATTTAAGTATAAACTCAATTTGTGTTGGCCATGTGAGTGAGAGAATACATACATTTACGTGCATTGCTGGGTATTTATGAATGTGTGCTGTGTCATGTGTAACACGGACAGTCTTTAGGTGGGTGAGGTGGAGGGGAGCTGGGGTTTGGATTCAAAATAGCTCTTTCAGGTACATTTGGTTTGGTGCTGCGTTCATTCCAATCATGTGGCATTCACTATATAGGCCGCCCCTCTCTAAAAACTGGCTCCATGTAATGAAAGCTGGCAGACAGGCTTCAGGTGCAAATATAAATGTCACCGCAATTACAGCGAGAAGTCTGCAGACAGCGCATGAGGGGTGTGCTTCTGTCTTGGTGTTTGAGTGCATGAAAATTTCACTAGGACATAGTGTATTGCAATGCAGATAATAATAATTTTCTCATTTTCTGTTGTGCTTCCTCATCATCCTCAGGTCTATTTTTTCCCCATCTCTGAATGACTGACAGACTCCCTCATTGTACAGTGGCCCTTCTTTCCCCCGTTGATTCTATCAGTATAGGGCTCAATTCAACGTCAATCCACTAGTTCAACTGCTGAAGTTTCATAACATAAAGGCTAAGTTACAGCAAACCAAGTGATTAATAATGATCAACTGTTTATTGTGATATCCCTTATTGGGTTGATTTCAAATAATTGAATTGTACATAATTAACATTGTGACATTGCATTGGACCATTTCGTGAAGGGGTTTGTCTCTGCGTAGTGTGTGTACCCTTGCTTAGCTCAATGCTTCAGAATGAATGGCTGCTAGTCTTCAGACAAATGAAATGCAATAGATCTTGTGGACAGACGGATGGCTCATCTAACTAAACAAAGTGTTGTCATTCAAGAATTAATATCAAATTGGGAAAGAAGATTTACTCTATGGTTAACTTTTATCTCCATCACTTAACTCTTGTGAATTCTGATCGAGGCGGAGATTACAGAGATCGAGCAGCTGAACATGAATATGCACGCTTTTGAGAGTAGACACAGCTGCTCTTAATTGTTTGCATTTAGTACGCACTTGTGAACACGGTTTATTCATAAAATGGTACATTCTTTATACTCTTTAGAGTAACCACTAGCTTTTAATGACTAACGAAAATGGTGTGAAGGAAGATTTGAAGGACACCACCTTCCTGATATGGAGGCATGTCTGTCTTTATCTCTCCTTTTACTTTGGTGATATTTTACAACAGGTTTCACGTTGAGCAAGCAGTTATTAAAATATATTGACTGCTAGTCATTATCTATTTACAAGGCCCCCTCTACTTAGTGTATTCCTACATCATCCACCCAGCTGACTTGTCCTGTACTATCCTGATATATTTCCCAATCTCTTAGCTATTTCTCTCTAAATTAAATTGTATTAGCTGTTTCCACCTGTTTGAATGTGCAAATGGTACGGTGCATTGTTAACTGATTATAGGTCTGCGAGACAGAGGGATGAATAAACATGAAAGGGCTGGAGCAGGTAGTGGCAAATGAGGCTGATGAGTGAGTGAGTGTGGGGATGCGGGTGGATATGCTAATAGAGGTGGAAATGTGATGCAAATTAGCTTTTTTCTGCCCTCAAATGTACAGAATATCCCGGTTTCGATAGAAAACAGCTGTGCAGATTTTTTAGCATGAGGTGTTTGTATTTCTAGGCAATGTAGCGGCTGTGCTTGAGGTGTTGAACTCATATCAGCATGGCAAAAAAAAAAAACGCAACATGAAAATAATGACAGAAAATGCATTAACTGCACATCCCCTTCACATACACAATAAAACGATGACTGCACCCCTCCCTCCACTTTTCAGCACGGCTGGGGCACATTAGGAATACTTAAAATGTCTTTGGCGGTAAACTGAGAAAAGGATTACAGTGGTGTTGGCATGTCATTATGTACATCAAACAAATCCACTACCCTTGCCTGCGTTGAATAGTAATTTATACCGTTGCCGCAAAGTGTGCGTTGCTGTATGTGTTGACAAAGCTTAGCAATCAAAATAGCTTATTTTCTCATTTGGCCACGAGAGATTCAATCTGTCATAACGCTAAACAGATCGTGTTGGCGTTATTGAGATCCCAACATGTGAATGGCAGGAGCTAATCCATAAGGTGTTTAAGTGGGGTGGCCCCAACGTTCTAAACCCTTGGTTCCATTTAGATAGTTGGAATAACCAGCCATTTGTTAATTTCCTACCTTCGCCAAGGAGTTTAACCCAAATTACTTTTGCTTTGACAACTTATTTTCTTGGAGCACTTGTGCATGCCTATACAAGGGACCAAGGCATAGGGGGCTTTAGATTCTGCTCCCAAGTTAATAAGGACTTTTCGGACAATCTATTATCAATAATATAATTGGGTCCAACTGGAAGACCTAAGTGTGTGAAAAGGTTTTAAAGCAACTACCGGGGTACTGCAGCCATAGACGATTCACTACCCAGCAGCATAGCAGACACTGTTGCTAAGTGACAAGTTGCTAGCAAGAATGGATAAGATGGTCGAAGTGAAAAAGAGAGAGAGAGAGAGAGAGAGAAGGAGAGGGGGAGAAACTGATTGGTTCTCTCAAAGGATTTGTGGCTGACTCTTGAAAGAAGATGGGATGAGAGGAGGGATGGACTGATGGGGGAAGGAGTATGAGGGAGGGTAACTTCAGCTGATCATGCCTTACAGAAATAGCTGACAAAATAATCTGATTAAGTAATAGAGGTAGATATAGGAAGAACAAATAAAAGAGGAGGGAAGCATCTAGGCATCTAGTATTGAATAAAGGGGGTTGTGGCAGGGTTGACGTTTTAAGCTCATATGAAATGAATGTGATATTTTCCCCCGAAATGACCTGCCACTGGAGTCTAGAGTGGTGTTGTTTTAGCAACAAGGATCACAACATATTGACAGAATTAGGAAAAAGAGTTTAAAATTGATTGTGTATTTTTAAAACGTTCTAAATGAAAAACTGCATGTAGAAGATCTTACAATGTTAATATATGACAATGATTCTCCGTGATGAATTGCTCAGTCACAACAGCAATCCTGCGTTACAATCTCAAATTGCACTCGTTTTTCTTGGGTGAAAAAATCTATTTCTTTATCAAATGTTTTTCAGTCCCTTGGCCTGACCCGTTTCTCTATATAAACACCTTATACTGTGGTATGTGCGAGGGTTTATGCAGGTGAAGCGTGAGATCAAAGTTTTGAAGGTGATGAACATAATGTCAGCTAGCACATATTTATATCATGTATAGTAGACATACATGAAGGCTAGAGGAGTTCTAGAATTGGGGTGTTGGTGAGAGCGGTATGTGTAGGGGAGAACGGGGTAAGTAGGCACGCTTTTTACTCTAGTGAGAATTGCTTATCACCTAAACATCTTTCAATAGTCATTCCTACATTAAATTGAAGCTTAAGGTGTTGGCTTGAAATGTGTACCCCTCACTTTTTCTATCTTATTGTAATAAAGAAGAAATTAATCATCAAAGACACCCTTACACATTGTGACAACCAACCCCATCAAGGGGTCGGTTGTCAAACACTATGGGGTTGTTTGTCACAATGTTATCTTAATGGGAATAATCTTAAAAAGAAGGCAAGCAAGTAGAACTAAATTAGAAAGTTTAATTGCACTGTCAAGTTGACAAATATGCCTACATAACTTACTGTAGCCTTGGCAGCTGGTCTAGTTTGGGATGCACTGGGTTGTTTTGATTTTGTTGCCCTTTTTTCTTTTGCATGCTAGCTGCCTTTTCCTGCTCTATTATTTCCTTCTCTGGGGTGTCAGTGAGGATACAGCTTGACAATTTATTTCGTTATTGGGTTCCTTTTCTGGCTGCAGCCTTGAGATAACATGTGACAACCAACCCCCCAAAACATTTGACGACCAACCCCAACTTGAATTTCTTGCTAGCATCAAGGCCAACAACCATCTGACAACTAATTAGCTTGCTAACCACAATCTAAACTATAGTTTACCCTTCACACTTTGTATGGGTAACAAGTGTTTTGTTATAAACCCATTCTGTAAAAGCCTAGAAGAAAAATACTGAGGAGCTAAATATTTTCAATTTGACATGAAAAACACAAACAGTCGTCTCACCTCAAATTCAGCAGTCTAACTCCAATGAAGACTATGTAGGTGACCTCTGATCCCAATTCTGGATAGTTACATACCAAAATTTCACAGACAGCGCCTTCTGGTTCCGAGATATAACGATTGTGACAACCAACCCGCGTGACAAATTACCCCGTTCTCCCCTATGCGTGTGTGTTAATGAAAAAACAATGTTTCCTTTATTGGATTTTATCTAATGTTGTCCATTATTTACTTTGATGATGTGTTCAAGCCTCCATAATCATAAACAGTGGCATGCATGCCTGCAGATTCACAATAACCCACACTTTGAAAATAATGTTTACCTTTGATAGTGGTGCTATCTAATCTTTTTTTTGGGGGGGGGTGGGGGGTGGAATGCATAATTAAAACACCAGCCTTTAAACAGTAGTGTTTTTGTTTTTACATTTCTGTATAATAGCAATGACACTGTGTTTAACTGTGAACACATGTATAGCCACACTGCTGTTGCCTCCATGTTAGCAAGGTTTGCCTGGAGTTTGAATCACACGTGTTTAATATCAATCTGGGCTATGGCAAAGAAACATTTTCATATGTGCCGCTATATAGATTTCCAAGGTTGTGTGTTGCCGACAAAATAAAATAAATCCATCCAATTTCTTAGAATTGCAATACCTAAGTTCCTTAGCTACCTATGTGTAATAGATTATAATTCTCAATGTATCCTTTGCTGAACTCGATTGTGATGTCAAAGCTTGCCTCCTCCAGCTCAACCATGGGCCGGCAGTTGAACAGTAGGTGAGAGAATAATCGGAAGGAAAGGATGCCAGTGATACATAGTGAACAAATGGCATAGTAAAAAAAAGGGAGATATTGGGCTCAAAAGGTTGGCTGCTATACGACTGGCCCACTTCTGGGAGTTAATGTCAAATATTTTAGTTGTATCGTAAAGTCACATCGGGGGAATTAAAGGAAAGCTTGCTTCTGTTCTTTTTATAGTAGATAACAAACTGTCTGGCTCCCAGTGCTCCCCCCATCCTCCCACTGGTAGGATAGTATAACAGTCTCAGACAGAAGCACTATACTTTATATTCCAACCTTCTATTGTGCACACCTCTCATGAACAAACAAGGCAGCCATACAAGCGCACACTTCCTTTCCCTTGCCAGTGTGTGTATGTGTGTGTTATGTTTCCTCTGAGTGCCTGCGGTGTCCCCTGGGACTCGAGTGGCTGTTAAGCTTACAGTCAGGCTGCTGTGTTGTGTGAGGCTATTCTGATTGTTCCAGTGATCGCCATTGTGAAACAAAGTTAGCCCTCCAAGAATATGTTACAAAAGACTGTGGTTCTGTATTCCTATATTTCCAGTAGATCGAAAGCATGTCATCAAGCTTTTTTCCAGCATTGCTGGAAGTATACATGGTGCACTGGCTGTAATTCTAAAATTGATTCACCATTTATTATCTAAGGAAAAGCACTTATGTATTATGCTACCTGAACTAATTTTTAATACTGGCCTGACTGAAAGAATAATCTGGCAACATGAACTCTAGTGTGTTATAACAAAGCTCCCTTTCAGACATAGGACAGTTGTTCCAATATTTTTGTTTATTTGTTGAACTTTTAATGCAATTGAAATACTTCCCGTCTCACCGCTGAAAATCATATCAGAACCTTTGTGTGAATTTAATAATTAAAGAGGATAATTTAACACCAAACATTCATCAAAAAGTGCCACAGGACAAACACATCTCCCTGATATATGCACTTGCTCTTACAGCTACTCTGCAATACACACTAAGTGATGGACTGACTTTGAGTTACTGTAATGACAGTAATGGCTATGAACATAATAACACAGGCGCCAGTGGTTTTAGTATATGTCCGGGGGATTTACAATGGGATCACGGCTGATATTTCCAGTTGTCAATGCCAAAAAGTTTGCCTTGCGAGGAATACAATAGTGCACACAGATGAGTCTATGTGTCTCTGTGGCTTCTGGGAAAACCAGAGTGGGAATCAAAAGAAAAAAATAAATCTGAAAATCAATACTCACAGAACATGCAGTGCAGTTTAGAATGATCAGTTTATATTTTAAGCATGCATTGTGTATCTGTCAAAAGGGTATGCTAGAGTGTCATTGTGCACTTAAAGGTGCACTATGTTACTTTGGGTGTGTTAGAGAATTTACAATTTATTTAGGTTTATTCTCTTAACTGAATAGATACACTTTACTCACAAGGAAAAAGCATCCCTGGAACACTGTTTGAAGTTGAAAAGCTAACTTTAGCAGTAACTGTATCACTGTTGCTATTTACACAGTTGTAAATAGCAACACTATGAAACTGCATAGTGCACCTTTAATATTTGACCTATTTTCACTATGTGTTTCATGTCTTGTGCAGCATATATGATATATCATTATCCAAAGACAACCTGAGAAGAGGTTTTCCACCTTAGTATGTGTGCCTTCCTCTTTCTGCAGTGTGTACAGGCAGTATGTGTGTGTGTGTGTGTGTGTGTGTGTGTGTGTGTGTGTGTGTGTGTGTGTGTGTGTGTGTGTGTGTGTGTGTTCCCAGTGGAGGGAAAGGGCAAGCCTGGTCACCAGTACTGCAGTCTACAAGATGTCCATGATGGTAGATCATCAGGGTCAGTGGGTGCACAGTGAGGGAGGGGGGAAGAGGGATCACTTGCTGCTTATTCAAACCAATGTGTGCATTGAATGCTAGAACGGGTGGGAATGTATGTGTGTATTGTGGGGGGAAGAGATTTGCACTGACTAGAGGTCAAGGCAAAGTGTCCTTGCCTGCCTATCAACTGTCCACCACAGGGATTAGCCATTTTTTCTACTTTCCGTGTAAGCACTTGCAGTACTACCATATACCAGCAGGGGGAGCTCTGAATCTGTGGCCACTTGTTAAGCATACAAGAATACCCATCTCCTCCCCTTTCTCTCTTGGCGGAGAAGTCACTATCACCTCACCTAATTCTGTCTGCTTCATTTTATCCCACACAAAGCTGACAAATTCAAAGGTTTTTTCGCAGAGAAAGAAGGCAAATATACACATGCAGCGGCGGGCGAGACAGTCCGAGTGAGAGCGAGATAGAGAGAGACTGGCTTGTGAGAGCTCACAGCCTTTACTTATTTTGGAGCTTACTAATACAGCGGTAGATATGCACGCCGTTGCAAGAGCCATTAAGAACAACAGACAAGAGTGAGGATGAGACCGTTGGGGCTCTACGATAACTTCAGCTGGAATCCAAAGCCCTTGTTTTGTAGACTGCAGGGTATGTGTAATGTCAAATATTATATCAAGCTAGCTCCAGTGGGGAGGGAAAGTAGAAAACAGTAACAATGTGTCTGTGTGCTGCAATTTGAATTTTCGGTTGCATTGAAGACTAGATGGTGTAATAAACAGTAACAGTATAGCTTAACCACATCAAACATGGTTAAAGGGACAAGCCGTGCATTGTCAATACACATCGAAAGGCACACACGATGTGAAGTATAAAAGACTGATGTATAGGAAGCTATGCTCAAATACTCATGTACTCCTTTGAGGCCATATGAGTGCAACTGCTCATGTGACTATCAAATTAGTGTAACTGTGTAAAAGGATGTGTGTTGTATGAGACCTGGAAGCAAACGTGTGTGCTCATTGATCATGTGTGGATCAGTCCAGGAGTAAACACAAGGGTCAGGGGTGGTCATAGGTCATCGATACCTCTCTCCTTGTGTCTCTCTATGGGGAATGGTCCGGTGTAAATCTAGAGAGCTCTTTAACACTGAGGATGCCTCTGTTACATCAATTACTAAAAGATCCACTGGGGGATTGTGGCTGTTACGTGAGTTAATGGAGATCGCCCATAAACAGCATGAAGTTGCTGGTTAGTTCTGGGTCAAGGCATGGAGAGAGTGCAATAATGTGATATGTGCTCCCCTGAAATACGTTTTCATACACGATCTTGGGAGATACAACTGGTTATATTATCCAGAGAAACTCAGACTAGCACGGTAGGTGGAAACTTTATAATAAACCACTCAATCTTTTATTTTAATTGTTTTACCATTGATAAGAATATAAAGAATATAATATGACTTTAATGCCCGTTAGTTCCAAGGACGCATTCCTTCCTTATATGTCAATTCCAATCAAGTGGTTTAACTTTGTATGGAATATAAAATGAATTGCTATGATTCCCCCTCCCCCCACACCTTGTTCATAATTTAAATTCCAGTTGTGCCTCAAGATTAGTACAATACACATAAGAGGTACCATTGTGTTTGAAAAATATATTCAATAATAAAGTGTATAAACAATATATGCTTTAGAAACTCAAAGTCCTTGGATTTGTTTAAAAGTTACTTAAAATGACAAATTAATTTGTTTATTCCTGCAGAATCCTTGCAGTTACAGCAACTGTTATGGTGAATGCCAGTACATACGGAGAGGCAGGCATGTCAGAGTGTCTCAGTTAAGCATGTGTGTATGGGCACATGTTACATGTCTGCCTAATGGCCTTAATGGTGCACTTAGCGGTAGGTGGCTCATGCTGTAAATCTTTAAAATTGCGTTGGCTTCCAAAACTCATTAAGCTAGTCTCACTCTGCTGATCATACATAGTTCAACAGCGTTACCCATTTGACCCCAACTGTGCACATGTCAGAGAGGCTGCTCCTAGTTGCTGTGTGTGTGTGTGTATCATTTGCCCTCTTCTTAAAGCAAGTGCAGAATATGCCAAAACTCACAGCAGCTCCACAAAGCTTGGACATTTTCCCTGTTTAAGTTACCACAATGGAACCTATAATAATAGTATCGCAATATGACAGAAATTGCAGTCTG
Source organism: Ammodytes marinus (assembly GCF_949987685.1). Classification (NCBI taxonomy): domain Eukaryota; kingdom Metazoa; phylum Chordata; class Actinopteri; order Uranoscopiformes; family Ammodytidae; genus Ammodytes; species Ammodytes marinus. The sequence continues at coordinate 11,928,605 of NC_137227.1, forward strand.
CTTGGCATGGAAATGTCTACCTATAATTTAACTGCACTTAAGATCACTCTTCTCTCAGGTTTCCCTTTTATTTCTAGAGAAGAATTTATTCTATGTCTGAAAGTAAAAGTTTGATACTATTGGCTGTTTTCATGTCCTTGCCCCTGAACTTTCTAGGGTGTTTTCTGCAAAAGCACAAAAAGGAGTTGATGCACCATCCTTGTGTAAATGCATTCACATCAGGCTTTTCTTGCATTCAGGGCTGCTTACAATGCTCATTATTAGGTCTGACAAGCCATTAATTCCAATTACAATTACCCCCCAAAAATGTGAAGTAGTAAGCTCGGTAAGTGTAAGTGGAATTGATTGTATATCACTGCTGGTATCTGCAACTGCCAATTGATGAGTTGGTGCATCCAGAGAGCCGCAGTCTTCAGAGAGTGCACTGTACGTGAATGTACTGAGGACTTTTCTGTGCATTTGTGTGTGTGTGTGTGTGTGTGCGTGTGTGTGTATACAATATACATTTAGTTTGGTTGGTTTTCTATTAGCTAGAATTAAAGGTCTGTAAATATATGCTTGGCAATCTGTTCAAATAAGGTTTAAATTAGGGCTGTCAAGCGATTAAAAAAATTAATCTAATTAATTACAGGCTCTGTGATTAATTAATCTAAATTAATCGCACACTTATATGACACTTTTATGCCTGTTTATAAACAACTGTAGGCCTATAGGCTACCGTTCGTGTCTCTCTCTCTCTCTCCGTCTCTCGTAACTTCTGTCTCCTCCCCTCAGCCAGGCTTCTACATTAAATATATTTAGGAACTACTAGCGCCGAAAGAAAAAAAACACAAAAAAACAAGCAGGCTAAATGACGCACGCACGCACGCACGCACGCACACACACACACACACACAGGAGGAAAAAAGACAGGCATATGCTAGGAAGAGTGAGAGTGTCCGTTGAGACGATCGCAACTAGCAAACAAAAGTGAGACACGAGGAAGATTGAGAGATAGGCCTACTGTTTTGAACCTACATTGTTAATTAGGCACCCACTAAATCAATAATGCACAGACACTGCGAGAATAACACAAGACGTATTCCTACCTTCATGCTTATTTGCCCGGAGCAGCCCATAACATAGAGCCCTCGGCCCCTTTCCCCTGCTTCTTTCTTTACTCTTTAATCCCGTGCGGGCCGTGTCCGCCAGATACAGGTGCAGCTCCGCTATCATCTCAACTCTTTTGCACCGGGTCAAAGGGCAATATAGAAGTGCGATTAATCAGCGTTAATTTTTTTAATCGCGTTAATTTTTCTGTGATTAATTAATCAAAATTAACGCGTTAATTTGACAGCTCTAGTTTAAATGCATTGCCACCTTTGACAAATTATTTATTGTACATAATGTACATACCGATCAGGGCAACTTCTTCACTTGTTCATTAATAACATCCCAAAACAATGGCAACATTTTAATGTGCACAGTTGTTTTTGGTAATATGTTGATGCATGCTAACTAAGTAGGTATGATTACTTTAACCTTTAAATAACATTTGATGCATGTATGCATATCACTTACATAGTATGAACACTATGTATAACTTATTTATTTATAGATTTATTCCACCATTTAAGACCCTTGGTGTATATATTTTTCGCTTGGCATGTGTTCTGTTTATAAGACAACCTGCTGCTTATTGCCTCTAGTGGGATAAATACAGTTGTTTGAATTGAATCTAATTGTAGGGTGATTGGTCATTTTAGCAACACATTTGAAACCAAGATAGACAGACAAAAAACAGCACCAGTTCTCCTGTCCAACCTGGAAAAAGAGAAACCTTGTTTAGTTTAAGTTGGGAAGCAAGCAACAGGAGAGAAAGAAAAGGGAAAAGGTTAGACAAGCACTGCTCTCCCTGTGTGCTTCCTTTTGCCGACAGAAAAGACCTAAGATGGAGAGAGAGAGTCAAATAAAGCAGCAGAGAGAAAAAGCGGTGGGTGGGTGGGCAAAACAAAAGAGGCACCACTCCACTCCACTCTCGAAGCGTGGCGATGCTGGCCCCCTGGATCCCACGGGCAGTGTTTACCTGGCGCAGGTTGCGGGTGACTCTCACGTCATGCCAGGCGTTGTCGTTGAACTTGCCGTTGACGGGCTCCACCAGGGCCTCGAAGGCGCCGGAGCCCAGGTTGATGACCAGCCACACGGCGCCGCTCTTCAGGGACAGGTTGACGTAGTCGGCCGACTTGCCCGTGTGCAGCATCAGGCCGTTGCGCTGCTGCGTGCGGAAGGACAGCGTGATCTCGTCGGTGCTGCTCTGGATGGGCGTCAGCGACAGGTCGTAGCAGAAGAACTCGTTGCCCTTGAAGGTGGCCACCGACTCCTCCTTCCCTGGAGAGAGAAAATAAGGAGGGGAAGGGAGAAAAAGAAGGGTAAGTTAAACCAAATGTTATATCCTGATATATTAATCATTGGCCATAATGCATCCTAGTTTTATGGACACTTGAAGTTTCCAGTACACACACAATCATAGAATGCACTTTTAATGCACAGTTTAAGAGGAGAAATATTTTGCAGTTGGAATCTGGATAAGTAAGAAGGATTAATTAATTATGCTTTAGAAAAAATTTCAACTATTTAATTTACCTTTTTTGTGGAAGAGACATACCAGACCCAAATTTAATTTAAATTATCAAAGCAGAGCATTTTAAATGTCCTTCATTTTAAATGCCTGGAGGGGAAATTTAATAAAACATTATGAAGCCATGTTTGAGTAATTAAAAGCCGGAAATACTGTCTCAGAGAAGATTAACTCTTAAACACTGGCAAGCTAGGTTTCATTGATGCAATGCTGAGCTTTTCTGTGCATGGGTCAAATCTTTTTAGATGAAACCAACCAGATGTGGTCATTGATTCCAAAGTAATAAGGTGGAATGTTGCAGTTTCAATGTACGCAAGACATTTCTTCATCATGGAAGTGCCATGGGGGAAAAAATACTTGTTGTTTTTCCAGTAAATTAACAGGACATTAAAAGGTGGTGTCAGCGATTTTTGAGAATGCTTGCTGTCAAAATCAGTGAATATCTCCTCACGATCTGCTGCCTGTCTGTACTCTGTGTTTGCTGAAATAAATCCAGTTTTAATACACCGCTTAGGCTCTGTAAATGGGCATGTTGATATGCATGGAGGGCCCCTTTTCTTTATATACCAGTTTACAGACTCCAGTGCACACACAGAACGGACAAGTAGCGGTTATTGAGGAGATATACACATACGTTTGTTAACAAAGGGTATGTAAACAAAAGGGCCCACCATGGCTAGCAACATGCAGGGGTCGTGAGGAGTTATTCACTGATTTTTACAAAAAAAAAAAAAAGATTTTGTCAACAAGCATTCTCCAGTGTCAGCTGACTCCACCTTTAATCCAACATAAATAAAATAAATCAGTACAATAGTTTCTTGTTTAAAAATAAAATTATATCAGAGCAAAGCAAACGGCCATGGGTTAAAATCCGATGGGATGTTTTTGAATGTGGCGGACGAAAATAAAACAGCAGAGGAATAAGTAAGGATGCCAAGACCAGAAAAAAGTGTAGGAAAGGAGCAACTCGATAAAAGTCAAACAGAAAGGGAAGGAAAGGTGTTGACAACTTTGCTAATGCCTGTCTCTCAGTCACTCAGCAGCACATGGCTTCCTTCCACTGCACTGGGCTTTATTCACACGCCACCAGTCAAAACAGCCAGTTTGTATGGACACATGTCAAACGGCAACAGGGGAGGACACAGTGTGCCTCACGAACCGAACACGAACACACACACACACACACACACACACACACACACACACACACACACACACACACACACACACACCTCCTGCTGACACAACACAGAGTACTGCAACAGACACAACAGTGACGCCTCAATAACATCAATCAAAGTGAGGAGGCTTAAACTAGTGAGCACAGGTTTAGCATCTGTGAAGCTTTTCATATTATTTTCTATGATTATAATTACATACAGTCTGTTTTATTTAGTCTTTCTAATGTCTCACGCATATTCTCTGGACAATATCCGGTCCCATCCATTAAATCACACATCTTTTGTGATGACCTGCTGGGATCAATAGTGTTTACTTTTAACTTAGAAATAAACATTTTAAAAAGATTTCAAAAATATTGACAAAAGGCACAGATGCACATAACACCATACTCGAAATCCCAATAAGTAAGCATTGTCATGTAAACTTAACATATTTAAGTCGGTAGAATTATTTAGCAAAATTAAGTTAAGACAAATTCATCGATTTAATTACTCTTAATGGTTGGGTTTAAAGTGCAGTAACAGCAATATATCTAAATAAATTCATGCCCCACTCATTGGGTTCATATCAAAGTGTTTTCACCTTGATATGAACTGTGATCTAAAGTGACACTCCACTTCCTGTGCTGTTTGGCCCTTCACACTTCCTGTATCCCTGGGGAGGCCAGATTGAAGAATCCGCCTCCAGTAATAAGGTTTAGAGCTAGAACAGATAGAGGGGCCAACTGGAGCCACCGAGGGGCTCCCCGTATGGGTGGATCATCAAATCTAGTTTATCCTGAAGTTCCATTACAGCAAAAATCGCTCTAAGAACACAGTGCATTTCCCTGGGGAGAGGGTCTGGGTCTACGGCTAGCCAGAGGGGAGGTGGTCTGTTGGCGGACAGATTGAAAGCCAAAGCTCAAGATAGGGCAATATGGCCACAGGAGCAATCTTAGGTGATAGGAGAAGAGTTTTGATGGATAAATGTGCACGCTTTGTACAGAAATATGACCATTACCCGTTCAACTTATGGTAGTGTTCTTTAGGCGAGACACTACCAAGCACTTGGCAGTTTGAGATTTGTATCTATTTGCTTCCATGACATGTATTCTGTCATAGATAAAATGTCCACAAATATACATTTAGGTGTTCCTTTTACTAAACCTTAACGGCCATTAACTCAGGATTGTTTTTTCCCGAAGCACTTCAACTTAACTTTCCATAATCATTCTTAGCACTATGGTGTAGGTTATTATTACAGATGGATTTTTTTCATAGGTTGTTAACTATTTGCTATTACTATGTTATTCTTAAAAAAGGTTATGATGTTGTAAACATTACATAAAGACTTTTACTCTGGCTTTATCCAACAGGTTTCCAAAGAGTGTGTGATGTAATTTACACATACATAGTTATATATTTTCAAACAGGCCTATTTATTCAAAGAAAGTTTAACAAAGTTAAGAACTGTAACCTAGTCACCTGCAGTGTCTCACTTTTTTGTATGATAGTATTAACCAAGTTACTATACTTCTGCATGGAAGTCATACAAAGAGGGAAACAAAGTTTCAGTGACAGGCAAAAAGAGTGATGTGTTAAGTGGCACCCTAACTGTTGTACTTCTTGAACATTAAAGGCAATGATAGAGCTCACTTTGAGAAAAAACACAGCCACATAATATGGGTGCATGCACTCACATAAAAGAAAACATTTCACATGTGTGGGAGGGGGGAGAAAAAAAAGCAAGGAAGTGAGGGACAAATGGCATCCAGACAGCGACAGCTACTTAAAAGGGCATTTTGGCTGAAATCGAAATGTAGAGCAATCTCAACTGAAGTGTGAACTGTCATCGAAAAAAGGCATCAAAGGAGAGAGAGAGAGAAAGATGGAGGGTGAAAATGACACAGAGAAAAAAAATCTAATCCCCTCCAAGAGCAGCCTCCTGACGGTGCCCGCGTTGCTGATGTCGAAAGAACAAAAGCGTACCAAATGGACCACAGCGACCATTTTCAATTATGTATTAACTTGGACCCCATCCTAAAGTGTGGGGCTGTTAACGGTAAGCAACAAACAGCTTGCGATGGTTTCCACAAGCTCAGTGAGATGGAGCCAAATACAACAGAGAGACACGAGCGAGAAACAACAAACTTTTGTTTATTCCTTGTTTAATGAATAGAAGGCTGAGGAGAGGAGATAAAGCCCGGGAGTATCGAAGAGTGACAGGAGAGAATGATGCTTTTCACTGTCATTAACTGAGCCCAACAGTCTGCTAACAATGCCGACAATGCACCTCAATATATTATTTGAAAATGAACACAATCATATAGGCTTTGCTTTTGCCTCTAGAGCACGAGGTAACACAAAGTATATTGACGCGCACATGATATCTGTCTGAAAGATATACACTGTTCCATCTCATATTGTGAGTTGGGGTTAAGTAAATTCCAGTATACTCAAGGACATATGGAAGCCGAGTCCCAACCCATATTGCAGAGAGCATTGGAAAAGCCCTAGTCCTCCCAGATTCCCAAGAGACATCACTTCAGCCTCGTCTTTAAAGACACAAACTCTAACAAAAGATGATTATTTTCCTTTCCCTTCCCCGAGAACACTTCAGCCTCGCAGGAAGACGTGTGTGTCGGCATACATTTGTTTCTCCTCTTAAATCTACTATACATCTCCATCGGATCCTCTTGTTCCCATGGCAGCACTGCTGTGCTTACACGCACACACACACACATATGCGCACACACACACACACACACACACACACATATGCGCACACACACACACACTTAGACTATACGCTATTCGCTCAGATCAAGAGCTGACGCCATAGCCAGAGGTAAAGAAAGACACACAAGCACGCAGCAGAGACTTAAGTGCTGTTGAGGTCTCAATTAACCTCACAGAAGGCCCGGACTACATTACAGAAATGACTAATTTGAAATTTAGCCACCCATAACAGTGTCTTTATTATTAATTAAATCTTGGGTTCCTCTGGTATTTAGTTTCATACTGTTTGAAGGAAAGACCACTGGTGCCTGGTACTCTTAGAGGTCAAAAATAATACCGCCTATTTCCAGACAGAGAAAACTAACCAACAATTTCATGACTAAGCAGATGTAATGAGGCAACCACTTCAGGCTGCTTCTCACCAGATTCAGACATTCAGTGGCTCCAAAAAAAAATGCAACAATGCAAGTTTAGACCAGACACTCTTCATCAGTCTGCTTTCACACTGTTGACACAATGGATTCAATCACCTCAACCTCCATAGCCACCCCTGTCAAAATCACGCCACAAGCCAGAAGCTAATGACTTTTCTGCAGTGGTCAGGTCAAGCAGCTCGCCCTATGTAACCCCTTGCTATCATTGTTATTAAGCATCATGTCTGTGAGCTACAGCAGTGACAGTGTGAGGGGGCTGAAGGACGGAGGAAGAGGATGGAATTCCAGCCAGTCCAACCCACGTGCGCACACACACACACACACACACACACACACACACACACACACACCTATATGACCAACAGTGTACTATCGGTCTACATTGACCAAGTGTGGACCTCTATTTCTAGTCATTTTAGATATAAAAAAACAACAAATGGAAAATGTATTTTTAAGGCATTGTGTTGTAATATTACTTTAAATGTCCTTTGTATCTTGTTTAATGATGTTGCCAAGAGGGGACTTGAATTATTGAGTTATACTGTATCTACAAAGAGGGGACTACACACACACACACACACACACACACACACACACACACACACACACACACACACACACACACACACACACACACACACACACACACACACACACACACACACACACACACACACACACACACTGTGACCCATATAGTCCTAACAATCCAGCTATAGCTTTACTTGAGAGCCACAGGCAAGTATGGGCGAGCATCAGAATGTGTAAATATGTATGCTATCAAGCTGTCTCGCAACAGCAAGTCCGTGAATTATGATCTATGGCTATTTATGACACATGTCCCCGACTCTGGAAATACACAGCATCATAAACAGTTATAAAATGTCATGAGAACCCAAATGCAATCCGTGTGTGTCAGTGTTGCCCCTAAAGTGCCATTTTAGGCAAGTCTTTGGTGGATATTACAGCACAGTAAAAGTGCGGTGCAGCATGTGTTATTAAATTGGATTCAGCCCAGACTGAGAGAGAGAGAGAGAAATAGAGAGAGAGGGGGGAGGGGAGTGGGTTTAATAAGATGAGCTGCATGAATAACTCTATCCAAACTTGTGTGGTGCATTAGTCAATGCATTATGAACCCTAACTTTCTGCTTTTTGGCCGATTGGATTACATATTGGGAGTAATTACGTAGTTTTAGCGGAATTATGAAAGAGAGAATGCAATGAGACAAGTGTGTTTATGTGTCTGTGTATGTGCGTGTGAAAACATGCTGAATCTAGATGAACACATGCCGGCAAACCCTCTCGTCACATCACATTACCTCGCTGCGCACACACACACACACACACACACACACACACACACACACACACACACACACACACACACACACACACACACACACAACAACCTCAACCACTTGTGCATTTAAAGAGAACCTCTATTAGCTTCCGACGAGCGCAATGCACCCTGCGATGAGAGCATCCGACAGCTTTAGAAAAACGATTCAACGGTGAGATGAGAGAGAGCAGTGGGAAATGTACGGGGCATATGAAGGCTTTGATGCCGCATCATGAATCAAACAGTCCTGCTGGGTCCACAGACAGCAGCCAGTGTCCTATGCTAGCTGTGAGGCACAAGCAAACCTGTGAACTGCTGGGGAAAATGCTTGTTTGCCCATTCAATTTTGGGCTTGTGTTAAAGAACTTGCACAGATGCTTTCAAAAATTAATTAATAAATACCACCCAGGGTACCCCTGGTAATATCCAGGTTTAATATTTTAATAAAATGCCAATTAAAATTAAATTGAATGTCAAAGCCATACAAGCAAAAGTAGAAAGGATATAATGGAAATTCTGACACATTTTAAGGATTATCTAATATTTAATGTATCATAAACTCAAATGAATATACTCACATTGATATTCTGTGTATTGTGTCAAATCAAAAACTGCTTATTTGTCATATAACGACCCCTCTCCAACTATTTATGTTATCCTAGAAAAGGGAGATAAAACCGTAAAAATATTACGTTTTATTCACTTTAATTTATTTAAAGTCTATCTGTTCCAATACTTCTGCTCGCCTAAAAATGTGGTGTTCCTTTACAAATGATGCTATCTTCTAAGTTGTGTATCGGATCCAGATGTTAATACCTGGAAATGAAAGCTGAAATGTTGAGCTATTGTCTCATATTCATCTTTTGGTGTCAATCCCAAATGTTTCCAGTCTACAGCAAAAATAAAGGAATTTGCCTCACCGTTCCAATACTATTGGAGGGGACTGTATGAACACAGCAACTCACCTCGCGGACAAGGATTAATGCAGAGAAATGAGAACTAAAAAATTAAAACAAGACGGAAAGACAGAAGAAACCAACTAAGGCAAAGCTGGGCCAACAGACTAAGATTGAGGAAGATTGGACACGGCAATGTAGATTTTGAAAAGTGGGGCGCCTCAGTGGTGGGGTGCAAAGAAAACTGTTGAGGTAGAATGAATGATTGATTGCTCAGATCTGCATGCACCATTCCTGCTTTATGTTCTCACTCCTACGTTATACCAACCTCACACATTAATTTGAACTTTCAGCTGTCAACGTACAGTATTTGCTCTTCAAAAGCTTGGACAAACGTCAATGATTTACTCCATTGCCAATGCCCGATCTCTCAAGACCTACTTTTTTTTCTAGCAATGGACTGGGCTTTGCCGGTGCATCACCATTAATAGCAACTACTGCACAATAGAAGAAAGGAATGTGTGCCTAATTAGTATTGCATATAAAACGACAGATTCTGTAGATTGTTAGAATCAGGAGAGAAATACTGTAGAGCACTCCTTAAAGAAACATCTGACTCCGACTGGTAAGCCTCTATTTATACCACACTACATGTGCTCAGAGCATACAGTTGTCACAAATATCCAGAGATCTAGCAGACTGTTCAACAATTAAATGTTACCTCTGAACCTCTTGTGCAGTTCTTCAGGTTTATTTCAGGGATTGGAATACTCCTTAACGGCGTGTAAAGGTATAATAGAAGACATCTATTTATATTAATTGGTAATGTGTGTGGGTGGAACATTCATAACATTTATGCCTCAAGTCTCTTGTTCAGCCATTGACACAGGGCTGAAAATAGAGCGGCATTGTTGCCACCTACTTACCTTCTACTCTCCTTTCTTTCCACATCTGCTGATTACTGTATGTATCGATCCATGAACTGATTGCAATGCTGTAATGAAGGAGCTATACATTTCTCGTCTGCCCACCTTGTTTGCGCGAGGCCCAAGTTCTTTGTCATACCGGCCCATTCCTTCCCCCAGTTAAGATGGGCATTTTGAGCCACATTGAATGTGCTATCATGCCAGTCACCATCTATTTTGTTCTCAGGGATGCTGCAGAAAGGTTGTCAATATGAAATGGGCTATTCACAGTGAGGTAATTTATGAAAACAGTTATTCAGGTCTCTATTGACTTTTTTTTCTTAGCTCGGTCTTATAGACGGACAACAATCAAACCCAAATCTGGGTGAGCATGTTTTTTGAACAATAGAGCTAAATATTTGACAGGCAGTATTGTGTTAGCCGTATTGTTGCACGGTGTAAAAATTATAAGGAATAAACTGTATGTCCCAAATGCAGCTTGAGACACACACCATATAGATATATTGCCTGAAATAAGCCCTTTGATTTGAATAGTTTCATGGGGTCTAAATCTTTCCAACATTCCAATCCCTCCCCCAGGTACAATGTGCCTGTATCTTCTAATCACCCACTTGACTTTAAATAGTAAAAACATGTCTACATGATGTCCATAGACTTTTCTTTTTACCCATGCAGGAGAAGGACATACATATCAAGAGCCCTTGGCATAAAGTCACTTGATTAGATTATTTTTTGCTCCTCCACCTTCTGAATATAGCTGCAGGTCACACTTGTGAGTGCACGGTTGGTTTTAATTTAATCCCTTATGCCGTCGCTTTGATTGACAGTATTTGAAGGTCGCCGGAGGAGCGTGCAGGTGGCAAAGAAAGAAAAAATAGGAAACCAAATCTCTCCGTAGAGCTGGTAGGGAGAGAATCAAGTGTGATTTGCATACTAAATTTGTTCTTCAGTGGTATACTGGGGTACTGTAAGGTGGGTCACATAAAGCCTGACATTGACACTGAAAACAAGGTGCGTCTCGAGTTGGGCTGTGTCAGCATTGTGTGTTAAGGGGGCAAGGTGGCATATTGGCTTGACCCATTCAACTCCCTCGCTCACTGTCGAGAATTTACATCCAGCATTTTCATGAGACAGTTTTGCCTGTCCTCTGTCTCACACCCTTGCTCTTGAGGATACTATTATGAGGTGGACTTAATGGAGATAAAACAGTTGCCTTCAATTGTCTGTCGCCTTGGAAACTGTCAATTTTGCAACTGCAATATCAGACACCATGGCAGCAGCCTTGTGACTCAACTCCACCTTTCTCTCTCTCTCTCTCTCTCTCTCTCTGATTTGCACTCTTTTTTCCTCCTTATTCACTTTTCCTCAGTCATTTCTTTTGTCTCCTACTGTGGGTGTGTGGCAGGTGACTATTATCACAGTCTCAGGGCTCAACTGTGAAACGGAAAATGTCAAGTAAACTGACATTAACGATGTACTTGTGCATTCCCGAATGGTGGGCTCCGTCCTAAGCCAACGGGGGAGCTGACTACAAGACAGGCCAATTACATAATAAGCCCTATTATAAACTTGAGCCAGAACATGCCCTTCACTTTTGCAATGCAAGCCCCCTTCCATTGTCAAGTTGCACTTACCCACACATCTTGTACATTACAAAGCCTGAGTACTGCTGTAAGTGATATGAGACTTTTGTAAAACCTTGCCCCCTAAAATCAAGACTATGCATTGTCATACTGTACTACTAGGTTATAATTTAACACAAGTCCAATGTTCTAGTAAAGAAATATGACTTATTTCCAAGATTGCTGTATATGTACTATTTCATATACAGTCATATGAAAAAGTTTGGGAACCCCTCTCAGCCGGCATTATAATTGACTGCTTTCACACAAAAAAGATAAAAGTGGTATGTCTTTCATTTACCAGGAACAGCTAAGTACTGGGATGTTTTCCAAACAAAGATTTTTTGAAAAGCAGTATTTAGTTTTATGAAATTAAATAAAATGTGAAAAACTGGCTGTGCAAAAATATGGGAACCCTTGTGGTCTTGCTGATTTTAATGCATGTAACATCATGTAAAACTGAGGACTTTAAACACAAAATTGGTTGGATTATGTTGTTAAGCCTTGAACCTCATATACAGGTCTGTTTAATCATGATAAAAGGTATTTTAGGTGCCTAAATGCAAGTTCCACTTCTCTTTGACTCTCTGCAGAAGTGAGACAGAATGCGATCATCAAAACAGCTCCCAAAAGATCTTAAAAACAAAGAGTATTCATTGTCATGGTTTTAGAGGAAGGCTACAAGAAGCTTTCCCAAAGGTTTCAATTGTCAATTTCTACTGTAAGGAACGTTGTCAGGGAATGGAAGGACACAGGCACAGTTGCAGTTAAACCCAGGTCTAGCAGACCAAGAAAAGTACAAGAGCGGCATATGCGGCGGATTGTGAGAATGGTTGCACACAACCCAAAGATCACCTCCAAAGACCTGCAAGAACATCTGGCTGCAGATTGTGTATCTCTACATGGTTCAACAAATCAGTGCAATTTGCACCAAAACATCTGTATGGCCGGGTGATGAGAAGGAAGCCCTTTCTGCGCCCACGCCACAGATACAGTTGCATGGAGTATGCAAAAGCTCATTTAGACAAGCAAGCTTCATATTGCAAGAAAATGCTTTGGACTGATGAGACAAAAATTAAGTTATTTGGTCTTTATAAAAAGCAGATGTTTTGGTGCAAATTGCGCTGAATTGTTGAACAATGTAGAGATACACAATCTGCAGCCAGATGTTCTTGCAGGTCTTTGGAGGTGATCTGTGGGTTGTGTGCAACCATTCTCACAATCCTCCACCTATGCCGCTCCTGTTTTTTTCTTGGTCTGCCATGCCTGGGTTTAACTGCCACTATTCCTTTGTCCTTCCATTTCCTGACAACGTTCCCTACAGTCGAAATTGACAATTGAAACCTTTGGGAAAGCTTCTTGTAGCCTTCCCCTAAACCATGACAATGAACAATCTTTGTTTTTCAGATCTTTTGGGAGCTGTTTTGATGATCCCATTCTGTCTCACTTCAGCAGAGAGTCAAAGAGAAGTGTAACTTGCATTTAGGCACCTAAAATACCTTTTCTCATGATTAAACAGACATTTCTATGAGGTTCAAGGCTTAACAACATAATCCAACCAACTTTGTGTTTAAAGTCATCAGTTTTACATGCTGTTACAGGCACTAAAATCAACAAAACCACAAGGGTTCCAATATTTTTGCACAGTCAGTTTTTCACATTTTATTTTATTTCATACAACCAAATACTGCTTTTCAAAAAATCTTTGTTTGGAAAACATCCCAGTACTTAGCTGTTCCTGATAAATTAAAGACATACCACTTTTATATTTTTTTTTGTGAAAGCAGAGTCAATTATAATGCCGGCTGAGAGGGGTTCCCAAACTTTTTCATATGACTGTACTTGCTATGATAGAAAGAGCAGGTTAATAAGGGTACACCTTTCCTTCAGCTACATGAATGCAGCCATGTAAAATACAAAGGTATGAATTTTGTTATGTATTTGCCAAATATATCAGAAAACTGACACATTCAGCCACTTGCATATTTCCACAAAAATATTTGCACCAACCCTTTTATAGATAAACATTCTAATTAAATATGGGCTGCACATACCACACACAATATATAATTACTAAAACTGATTATTGTTGTATTGACTGCTTGAAGAGAAACATACATCCAATGGATGAAATGCACACACCAGCACACTTGAGCACAGATTACTGTCAATGATGTTTGATAGGCTCAGTTGGTAAGGCGTCCCCCTCCCGGGCGGGCCCAGCAGCAGACCCGGATTTGATTCCCGCCCGCGGTCGTTCTCTGCATGTCACTCCCCTCTCTGCTCCATTTCACCTCTGTCTCTCTGCACTATCAATAAAGCATAAAAATGCCCAAAAAATATATTTGAAAAAAATAAAAAATAATGTTTGATAGAAGTTAGAAAAACAATGCAGTGTTTACTTGGAAGGATGCCTGATGTTGTTTTATGTGAGTTATTTAAATTGTATCAGAATCCTTGACAAATTGCCTGAAGAATTATTAATTTCAAACTGCTTTACTTAATATGTTAATGTCATAGCCAGCAATGGAGTTGTTTAGCCGTTTATTGTGGGAGTACGTGTTTGTGTGTGTGCGCGTGTTTATGCATGTGTGTCTGTGTTTGTGTGTGTCCATTATTAACTTAAATCCAATGACTACTACAGCACTGAGAGCTGGGAACAGAAAAGTATCACTCAAGACTAAATATAACGTGTGATTTCTTCAGGGTATGATGTACATGGCAGTCCATTGACAAGCTAATTACTCTCTTGTTCCTCCCCTCCAGTGCTGTATTTGAAATGTTGACACCCTAGAGACAAGGGTTCAGTTTCTAGCAGTGATAAGACCAACATAGCTGCAAATTATAACCAACCCAAAAACCTTTAAAAGGAGAAGTAAGTGATATGGTCCTTTAAGCTCACTTCAGTGACTGCAGTTAGCAGTCCCCTCCCTCGTCCCTTTGCCACCACAACATGAACGGGCAGCCTTCTTGGTCAAATAGTGCCGTGATGGAGAGCAGCGAGTCATTGTTCACGGGCACAGAGACCCGCCTCTTTAAGGCGCTCTGTCTCCCGACAGGATAAAAGCGAGTGGGATACTCAACATTTGATATGGCAATTACTGCAAAGGTGAATGACTGAAATACCTGTTTTATGAACTGCACATACTGTGTAAGTGATTGCTGTATGAATATAGAGTGATTTAACATGTACAGGTCCTTCTCATATAATTAGCATATTGTGATAAAGTTCAATATTTTCTGTAATGTACTGATAAACATTAGACTTTCATATATTTTAGATTCATTACACACAACTGAAGTAGTTCAAGCCTTTTATTGTTTTAATATTGATGATTTTGGCAAAAAAGTAAAGAAAAGCCAAAAATCCCTATCTCAAAAAATGTGCATATTTCATCCGACCAATAAAAGAAAAGTGTTTTAATACAAAAAAGTCAACCTTCAAATAATTATGTTCAGTTATGCACTCAATACTTGGTCGGGAATCCTTTCGCAGAAATGACTGCTTCAATGCGGCGTGGCATGGAGGCAATCAGCCTGTGGCACTGCTGAGGTGTTATGGAGGCCCAGGATGCTTCGATAGCGGCCTTAAGCTCATCCACAGTGTTGGGTCTGGTGTCTCTCAACTTCCTCTTCACAATATCCCACATATTCTCAATGGGGTTCAGGTCAGGAGAGTTGGCAGGCCAATTGAGCACAGTAATACCATGGTCAGTAAACCATTTACCAGTGGTTTTGGCACTGTGAGCAGGTGCCAGGTCTTGTTGAAAAATGAAATCTTCATCTCCATAAAGCTTTTCAGCAGATGGAAGCATGAAGTGCTCCAAAATCTCCTGATAGCTAGCTGCAATGACCCTGCCTTTGATAAAACACAGTGGACCAACACCAGCAGCTGACATGGCACCCCAGACCATCACTGACTGTGGGTACTTGACACTGGACTTCAGGCATTTTGGCATTTCCTTCTCCCCAGTCTTCCTCCAGACTCTGGCACCTTGATTTCCAAATGACATGCAAAATGTGCTTTCATCCGAAAAAAGTACTTTGGACCACTGAGCAACAGTCCAGTGCTGCTTCTCTGTAGCCCAGGTCAGGCGCTTCTGCTGCTGTTTCTGGTTCAAAAGTGGCTTGAACTGGGGAATGCGGCACCTGTAGCCCATTTCCTGCACACGCCTGTGCACGGTGGCTCTGGATGTTTCTACTCCAGACTCAGTCCACTGCTTCCGCAGGTCCCCCAAGGTCTCGAATCGGCCCTTCTCCACAATCCTCCTCATGGTCGGGTCACCTCTTCTGGTTGTGCAGCGTTTTCTGCCACACTTTTTCCTTCCCACAGACTTCCCACTGAGGTGCCTTGATACAGCACTCTGGGAACAGCCTATTCGCTCAGAAATTTCTTTCTGTGTCTTACCCTCTTGCTTGAGGGTGTCAATGATGACCTTCTGGACAGCAGTCAGGTCGGCAGTCTTACCCATGATTGTGGTTTTGAGTAAGGAACCAGGCTGGGAGTTTTTAAAAGCCTCAGGAATCTTTTGCAAGTGTTTAGAGTTAATTAGTTGATTCAGATGATTAGGTTAAGAGCTCGTTTAGAGTACCTTTTCATGATATGCTAATTTTTTGAGATAGGAATTTGGGGTTTTCATGAGCTGTATGCCAAAATCATCAGTATTAAAACAACAAAAGACCTGAAATATTTCAGTTGGTGTGCAATGAATCTAAAATATATGAAAGTTCAATTATTATCATTACATTATGGAAAATAATCAACTTTATCACAATATGATAATTATATGAGAAGGACCTGTATAGTAACAACAAAATATCGCTTGCTTCTAAGATAATCAATTGAGTTTAGAAGGCAATTGGCCAGATTGCCGGTAAACAAATTAACTTCAAGAGAATAGTGTGTGCCTCCCATGTGTCAAGCACACCCTTAGAAGTGAGTTTAAATTGAAACTGGTAGGTCAAAAGAACAATTTAGAGGCACAATGTGTCATGGAAGAAGACTTTGTCCCTCCACCAACATTAGTGTTAGCAGTAACAGAGACTGCAATGACTTGAACATGACCAAATGGGAAAAACAAAATCACAGACACAATGGTAACTATGAAGAAAAAAAGGGTGAGACTGACGGATTAGGAAATAAATAATGAAGGGAACATACACACAGCACACAAAACAAAAAGAACCACTAATAAGACATCCACTCATAGCATAGGAAGTTTTAATGAGGGAAACTTGTTGCTAAAGGAGTTTGACCTGTTGAACCAGGTATCGAAAAAAACTGTGTAACTGCCCACAAAGGAGCCGGTGAACACTGCTTTTCACAGACAAGCACAGAGTTTTGTATTAGACAAGGAAATGAGAATTTGGTATGGCGTTTCAGACAACTTTTTATACCAATAAACAAATAAGGGGACAAGTCAAACCTGCATTGTAACAAATACCAGCTTTTTCTTCCCTTTGTCTCAACAGCTTGTACCCCTATGTGACTCCAATGGAATCCTAATGAGTAAAGAAAGGCTGCTGAAAATGTTAAATTGGGTAAAGAAATATCAGCGTAAATGTAACATACAATGTATATAGACAGTCAAGCCAAACTTGTGTGGAAACTTTATTTTCAAACTGTCAAACCAATTAATATTCACCCTGATATTTGAAGGTGAATGTTAAAATATTAACTTGAAGGGACAGCAAACACAAAGTGATAGCTTATATAGGACAGATCCACTAATGTATTGGAAACCCTTTAGCTAAATGACAACCCTGTGGATGCTTGTCAATGATGGATATGGCAACCAGATTCAGCCCATATGGGGTGCATGGGGGAAATAATATGGGAACATAACTTATTTCTGATGTTAGATTGATAAAGAGTAGAAAGCATTTTTCACATTGGGCTGGTCAAAACAGAAGTGAAACAAAGAAAGGAACCTTGTTTTACATCTTGTGTTTGGGTTTTTAATCATATGGCTCATGGAAGTCTTATAAGTGTTGTAGAATTCAGAAAAAATGCAAGACTGGAAAAATTTAAGTTTTGTTTAACATTTCCTCCGAGGTCCAATTCAAGACTTCTTAATTCAACGTCACGCTATTTGACAGGTTGATTCAAACCTTTGGGCATTTGCCACCTTGGTGAGGTTCCTTTTGGCAGAAGTGAACACAGCAATCGACCAAAACAACCATAACAAGACATCAGAACAAAGCTGCATTTGAATAAGATACAAGACTTAAAAACACCTATTAGTCCACTTTGTTTTCGGTGTGTCCACTTCAAGCAGTACTGGACCCTCAGCACCGATGGAATCAAATCCACAGGCAAGTAGTCAAGGAGATGAGAGCACATTTCAATAACACACCTCTCATTGCCCTTCAAGCACTGCACTGATTCTTTCATAAGGGAGGAACCTGAATATTTCCCTGTACCACAGTGCAACAGTAGGTGGCTTATCCTTGCTCCAGTAATCGGTCACAAAGTTTGAACTGTAAATGGGTCAGGGTCACCTCCTTTGAGGGAGGGAAAGAATGAAAAGGCCACATTCTCTCTTAACTCTTACCCGAAAGATGCTAGTTCTGATAACTTGTAAAAAATATTTGAATGTTAATTTATTTCTGGAAAAGAACAGTCAGAACATTGCATACAAGACGTGTGTCCGCATAAAAATACCCACAAATTAGAGAAAAGTGTCTTTGTGCATCACAAAGACACTTTTACTTTTTTTCTTTACCTTATTGTATTTTAATATCAGGTGGACATCCCTTATAAGCCCTTCGGGGTTTCTTTTGTCCCACCCGTGCATTTATGTATGTTTATGCGCATCTTCTTGCCATTTTAATCTTGTTTATCTGCACAAATAAAACTAAACTAAACTAAACTAAGTGTTTTTGGTCCACTTGTAAATGCTACTGTGTGAAGGCCAACCAAACATGAAGCAATAGGTAGCATTGTAATTAATGAGTCCCAGTTTCTGACCCGAGGAAATTAACTATAGGTGTGAAAACCACCTAAGGCTGCTGGTATATTTAACCAAAATATCTAGTCACCTGGCCCTTGACTAATGAATTAAATTACAGCAACTGGGAGGGTAATTGACGGAGACAATATGATTCTTCAGGCAAAACCTGTATAGATAAATTATGTTCAGTATTATAGTAGGAAGCACACATTTGTCTATTTAATTGTGCAAGCCTGCAGGTCATACAATTACGTCTTGCATGTTTGAAAAACAACAGCTTGAGGCTCAATTTCAGTTGGGAAGAAAAAGGAAAAACAGCATGTGGTGGAAATGAGTCACACATGAAACTAACTGAAAGTTTTGCTTTTCATCCAGGATTAGTTATTCCTGGCAGGGAGTTGAAAGTAATGAGCATGTATGTTTGTTTGTTCATTCATAGTCACCTCAGAGGTGTGCATTGAGAGGAGGCCGGGGAGGAAAATGTGAGGGGAGCAGTGTTACTAATAACTAAACTGTGCCAATATCAATCCTCACACTGATAATGATAATTTTCAACCAACAATGGCAGGATATTTGTGTTGTTGGAAACAACTACTACACAGCAATACTTTGTTTTGGACTGAGCTCCAAAACCAGCCCCAAAATGCTGACTAAAAAGTATTGAACTAAATGCAACTGTAACACATCTCACTGCATCATTCCACATATCTGTGGATAACATGAATAACTCCAAAACTGAAAATAGTAAAATACTTTGTAAAATGAGAAGTTTGCAATGCATTGATTACCTATCCACTCAAATAAACAGATTGCCCTTTCTCTTATTGGTTTATTAGCCGTTGGTAATGAATTATTGAGTGTGTGTCTAATGGGGAGGCTTAGTTCATCTCTTTACCTCCATTGACCATACAGGGGTTCCTCCTCACAAAGGCATGTTACAAAAGCCAACATTGTGTAAAACCACAAAACAAAAGTTATTTTCCTCTTGAAAATATTTTTTTTTTTTTAAAGAAGAAAAATTCCACTTCAAATTAGGGAAATATCATATCCAGCCAATTATTTACTTGTTATCTTTACCACTCACAAATACACCTCTTTTATTCTGTCCAACAGTGCAGTCGGCAGAAAATGATATAGGATATTTCATGCCACTAATACACATAAGGCAAACCTTGCAGGCTATTCATCACACTTAACTGTACATTAATGTTTGTATATGTCAGTCAGTAATGAATTCAAATGGAAAATTTAACCAACAGTCATGTTTTCATTTGTACTGCTGCTAAGGATTAATATTTACACTCACGTAACCTCTGTGATGTATACATAGATGGCACCCAACACACACACACACACACACACACACACACACACACACACACACACACACACACACACACACACACACACACACACACACACACACACACACACACACACACACACAACATTAGCGCTCGAGCACAAATAAGCATACCACAACATGGCACAGCTTTCCTTAATCAACAAATGAGTTGTGTTGTTAGCTGACGCTACAGTGGCTATTGACAGTGAACTAGCAGTACGGGTGATGGGCTGTTTGTCTAATAACCAAGGCTGCATTTCAATTTCACAAGCCACTGAACAGCCTGCTTAGCCACACAAGACTGATATGACACCAGGCTTAGCAGAAGGCTCTTTTTTGTGTAGTGGTGCTGCTGCTGCTGCTGCCGCCTCCGAAGATAATGGCTAAAAAGTCACACATTAACCTCATGATCTACAGTGATGACTTCAGCAGTTTGAGGCAACCTTGAAAACAGGTTGGGCACACAGATAGTTTTTTGTTGAGATGAACTAACACTCCCATGCAGAAATAAGCCAAAAAATAAAAATAATAATAATTAAACATCCACCCTTGCTTGGTCCCACGGGGGGGCCTCCATTATATTATTGGAGCTTGAAAGTGACTTTCCCTTCATACTCTCTCCCTTCAGGCCTAGCCTGTGTGATACACGCAGACAACACTCTATGTCTGGTCTAATTAAAGAATGTAATTCACTGCCTTCTCAGCCACTGTCGCCTCACCACGTCTTCCTTCCTCAGTGTCTTAGCCAGTTTGTTTTTCAATCTCACACAGAGTGATTTTTGCAGCGATGCTAGCCATGACCATTTGTCTTTCCTTGCCTTTGACTGAAATAAAAAAGTAGGGGAGAACGGGGTAATTTGTCACATGGGTTGGATGTCACATTCGTTATATCTCGCCACCAGAGCGCGCTAGCTCTGAAATGTTGATATAAAAAAGGTCCAGAATTGGGATCAGAGGTCACATACATAGACTTCCTTGGAGGAAGACAGCTGCATTTCAGGTGAGAGGATGTTTTGTGTTTTTCATGTCAAATTCAAAATATTTTGCTTCTCAGTATTTTTCTTCTAGGCTTTTACACAATGGGTTTATAACAAAACACTTGTTACCCTCAGAAAGTGTGAAGGGTAAACTATAGTTTAGATTGTGGTTAGCAAGCTAATTAGTTGTCAGATGGTTGTTGGCCTTGATGCTAGCAAGAAATTCAAGTTGGGGTTGGTCGTCAAATTTTTTGGGGGGTTGGTTGTCACATGTTATCTCAAGGCTGCAGCCAGAAAAGGAACCCAATAACGAAAGAAATTGTCAAGCTGTATCCTCACTGACACCCCAGAGAAGGAAAGAATAGAGCAGGAAAAGGCAGCTAGCAAGCAAAAGAAAAAAGGGCAACAAAATCAAAACAACCCAGTGCATCCCAAACTAGACCAGCTGCCAAGGCTACAGAACGTTATGTAGGCCT
The DNA here is from genome assembly GCF_949987685.1 of Ammodytes marinus. Lineage (NCBI taxonomy): Eukaryota > Metazoa > Chordata > Actinopteri > Uranoscopiformes > Ammodytidae > Ammodytes > Ammodytes marinus. The sequence goes on from NC_137227.1 coordinate 11,950,089, forward strand.
ATTTGTCAACTTGACAATGCAATTAAACATTCAAATTTGGTTCTGCCTCCTTGCCTTCTTTTTAAGATTTTTCCCATTAAGATAACATTGTGACAAACAACCCCATAGTGTGTGACAACCGACCCCTTGCTGGGGTTGGTTGTCACAATGTGTCAAAGTGTCTTTGATGGTAAATTACTTCTTCATTACAATAAGTTGGAAAAAAAGAGAGACACACATTTCTAGCCAACACCTTAAGCTTCAATTTAATGTAGGAATGGCTATTGACAGATGTTTTGGTGATGAGCAATTCTCACTAGAGTAAAAAGTGTGCCTACTTACCCCGTTCTCCCCTATATGAGAAAAAAATACTGGAAATGTGGCATCCAAGGGAATTTTTGTTCTGAAAAAAAAACCTGAAGCTACAATGCTAGCAAGTAGGGATCAGGTGTCCTCAGGGCATGCAACATCAGCATGGCAGTGTTCTCACACAGAAATGTCTAGCTAAGGTTTTCACATCTGCAATTGCTAGAGATAATTCAGGCAGTAGAGGAGCATGACCCTTTCTATCACTCACTCTAAATATGTGTATGTCAAGGCTCAGGGCATGTATCCTCACATGAATGCTGCTGGCACAGAAACCATGCTCACCTATAGCCAGTGAAAAAGAACCCCGTATAAAATATCAATTGTACAACATGGGGCACTTGATCTACATCCAAAGTGCAGATGCAGCTCCTTTTTTTGCACACTGCTTTAATAAAATCTACAACGGCACTTGCCATGTTCGAGCACCCTCTTTCTCTGAATCACTGCACGCTCCCTCCCCCTTCCTTCTCCCCAGTGGTCATCATTTGCCTTGGATTTAAGGACACACACCCACATCCTCTGAAGGCAGTAAGTTAATTAGACATCAAGCTTGATCAGTCCCACTCATTCCCTGTCCCTCCCTGACTATCTGTAGGCTAAGAAGAGTATTGGTGCTCCAGTGAAACCACATAGACACTCATAAGGATTCCCTTCTGTGCGGTAGTGTGGGCAGCAGCTGAGTGAGTGAGAGTGAGTGAGTGAGTGAGTGAGTGAGTGTGCGTGGGTGGGTGTATTTTCTTGTGTATGCATTTCCCCAGGCCTATGGGTATTTGCAGAGATTGTTGAGTTTTCTTTCCAAGTGTAGAATCTGCAAACAGAAGACTTCTACTAGCCCAAGCTCCCTTTTCATTGACAACCATGCCGCACATTTGTGTTCCCCTTAATACGATGGGCAGCCTCATCACAACCTTGTCAAATGTAGATGTTACTCCGACGTGACTCCTGTGTCAATGTCACAACTCTTTATGCTGTAGACATCTGAAGTGTTCCCCCAAGGCCTCAGCTAGCTAACCTTGAAAGAAGGAACTAAGAAGATAAGGTATGTCTGACCCGGCAGGCTTTATTGTGACAACTCTGGCCATTGTTTCAAGTGAAATGACAGTGACAGCATATTGCTGTGTAATATGTCAAAGTCCATGTGATATTTATGGGGGGGGGAGGTAAGTGTGGTCACAGTTACCACTTCTTTGAAAGTAGCATGACATTTTATTATTTTGTGTGATTCAAATTTATCACTGAGATGTAACAGGCTTTATTTCTCCACAGCACAGTGAAAACGAAATAAGGTGCATGCAGCCAAAGCCAGGAAGTCAAGCCATTATAACCCTGTTAATGTAATTAAGAAGGCTTTATAAAAAAAAATGTTAACCTCTCTTTAATATGGAGCAGTTCAATTGCACTATTTTATTAATTTTTATTTATTTATTTATTATTATTCTTCCGGAAAATTACACATAATACATAATTTTCTCATTGCATATTCATACATATTACTTTGTGTTATCGTCCGAAGGGAAGCAGGAGAAGCCAAAGGCTTATCGGGTCCCGCCCCCACTGCCATAAGATTCAGATACACAGATACACAGCTACTACAGTTAGAATTTGTTTTTTCTTTTTTTAAGAAGATTCATTCTAATACACAGATCATTTTAGGTCTCTATTTTCCTATTATGGTGTTACACTTAGCTTAAAGTTTAATTGCAGGTATTTTGAACACTTAATATGGCCCGATATGATCCAATAATCACCAATTTAGTGTTGAATAATGTCAACAAACTAAAGAAATCAGTGGGTGCTAGTTAAAAGCTGATGCTTGGCTTATTGAGAGTTCAGAAAATACAGCTATGTTGAACTAAGAAAATCACCACTTACTCTTGCTTTATCAAAGCCTTAATTATAGACTTGGCTTTTTGACAATTTTCCTAATTGAAGAAGCTGTTCGATATAGCCCATTGAACAATTTTGTAGGGGAGAACGGGGGAATCTGAGGCATCGGGTAATGTGAGCCACCCCCTGTATCTAGGCAACAGAAAACATTTGTGGTCATGTGAGATATATGTTTTTTTTTTAAAGTTCATGATAATCATTACATTACAAAAAATATATGAATTAGTTATGAACAGGCCCATCGTTGTTTTTTCTTAATTGTGTAACCTATCCAGGGGTGGATTACTGCACAGGCACACCGGGCACAGGCCCAGGGGCCCAAGGGCTCAGGGGGGCCCTTAGCCAGAGATACTGATAGTAACTTTTCATGTTGCATAGTCAAAGAGCTCAGTCACTGATGTCAATAACAGGGTCCAAAAAGGAATAGCCTAAATATAAATACTCATTAAAATGTAACAAGATAGAAATCATCATGGGCCCCTCAACTAGTAGGGGAGAAATACAAAAGCAAGTTAAAAACAACAGCATTAGTAGCTCTGTCTAAGGGGGTTGAAGGCCCCCTCACACATACACAAATAAGCTTTATATGTGTGAATTCTAAATTGTTCATATCCACCCTTTATCTGTTGAAATGGGCCCCTCCATCATAGAACATGGGTCTGCAGACCAATCTACTGTTTTTACAGTTGCAGAGTAAAGAGTGCTACCTGTTTAAGAAAAATCTGAAAAATAATGTTCGTTCTGCATCTCAGGATTTGATATCTCTCTAGTCTCTAAAATGTCCTCACAAAGTGCACCAGATTGATGCATTTTACTTTAAAAAGGTAAAAACAAATCCGGGGGGGGCATACCCCCGGACCCCCCAACAAGGTACAGGGTCCCTCCAACAATACCCCAAAATCCTGTGGGAAACACTGACTTCCTTAATATGTTTTTGCCATTAATTGTATGTATCCGTGTAGAAAATTCAGTGTACCTGACTGGATAGGGACAAGTGGGGGGCCCTTTAAGAGTGTAAGCCCAGGGGCCCATTATCTCATAATCAGTCTATGATCCTATCACTCAATTCCTTTGCAAAGGCAGTTTTTTCACAAGTTAAGCTGTTCTTTCTGTTAGTAAATGCTGGCAAATGTGCCAAAAAGCAGTCGCAGAGATCTTGCAAGGGCAAAACATTTCCGGGTGTTTTTTTTTTTTGGGGGGGGGTGGGGGGGGGGGCATCACTGACAATTTCTGCTTAGGGCACCCAAAAGCTTAGCAGCGGCCCTGGTTTAGGTTATATTATTTATAGATGTATCTGTCATTGGTGCAGCAGATAGAATACATGCACAATGTGTGCTTCATGTACTGTTGGTGTAATTGAAATCCATGCAAGTCTGTTTATGTTAAGTGATTAGTTTAACTTTCATATAATCCCAACAAAATGCAACTAAACATCCTGGGAGAAACGAGGGAGACAGGACAGTTAGCATATGCTGTGCCACAGCATGCTAACATTCTTTTCACTTAGAGAATGGAACGAGTGGGGATTCCTTCTTAGCTGTCAACACACATGTCAGTCAAGGAGTGTAATCCAAAAACGACTGAGGAACGACTGGCAAGTGTCATAATGTCAGGTATTCCACACAATGGAGAAAGAATAGGCCTATAAGAGCTTGACAGGACATGGAGGGCAATGTTACCGGTGAAAGAGAGGGATTTTGTTTTGTTTTTATAGGAAAGCTAGAGTTCATATGGGAGTTAAGATGAGATGTCAAGCAGAGATGTACATGTGTAAGTGAGCGATGTTAACCTTAAAACTTATTTTCCCTGACTCCCATCAAAAGTTGCCCCTAAAACCAAACTTTCAGCATCAATATTACAGAGACGTTTCCATCGCCGTTCTCTACCCTTCTTCTCTCATCTCCCCCCTCTCCTCTCATCCCGTATATCTCCCGTCATTCATATTCCATTAATATTTCAGTACTGAGAATGCCTATCTGGCTAGCTCTTTTTTTCCTCAGTCTTGCTTGCTCGCACAGCGCAAAATTATCCAAAGGAGCCCTGCCACCAATAATTAAAGAGTTATTGAAATTAGCATTGACTGGCCATCTTGTTGCTGCCGGGTGCCAGCAGTGATTCTCCGTGCGCTTTGATTGCCTAAGCTTTCTCTTCATTCTATTAAACACCGCTTTGGAGATCGACCCAGTCACACAGATAAACACACACACACTCTTAACACTCGCCATGGCTTATGCAGCGCCAACACTGTAGTAGCACACGCTCCGAAATGTTAAATGGTGTTCCTTTGTAATTTAATATTAAAAGTACAGGAATATTTTTTGATACATGATAGCTTGCCAATATTCAGTCGCTTGTTTCACTCTAGTTTTACACATCTAGGGACATCTAAATGAACCTTGCACAAATACAGTGCAGCTTCTAAAGCATCTAATAGTTAAAGGTGGAGTCAGCAAATTTACGAGAGCGCTTGTCAAAAACAGTGAATAGCTACCCACAGTGAGGTACCTGTCAAACAAAGTGTTAATATCCAGCCTAGGCTCTGTAAAAGTGAATGTTGATAGCTATGGTGGGCCCCCTTTGGTTTACCTTTTGTTAACATAGCAGTTTAAAGGGCCTAGGCTGTGTATTAGCACAGGATTTTTCTTCAGCGCATTCATAGTACTGACGGGTAGCGGACCGTGAGGAGATATTCACCGATCTTGACACAAAGTGATTTTGACAACACGCATTCTCCAGAATCGCTGACTCCACCTTTAGCTGTTGGGAAAAGGCAACATATCTTAGTATAGGAATGACACACATACGAGGATGACGATAGGCCAACAAGGGGGACTGATGTCTTGTAAGCTTGACGTCTTCCTACTCCCCCGCCTCCACTCTAGCATCCATTAATCCATGCCAGCATCCTTTCATCTTCTCCCTCCTTCCTCTCTTCATATTCTCATGGGCCGACCGACACCACAGATTTAGTGTCCCGTTCTCGACATCTTTTCCTCTCCCATGCCCTGTGCACAACATGCTCCCCGTGTTTGAAAACCCCTCCAAGCTGGGTACCACGTTGTTTGTCTCCCCTGAAACTCTCCCTCTCTCTCTCAAATCCCTTCTTCCTTTTCTCCCCACTGTCAAAGCCCATTATCTACCTCCTCCACCAGCTGCGCCAAGCAGAGGCCCGCTGCGCCAAGTGCCATTTGATTAGCCTCTTTCTGGCTGCCACTGTAATTGTACATTTCTCTCTCTACCTTTTTTATTTTTTTTTACCCCCGTCCATTTCTCTCTTTCTCAACTGTGCGTGTATTCGTCACCATCATCTTAATGGCAATCATCGACCCTCTTGCTCTCCATCTTCTCCTGCATTCCTTCCATCATCTCTCCAACTCCCCTGGTGAACATACAGAGCACTTTTGCTCCATGACACGTTCTCTAGTCTGACATCAGCTCTTCTCTCGAAAAAAAACAGATGAATTATTCCATCTCTCTGGCAGTCTTGCATAGATGTTCCTATATAACCTCTCTTTCCCTCCCCCTACCCGATTTCTGTACCTTCTTTCTTCCGAAATAAATGTTCAATGAAAATCCTCTCCAAAATATTGCATCATATCATCAGTCAAGCTTAAAGGTAGGTGCTAATGTCAAATGTTCCCCATATATGAGGTAGTAAATGCATTGAACACCTGATCATGTATAGCCCTTTGTATACAACAAAATGAGCAGTGAAAAAGGGAAATGTTCATACAAAATCAGGGGAATGGTGAAGAGACTCCCATTGTTAGGGATAAAAGAGGAGATGTTGGACGGATAAATGGAGGCCAATAAGATTAGAGCAGTGAAAAGTCATAGATGGAGAAGATGTAGAAGAACTATAACAAGGTACACACAGGTTTCCACCATGTTTCTAGTGAAAAGTATTGTGTCTATTGTTCCTCTAAGGGCTCTTCCACCGTAAACCATAGCATACATATTTCCTCAGAAAATCAGCCGGTTGTTCTACAGTAGACACACACATGAATATGCATACATCAATGCATATAGGTCGGAGCATCCCTACACAGTGATCCACATCAATCAGTGACAGGGCTATAGACAGTAATATATAAAAACCTGCTGTATACAATTCAATGGTTCTAGGTGCTCTCTTATCGCCACTGTGCCAGAAGAGTTATTAACATGGACATTGCCATAAACTGATCAAACAATGTGCGAGTATGTATGGAAAATTGTATGCATATTTCCGTAGCACAACATTCTGATCATGATGTGTAGGCACCTCTTTCGCCATGTAGGTCTATGTGTTTTGTCTGCATCCTGTGTCAGCCCTGTAGGCATTGAGCCTGACAAAAAAATAAATCCTCCAGTGAAAATACAACTGTTTCCTCAGGCAGATCAAAAATTTAAAAAAAAAATCACGGCCAGTAGACTAGGCGGAAACGGCAAGACCTCGAGGATTGGATCAAACTATCTGCCTTCAGGAAGCAGTGACTGCTTGAAAACGACTGTGAGGTAAATGGAGGGATTGAGTTTATTCCGTGTCGAAAAAATATTCAATGCAAATGTATAGCAGGTGATGTGAGGACTGCACTGAGTGGTACATGCAGCTATATCTTTGAACTGAAATGTCATGCAATGGAAAAGAGAAAGATCCAAGAATCAGTTGACAGTGAAAGGGGAAGGGGAAGTGTGGGAGTGAACAGAATAATAAATATGGAATTTGGTTCCAACAAGGAAAGGGGATTTAACAAAACTCGACAAACAATAATGTATTGTGACCATTTCTTAGTTTACTACTGTGTGTTTTAAGTCAGTCTCTTAAATAAATAAATAATTCCCATTGTTCTAGTATGTTTAAGCGTTCCTTATCATTCCATCATCTAATAGCTTCATAACAGATTATTGGTTCATTTGGAAAAAAAACATCCTCTGTTTATATTACAAGGTTGAAAACAATGTGCACATGCATGATTTTTGGGGCACAACCACGGGGTTTATTTTTTTCTTCTTACGTTACCATATATATATATATATATATATATATACATATATATATATACATATATATATATATATATATATATATATATATATATATCCAACATTCTAGTTAGATATCTAGATTAAGTCCTTTCTTTCTTCATAAAAAACTCTCTAACATGTAGATGTCAATCATAACTGCTCGCCTTACATGTGACACTCAGTGGTGTTGACATGATTGTCTGTGAGGGCAGCTTTAGGTCGAAGTGACGGCCAGGAGAAAGCTCTGTGAGTAAGCGCTTTGTATTTTAGTCATCAATCTTGTACATTTGCGGACACACACACACATACACGTGTGAACGCACAATGTCACCTCTGCCCTGGAGGGTTTGAAACTGTACCATTCACACACTGGCAAGAGAAACTCTGCATTTGGGTCATTAATTTCAAGATGCACAGTAATAATAATTTTTCACAAGCAGTAGCCAGTCATATGAGTAGAGAAACAATATTTTAACATGAATTGTAATGTAATTTTTTTGAATGGTTGAGTAGGTCATACACATTAACACATCTTTATACATATGGAATGGGATGGGAGGTACTTATTAAGTCTTTCACAGCTCCCTGTTTTGTCAGCCATAACATATTGTAGATATTTTTCAGAGATATCTATTTTCATTAAATATTAGGAATATTTGGTTGTATACAGGAAAATAAACGCCAATTTGCCAAACTGATATGGTTTGAAGTTAACCAACTAGTGAAACTGCTTGTCTAAATATTAATGTAAACTGATAAATTACAAATGAAAATAGTGCTGCTGAATGAGTGTGAAGACTGTTAATGTTGCTAACACTACAGGGATAGTTGGAAATGAAGCAGAAGACATATGCTTCCCAATCATTTTAAAAGTGTGTTCCCATTTGGAAATTGCATGTATAAAATCAAGACAGGAGTGACTTACTTAAGAACAAATAGACGGGTTGGATGAGCTTCATCATGTTTTAGAATAACATTATATACCCTATAATCAGACAGACTAAGACACAACATATGCAGTAACTGACCTTTGACTGTGAATGGTTTGTGGTTTAAATGTTAAATCTGGGCACTGTCATCAGTGTTTCCAGTTGTAGTAAGATGCCATGCAATCTAGTACAAAAATATAAATATGGGGATAAATGTGATTAGCTACATAACTATTGGCTGTTTGCTCTGCTTTGTTTGGTCTCTGCCAAATCACCATCAAACAAACCAACCAATGAGCTAACCAAGTGACAGGCTGGCAGAGCTGGGCACCGCTGCCTGGTATATTCTCATGTGTCCAGCGTGGCATGATGGCCTGCTGCCAACCCGCCAGAAAAGAAAAAGGCTTTCAGATGCCCAACACAAGTCACCACCTGCCATTCAGCCCCTTTATCCTGCGTGCAGGCCTCCCTATGCACCACCAAGCCAGGTGCTGAACAAAGACAATGATGCCACTCACTCTCAACTACAAAACATATTTGTATGGAGTTGGCTAATTATGTCAACATATGTGCAACAATTTTCACAGCGGAAGGATGGCACATTATACAGCACTATTCATAAATTGCAGGTGCCTGGTGGGGGGTATTCCTGCCCCTAGTATGTTTTATCTCTCATGGTGGGATGCGCATTTGTGAATTTTCAACAATGAAATCAAAGCAATAACAATAACAATAGAGGTTGCTGACATGTTATTCAGGAATAACAGCTAAACACAAATGGAAATCTGAACCCATATCAACCATTGGTTCACTGTGTATACATTTGCAACTGTGCATGTTGGTCATTGGAGAGAACATGCCAAGGGGGGAATCCAATGTAAAGATGAAAGGGCCAACATTATAATTTCACTGGCCATTTACATATTTTACATAACGTGTTTCCATGCAGGGTGCCTTTGGCTCTGGGAAAACACCATGTTGTGTATTGTCAGCCATATAAAAAGGACAGCATCTACCCATCAATTTGTTTTAACTCGAACAGGCTTCACCTTTTTTTGTTTTCTCCAGTGACAAGCAAAATAGAAATCTGTGTGTCTGGGGCGGCGTTGGAGCCTGATGCGTTAATGTGGAATCGATAGCTAATGTCACAGTCATTTGTCCTCATCCAACGACCAATAGAAGACGAGAGGGAAGGCGAGAGCCGGCCTGCACCACTGGGGAGTGGCTAAGGGTCAGCAGTTGAATGAGAGGGAGACAGCAGAGGGCATGCTGGGATTCCTCGCAAACATAGCAAAATGTAGAAAAATGGCTGCCCTGTGTTACATCACCTAACAGCGGAGGTAGTATATATGTGTAGTTTAGTATAGTATATAAGTATTATTTGTCAGGAAAAGGTCCCAACCTCACCTTGCAATCTGATTAGCTAATGTGCATTGATGCTGTTAAAGCTAGGGTGGGTAACTTTTTCACTGTAATATTTTGGCAAAAATGACCAATTATGAAACTTTTGATGATCGACGTTGTGAAGATAATTGAAGAAAGAAAAAAATCAGATAAACGTATAACTAGGGGTGGGAATCTCTTGGCACCTCACGATTCGATTAGATTCCGATTCAGATGTCAAAGATTGGATTCAAAATCGATTATCAATGCATCCCGATGATTTTTTTTTTACGTAAATACTCATTTGTGATTTTCAAAAATATAGTTATATACACATCTGAGTTTGCTACTCAGAGTTTGCTAATCACTTCCTACTTTTGTGATGATCATTAAATACAATCAACAGATGAATTGCCTTCTCTAATATTGTATTAGAGAAAAAGCTTTTCTTGTCACAAATGACTTTCTATGAATAGTGCAATAATCAATGCAGCTTGCATTTCAACACAATATGGAAGTATGTAAAAATTAAACCGATTCAGTTTAATTTTCTTTCTACTCTTGTAAATCATGTTTCTATAGGATTTATATTCTATTATTTTCTGTCTTTTCAACACATTGTCCAAAAAGTATGGCTTGGAATTCAGCTCTCATACAAAAACGTAAACAGACACAAAGCCAGTGCAGGTCATATGGGATTGCTGCTCTCAGCCCTTTTGTCACCACTTTTAACAACTCACACTTGTGTGGTGTGCATGCGCAGTGGCGCAGGAAATACTAGTATTAAGTAAAATTTTTTAATCGATTATTACCTTTTCTGAATCGATTCGGAATCGTTCGAGAGAGAATTGCGATACATCGGAGAATCGATTATTTTTCCCACCCCTACGTATAACACAAACAGTGAGGTCTTGATGCGCAGATGCAAAAAGTCTGAGGAAAACAAAACAAGAGATTGATGCAAATAAGTCAGCAAAATGTATAAATCATGGCACCACGCGCAACAAATATGTGTTCAGAGGCAGACATTCCCGATCCCTCCCAAGCAACTACAATCCGAGTCCGGGGCATCCCATAAAACCCCAACTATGTAATAATACTACAGTCCTTAAATATTTATAGGCCGGAGCCTACAATACTCGACCTCTCCTTTATAATTTGTCAGCAGAAATTATTTAGCCTCTGGAAGACTGCTACATTGATACGTTTGGTAAAAATTACAGGGCCACTGCGCATCGTTGGTTATTGTGTTCTCTCTACTGCTACGACCAGTCTGAATGAACACATCTGGTTAAACAAAAATCTTCAGAGTCTATAGAATCGCAAGAAAACTAGTGTTTTCCCCTCTCCATTGTGATTGCTGGGTAGAGAAAAAAAGTATTATTTCGAAAAGGAATTTGCTGCTGTGCTTTGTGTGGGGACGAACTGTTAACCTTGTGTGCCTTATACAACTCTGGTGTCAACTACAGCTTCACGAAAAAAGCAGTTGCACACAAACAGTTTGAAAACTTGCTGCATTTCAAAGTTGTTTCTTTTATTCTTTTTAACCAGCATGTTCTTAGGCCAACCTTTGTTGTTGTTGCAACCATACATTGTTTTGTCTCTGCAACTGATTGCCTTCAGGGAAAGCACAAAGCTAAAGTAAATAATTACATTTAGTAAATAATGAGAAAGTAGCTCAACAACACATCTCCCCCTAAAATGACACTGTCTCCAAATATATAGAGATGGCAATGTGTGTTATTTCTCAAGACGTGCATGCACACAAAAATGTGTCTTTTGAAGTGGCCCACAGATTAAATTACCTTCGGCATGGACGGCAGGGAGAGAGGGGGGAGGGGAGGGGGAGGATTGAGAAAATGATTAAAAAAATAAATGGAAAAATGATTTCCCATTCTGGGCCCTGTCACAATGGAGGGAGAAGGCAATGGGGCGACTGCATGGTTATTTGTCTGGTCGGGGCCAAAGCATGCATGTTGTAGCTGCTCATTATAAGACATTACCAATTTATCCTTCCCTCTATCTCTCCCGACCACTGCTGGCTGGGGACTCCTGGGCCAGATTACCTAAATGAAATAATCCTAATCTCTATTTGCAGTTAATTATGTCCACAGGAAAACAATCCCGGCTAGGCCTGGGCCCTTTTCAGCACTCTGGATTGGTCCTCGTGCGATAGCCAGCGAGTGACCTTGAAGCTTCTCCAGCTAACACCCTCCTAAGAATGAGGGTGAATAAGTATTTTCTTGTTTTTTTTGTTTAGGTTTTACATATCTAATTTGAACTGAAAAGTAAACAACTAATCCCTCTCCAACAAAACAGCTATTTCATAACACAAGGTATGATACTGCAGCAAACAATAGCTGGAATATGATGGCTCAAGTGGCCTCACTTCCCACCTAAACCAGCTTTTGGTAAAACTTTCATTAGCTTCAAATATGTGCCATTAACCCTGAGTCAGATAGGCAGTATCATCTGAGGAGATCAGTCACAGGCAGAACACCTCTCGCTGCCCTCTCCTTGCACTGGGCCATGTACTCATCACCTCAACCTTCCGTACGTCCATCCGCTGTTGATTGTAATGTGTACATGGGCCTTGGGAGTGGGGGGTGGGGTTGCAGACTGAACGGAAAAGCTTGGTCGTCATCCATCAGACTAAAGCCTTCTATAAATTGCCACATCCGCCATATTACCAATCGACACATAATTACATTTCAAAGACGTAAGCGTGTTGACCTCCGAGAAGAGCCTGCGGCAGTAAATAACATGGCATGGTACATATCTCATGCTCTGTTCTCCCATTGCTTCTTGACACCCCGTTTCCACATGTATGCACCTGCGTACGCATGAACATGCGTCCAAAAGCACATCCAGGATTGTCCACTATATTTTTGTACAGAGAAACACAGGTAGTTCAATATTTGTATATTGGATAAATTATTATATATCTTCTGTACATGTGAAAATATAAACTCGCACACATATTATATGTTTTTTTTCATTTCCAATGCATTTGCGCTCTCCAATGTTGTCCTCTCCCTTTCTGTTCTATAGAGATTAGGCCGTTATGGATGTTCAGCATAACTCAAAGAGCGGTTGTCTTCCCTGTCAAGTAACATTGGGAATCAAGAATAACCAGGAGGCTTGGGCAAAGAGAGGAGGTATCAGCTAGGGTTCACAAATACAACACAATTCATTGGCTGCACATGGCAATGAAAAAATAAATTCACATTTAAGGATGCAATCTGACCTAACTAATTATAAAGGCTTGATTAGGTCAAGTGTGATTGGCATGATAATGTTTGCCTTTTAATAGAAACCAGTAATGGGTATGCTTTCAATCAGCAGTCAGTAGTGGCAGCCTGTGAAACCTGTAATTAATCATCAATGAATCAAATGGCCTTACCCACTTTATCTACATGGCACACAGACCCTCCCAGCATTCCAACACCTATACTTATCTGCTATAAGTATGGTATAGTCAAAATAATTAAGATGTCCTAGTCTCGCACAGCCAAACCAAACTACAGTTAGTAGTATGGTCTACTGTAGAACCAAGCTATATATCATTTCGAGTATAGGGGGGAAAACTGGGTTGGCCTGTTTTCATTTCTTTAAACCAATCACAATCGTCTTGGGCGGCGATGAGCCCAGGAAGCCCCAATGTGTCCTTTCAAAATAGTGGTAAATTGGTGCCAACAATGGACCTACAGTACACAGTATTATAAAAAATGCCAACCAACGCCGTAAATGACGTGCCCCGTGTGTGTTCAGCAACATTATGAGCTGGATACTATCAAACCATATCAAACACACACGCTCACTTTTTGTTTCCTACCGTTCTGAGCTGAGCATAAACAGAAGAGGTTAAATGGAGGTTAGATGCAGCATGCTTAAAAATACCTGAATGTCCCACTACATCTTGTAGCAATTTTTAGAGTGGCAATCAGCATGCTTTCTGGGTGATTCTGACCCATAATCCAGTGCGCACCAGAAGAGATGTCACATCGACAGTGCCGAGGAGTGAAAACAACCAGCGCTGCCATGAATATATAAGCAAGAGGCACGTTCAAGGCGCAATGTAATGATTAAATAAATAAGTAAAGGTATGTCCCAATTGTATGCCTACCGTAAAATAACTAGATCATTGCTATGATCAGTTGTAGTATGTAGACTAGAAAAAAAGAAAGCATGCGATCGGGAAAACAAGCTTGTGTACATGTTCTGGTAAGCCATTGGCGTGTGGAGGCTGAGACAGAGCAAGGACAGGATGTAGAAGGAAGCATTGTTTATGTCCTGCTACTCCCTGATGCTCACACCACCCTATCTGTTTGCCATCCATCAGTACCTGACAACCATGACAGCTCAGAGAGAGATAGCTCCTCAATACCACTGAGGATAGGACAGGCACGATACAAGCAGGGACTATGTCAGTTATTTGTGTACAAAGGGGGAAGAAGGGGTCATGCCTTGCAACTTAACACTTAACATCCTCATCCAACAACTGTGATACCTTGACACACCAAGAGAGGGACACAAGCAAAGAGGTGAACATGGTGAAAGAGTACTAAGGGAATTAAAGGTGGAGTCAGTGATTCTTGAGAATACTGGTTGTCAAATCAGTGAATATCCCTCACGATTCGCTACCCGTCCGTAATGTGTGTTAAAAGGTTTTTATTTTAAAAGCCTAGGCTCTGTAAACGGGGATGTATAAACAAAGGAGCCCCCCTTAGCTAGCAACATGCCCGCTTGGCTGTGTATTCACTGGATTTTTTTGAAGCGTGGACAGTATATGGACAGGTAGCCATTGTGCTGAGATATTCACTGATTTTGACAAGAAGTGATTTTGACAACAAGCCTTCTCCAGCAGCGCTGACTTAAATGTGTCTGTTGTTGAGGCAGCAAATCAAACATTCTTGCAGACAGTGTTGTTGTATTGAGCCCAAAATACATGTGAATCCGTCAAAAATGAAACACCAAAAAGGATTTTAAGACCCATGTTCTCATTGTCTGGGGTTTGTATAAACAGCACGACCACAATGTGTCCCTGTGGGATACAAATATGGATTTGCCTGGACTATTCCCTGCAGCAGGAATGTAAATTATACTAATTAGGGTTGGATCCATGTTAAAGACATACAGTATATAAGAATTCAGGAGCAAATGCATCAGGAAAACTGCAGTCAAAATTGCATTTCAACGGACATAGGGATTTTATAAAATGTAAAATCAGTGTAAGTGGAGGTAATTTACTCACACCCCGTCATTGCTTTTTAAACATGTGAGGTAATGGTTAGATTTAGGGGGAATATGTTTAATTATCCACATGCAAGATAATATCTAAAAATAATCCTCATTCAAGTCTCGCACCCTTATTGACGCAAAGGAAAACAGGTTTCGCGAGCACAACTTGGTGTAGCAATTATGCTCAGAAAGCACACACCATTTAAATCAGAACAAAACAGATGTGAGATGTTTTGCATGGAAAATCCTTAGAGATCCCCTGGGAGATTTTAGGGGAGGAAGAACCTCCGAGAAATGATGATTCAAAGGGTAGTCAGGTAGGAGGAAAATCAAACATGGCATGCACACGCTTAAAGAAGAGACGTGGAAAAGCCATATGGACTAAATGGATTTAGTAACAGAGGATTGAGCTGGCATGCTGGGCAGGTGAGTACACACTCCGAACTGAGCAGATGCTTCACAGAAGGGGGGGGGGGTTGGGGTTGGTGGTCGGGGTTGGGAAGGGAATGTGTGATGGGTATGTGTGTTGTGTCCAGATGTTTAGGTGTGTTTGTGTGAACTCACAACACTTATGCAGGCATGTATGGCATTCACTGGCCATCTTACTGTATTAAACACATGCATAAATACCTCTCTTAATAAACACCTACAGACACACACACACATGCATGCACGCACAGGCACACACACACCCTCGAGACGCAGTTGTCAAATCCATCACCTTAATAAACAAATATGCACCCAAACTGTGTAAGCTTTTCCGACAGGGCTTCCGGAAAGCGCAATCACGGCTAATAAAGGAGGCTAATGAACTCCTCTCATTATGTAGATGCTAATCATGTAACACAATCTTGTAATTTGACACAGTTGATTTATAGATGAGGACCCCCACTCCCTCTCAGACGCCGGTATCACTATGCACCCGCAATCCACCACCGCCCTCCACACACAGAGTATATTTTACCATTAACAATCTGAGCATGTCACAGTATGATAGCGTGTATAGGGCTGAAACATGCATAATGAGGTGCTTAGGCAACGCATGGCGCTCGGAGAGAATGCAAGAGGGACAGAGAGGGAATAACAGATCACAGTAGGAGCTGTCAGAATGCGGGAGGCAGATGACAATGTCAAGGTGACCGACCGTTTATGTGTGAGTGTATCTCTGGGAACATGTATGTACTTCCTTCAGTATTTCAGATGAAAGCACTATATCGGCAGATAATAAGCACAACATCAAATGCAGCCACTTTACATTGATTTGTGCAGGGACTATGACAAAGAGTGAGTGTGACATACATACTGTATGTCAGTTTAAATTGATTAAAAATAAATAAATAAAAGAAAGTTGTTGAAAGAAAATACAGTCTTGTACAGTATATAATATTATCTTAGAAATTTGGAGAATGTGTTGTACAAACAGCAGATGATGAAAGGACCTGTGCTGAAGGACGTCAATCAGCCAATTCAATATCACAAAGAGAAAGCTATTTTTTTCCAAGGTATTTCTGGAGCTGTCGCACACCCATGGCGCACAATGTATAGTGTGATTTTTTATTTGCAGATATGAGTCCCTGATCTTTGACGGAACAAAAGGAAGGGGTCAGTGTCCATACTGACCTTTTTACAGTAAACCTACCTTTGTCTATTTTTACACTGTGAACACACTACAAAATTGAGCTTTGCTTAGAATTAGTATGCGACTAGTATATCAAAATCAGGCTTAGCACGTACTGTGCAGACCTACAAGTACTGTCACACAAGGACAACAGATGAATGGAGAGCTTGGCAGAGATGCCATCACTCCTTAGCAACTGTCTATTGTCAAACTCAGAGTGAAGGCGAGGTTGGATATAATATCCACTGCTATGCTCTTGTGAAGTTGTGTGTATTCTTCTGTTTCTTGTGTACGTGAGTGAAAAGATCACTTCAAAAGGTAGCCATAGGACAGTCAAATATGTGACCTTTGCCTTTACATTAAAGGTCACATATTATGCTAAATACACTTTTTAAATGTGTTCCAACATATCCATGGGTCCACGGTGTGCCTAGAGACTGCCAAAATATTAAAAAATATAACAATCTCTCCTTTTCTCACTCTCCCCCTTTCTGAAACCCCCACCCCTCCCCCCCAATATACTCCAGTCAGAATTCTCCTCGTTTCTGACCTCAAAAACTTGAAAGCCAGAAGCTTCCACTGTGCAGCCCACACCCCTATTTCTTATTGGTCCACGGCCCTGACAGACAGAGGGCGAGGCGTATCTGGCTTCGCTTCCGGACAGGGGGCGGGGGGAGCTCAAAGATTGTATATTTACGAGGGGAGCTGCAGCTCTTTTTTTTTAAATAGGCCATTGTGAGATTAGCTGAACATCAGCATAGTACAATAAATTATCTGAAAGTTTTTTTCAGCAAACAATGAAAGAAAAAGGTATTAGGGACCACTAAGACCATATAATATGGTGTATAATAGTACCGAAAAGTGTATAATATGGGAGCTTTAAGGTTTGGATTCAAGCACAATGTTTTTTAAGCATACAACCGCTATGAATGGATAGCACACGATGGTAAATCATGAGTGATGGACAGATGCAGTTCATCCATTTGATAACAATTGCTGTATTGTGACATGTCATGTGTATTCAGCTATTGTATCCAATCCAGCCTAATGATCTGCTCTTACAGGATCAAATCCAATTTCCATTTCAACAGAAGCAGTATTATCCCACACCTTTCAACATACCGTCACAGCAGGCTAAACATATACAGACGCCATGTTTCTCCTGCTGCTTTCAACTTAAGGACAGGATTTCAAACAAAGACAGGGTAAGTGTAAATTCATGTTCAGTGTTTCAATTAAAGCAATACAAGCCAATATGTTTTGCAATAAACCTAGCACCAAATTATTAATGTCAAATAATATTGTATTCCTTTGATATGTGTTTGGGCTGAATCGGTTGTTTTTTTAAATGTATAAATCCTTATTTTTTAAAATTTTGATAAAGGCCAATTGAGCCCAATGCAATGTTTATGCTGTTATGTTACACCAAGATAACCCATTTCCCACCATAAGAGAAAAAAATCAGCAAATCCTGACATTTTAAAATCACAAAATTAAATGTCAGAATTGAAACTGGGATTCTAATGAGAGGCAACAACTGTCATTTCTTTGATCCATCCGTGTCACCTTGAGAAGCTGATGCAAATTACATATCAAACACAAATGTGTCTGTTTGGAGACAGAGAATGACAGTAAAACAGGTGAAACTAGACTAGAATAGACAGCCATTGTGTTTGTTTCAACACACAACAGCCATTCTGTGTGTGTTAATGAGGGTGTGAATACAGATTGCCATAGAGTCAATATCGAGCACACCCTTTTTATCTATTGTGTGGTTGGGAATCTGTGTCATTGATGCCAGTGTGTTAAGATGTTATATACCTATTAGGCTTGCGTTCAGCACACACAGAACGGACACGGGGTATAGACTTTATATTGCCTTCATTAAACTGCCACGGTGTTCTCCATGTTTGATGAAATATGGCCGTGCATTACATTATTGATCGACATTGTAAAATGAGATATATTTACCGTAGCTATTTCAAATAGTTAATTACGATCTCTGCTACAGCGACAGTGGGGATGAATTCACCTGTAACACAACTATATCATTTCATTATATTATAATCCTGCATACCTTTTCACACCCCTAACTTTGAAAAATACAGCTCTTTTTCTCTTATCAGAGTTACTCTGTTCCCCGGCAAATATGCAATTAGCCTCCCCACACTTTTAACTACTGCATTGTTCTATATGTGTATGGCCTATTTATGTCCCAGTGTGTTCTGTGACTTGAAAGCAAAGTCATATATTGTGTGTATCTGTGACATATTTCCATAATGAAGTAAGACGAGAAGAAAGGAGCTGGTATATGAAAAAATATATAAAGGAACTTCAAAAGTTTTGCATATCACAGAATACTTAGGAAAATGTATAGTTTTGTAAGGGCAGCTACCTATATGACTTTAATTTGTGTTATCCAAATAGAATGCATTGGAGGGGCAGACTAAATGCACAGGCTTGCAGAACATTGGCTTTGTGGTAAAACAAACTGTTTAAAGTGTGGATTTTATTATGCGGCTAAATAGAGTAAGTCTTTGAAGTTTGTTACACATGTATATATGTTATATAAGGGGAAACATATTCTTAAGTCAAGTTTAAAATTCACTAGAAAGCTGTCAAAGCTACTGTGTGTCAGTGCTTGATTTAACCGTTTTTCATTGCAACACACATTGGAACCTGCAAAGAGGCAGACCTGGCAGCATGCCCGGCAAACAGCAAAAGTCCCTAGAGGATTCATGCCAGGCAGTGGCGTGGACAGCCCATTACCATGGAGACAGGGTCCTGACTGGGAGGCATGCAATGCCACAGCCATATGATAGGAAATGCATTGTGGGGAAAGATGAAATATTCTAAAAAAGAAACAGAAAGCAACAGACACCCTGGCAGAGAATGTAAAAGTGTCACTGCCCAAAGAGCTAAAGACTGGACTTTTAGAACATTGACAGGGAGACAATAATAAAGATACTGGAGGAAAACTTGGTCTGTTTCTATATCAATATTTCCTTTTCAGATGTTCTATTTGTCGAGGAGACTTGCCATGCACTTGACATTGCTGTGTCATTCATGGTCATGGCCATCACACACAGCTGTCTACATGACCTATGACACATGCATGAAGCTTGTGTAGTCACATCCTCTGCTGGTTGCTGCCAAACCTCTCAAGCCAAAACTATTGAAGTTCCAGTCAGCTTCTGTCCTGGCGTTGTATCTAATATTTGATATTCCCTTCTGGGTGAGGGTTTACTGCATTATTCACAGTAGCTAGGCATGTGTACTCACATTTCCATATTTAAATGTTTCTCTCTTGGGCCTGAAGACAACAGCTGCAATTAACACCTCACCAAATTTAGTTGTATTTAGAATGCAACTAAGTTGTTGTTAAGTATTCAAACAGCACAAAACAGCCCTATGTGACTTGATTTCTGAAAAGACGTCACAATACAAATACATTAGCTCAAATCTATTTTAATTATGACCAAGACAATTTAATGCACAGTGTTGCAGTTTCAAAATCTTTACAATAAATATAAATTGTACAGCTAAATTAAAACCTAGTTGAGATCATTGAAAAGACAGGCTCTGTCTAAATACAGTTACAGGTATTGTGAATGTGGACTGTTCCCTCAGGAAAGTTGTGGGTTGACATTGGACGTAACATCTGACTCTGATTTACCAATCCTTTGAGTAAACATGTATTAGTGATTGAAAGGTCAACTATTTAAAAGAGTAATTTAAATTAACATTTACAAGCAAGCATATATGAATGTGTCAGTGTTTTATCACCGTAACAGAATCCTGTAGTTTAATATAATGTGACATTAGTTTGCAGCATTTACAGCAGCACACTTCTAGCTTTTAGGTCGTTAGGAATCACTGACTAAACCTGTGCGATTTAAAATTTTATTGTTAACCAAATACAAATGTACGCCTGATAATGGAATGAATTGTTAGGTGAATGAAACATTGTATGTAACAGCATTTGAGTACTCCCTAAATGAAATATATGGAAAACAGATACACAGTCATGAAAAGACATGTATTTTTATATAGTACACAAATACTTGTTTTACAACACACTCAGAATGCTCAAGTACCATCTGTGCAGCTGAAAACTACTCTCTAGAGCAAGATGCTGCCCAAATGAAGGTCAACAAGACTGTAAACAAAACCACAAAACAACAACAAAACAGAGAGCCATTGATGAGGTTTACATGGTTCCTGGACCATAAAATTAGAGCAGGCAATCATGGAATACTGGTGGACTCCCAACTGATCTAAAAGCCAAAAAAAGCAGTTTCACACACTAATAGGGCCGCAGACTACACATCAAAACACAACCAACAAACAAAAACAGGACACATTAGCGATTTAGGTTGAAGATTTCTGGATTAAGTTACATCCACTTATTACAAGTTTAAATATTTACCACCAATGAACAATTGATTTTTTTCTTCACCACCACCATAACCACACTGTAGGTGAATTTTTATAAATTATGCATACACTATTCAAACACGATAGCACATAGCTAATTGCCTTCCCACTGATCTCCATGGCAACAAAGGCTCCAAGCACCATGGCAGACTTTTCTTCACCATACCCTGGTACGATCAGACTTTTTTTCTCCCCCTCCCCTCGCCCTAATTTCCTCTATTAACTCTCAATCATATATTTGAAAAAAAGCAAGTAATGCCCTCATACATTTTTTAATAATGCTTAACTAAGGGTGTTGAGTTCTTCGTCTACCTAACAACTCCATTCTGTCTACTCTCTGTACTAATGCATCCGTCTACAAATTGAGCCTAAACTTACAAAGTGTGCTAATTTTTTTGTGGGAGATTTGGTGGCAAAATAAGTAGTCACTAGTTATGAGATTAAGTTATGCAAACATTTCTCTGAGAAGGTAGAACTTTTTTTTTGCAACAAATATAACCCTGAAAAGTGTTTTGCACAGTAGCACTGCTAAACTTTATAACAGGACAGACACTCCAATAAAGTGCACTGCAGACATAAGAAAAAAAGACATGGACCGTGCTATGAGGTGTATGCACAATACTGTTGACATTTACACAACTTATCCTATAAAATTATCATAATTTTATTGACCTTTGCCAATAATGGTGCTGTAAGATTCATAAGAACATAATCATCAGATTGTAAATCATTTATATTAAAAGAAACCCAACTAAGATTCCAAGTGGTTGTTATTCATTTAACATTTTTTTTCAGTTGTTTGGACAGACCTAGTGTATGTTTAATTGGTAAACTTCAAAAGGTCTTGTATACTTTCGTTAAATTACAAGGCCTAATGACTTGCGTTTGCATTTTTAGAGACCTGAGACCAACCAAACTAGCTTGCATGCCTTGCAAGTGGGCAGTGCTCTATTTTAATTGCATTGGTCTGTTTTCTGGGTGTGGTAACCTTACAGTGTGTCGATGCAATACAAATGTTGTAATATTAATAATTGTATATAAATATGTGTATATACATATATATATAAACAATTTAATTTAATTCAGCAACATGGAATGGAGGTAGGTCAGGAAGTCTGTTTGGGATTCATGGCAAGGGAATTTGAGACTGTTGGTGTGCATGCGTGCTTGCATGTATGTGCTTGCAATTTGTAGTTTTATGGAATTGTCTTTCCCTGCCCTTATCGTATTTAACATGCATTGACACTTATAAAAACACACTCAACCCCCCATCCATCCACTCACCTACACTCATACATCATGCATCTAAGAAGTACATGGCTGCTAACAAGCTCTCCCTTCAGCTCCACGCGTTGATTAGACCAGGTAGTCAATAAAAACTACAGCCGGGGCCTTACCGTGCCTCACACATACTCAGGTGTCTTTTATCAGCCTCTCCCCAGCCTTCAGCTCCGCCAGCAGTCAATAGCTGGAAGAGGCTAATCCATAACTGCAGCAGCAGCATTGTGCCTGAAGTGTGCCCACATGATTAAGAGTGAACAGTCGAGCGACGTTAGCAACAACATCTGCCAGAGCCGTCGGCGACACTAGCGTCCCTATATCGTAAACAGGTCGGCCATAAAGGAAACAGATAAACTGGCTTCAGTTTGCACACGCACAAGTGTGTAACACACACGTTCACATATGACACATACATGTGGCTCATTTGACATGCAGCTGGAGGAGTGTCAGGGCTGTGAAGATAAATGCTTGCCCTGCAGTATGCGGAAATCACTTCTGAGGATGAACAACTTGCACGCTAAGTGCAGACGTGTCCACACGCACAGGGAGTACACTGCTCTCAAAACATATTTTCACACAGACTGTGTTCTACCGAAAGCATACACAAGTAAGCACAATCACACATAACCTTTATTTCACCTTTTCTCCATATAAAGACTTGAAGACTCATATTTGTAAAAGCAAATTCAAAAACCATCAGGGGATAAGCCAACACAGGAAAAGTAAATTAGCTTGCTTTTGTGTTTATCTTGTAAGAAAAATCTATAATGTTGAGCATTTATAAACTGTATCAACATTGCAGCAATTAAGAGTCCAAAATGTAGGCAGATGTCAAAGTAAGCGTATTGTAGAACTGGCTTATAGTCGCTATGTCACCATGCACCACATACGCTGCGATAACACACACATGTGGCTTGCATATGTCTTTAATTGAGTTGCAGACACACAAGAAAAAAATAGTTCTAAACATGTTACTTGAGCGTGTGTGTTATGAAACAATGAACAAAGTTATTCATTGTTCAAATGATGATGACAAGCCAGACATCCCTGGCCCTTACCTGCACCTTAATAATGGTACAGTGGAACATCACTCCCCACTTGAGGGTGTAATAGAGTTTGCTGGATGATGCGCGGGTAGCCCTCTGGCTCTGATCACTGTGTGCCCTTTTTGTGAGTGTGAGCCCCAGCCTGTGAGAGGTGTGTTTTAACGTCTGTGTATTTGTGTGAAGCACTGCGGGCTGCCTGCGTGATGGATGCCCCTCTTTGTAGCACAGGTTAGAAGGCATCCTTGATGGGATCGGCCAACTGTTCATCACTCCCCCTAGCCTCTACCACTCCCCCCGCCTCTCCTCCGCTGCTCCCCCCTTTCCACACCTCCATCCATTCTACCCTTCGCATTCTAGCCGCACATGACGAATGGCTTACAACAGAAATGCGCCCTCCGATATCTACCAATTTTTCCTCCGCCACAAGCATTTCTCCACCCTTTGGTCTGATTGCTTCTTTTTCTCTTTCTTTCTTTCTCTACCACCCTTTTTTGCCATCCTCAGCCATAGATCTCTCACGGAAGGTCAGTGGTTAATGAATCTCCAATGTTTTTTCATTTAGTTTCAATCTATAGCCTGACAACCTAGAACCCCTCTTTGCTGAACTAAGCGAAATGACTTACCTTTTGTGTTCAGCCAAGCCAAAGGCAGTTTAAAAGAAAACACTTTTCTCGTATCAGATTTTAACTTATTTATTGGACCGCTCGCAGCCTGACCATTTTTCTATTTAGTCATTCAATCATTAATGGCAGGATAAAAACAGTGATCCATGTTCATGGGAGGGAATCGTTTTAAAAGAATCCTTCCGAACAGATCTTCACTATCCTGAGTGTGTCTTGATTATCTAAGTACACATCCTTCTCTGATGTGTCTGTCGAACAACATTAATCTGTGTTTACCCGGGAGCTGCCAGAGACCAAACTCTGGGATTTATGCACACCCTTTGCTTTCCTCACTCCGGTTCTAACTGTTTCCCTTCCCTCTGCTACTCATTCACTTATCTAACCAGTGAGATGGTAAGTGAAATGCATCAGGGTTCAGCGTCTCAATCTCGCTATTACCACCCACGCTTGTTGCTAGGTTCACTTTTGTGCTCTGGCGGCGAGGCATGGGTAGAGAAAGAAAATTCCTCAAAATCCAAATTACCATCGGCTAAAGCCAAAAGAAAAACATCTCCTGGGATGGAGACAGGAGCCGTCAGCAGGCTCGTTAATGGGGGGCGACTTGATAAACGGAGTAATTCATCATCAATTTCCTCGGCGAGGCACTGCCGAGACTATTTTGCTCGCTCTTCTGGCATGGAGAGGCGGGGTGCCCTGTACTTGATGATTCATTTGAATAAACACGGCAACATCGACATTAATGTTGATGGCTGATTAAGTTCAGATCCATTACGTTACCCCACCAACTGAGATTTTTGTTTTTGTTTTTGTTTGGCCACACCCCAAAAAACATATTAAGAGTGGCTGACTGCATGGCCCTGAAAATACATTTTTTTTAAAAGACATGTGACATTAAAAGCTATATCACCTTTTTCTTTGAGAAGCCAAGGGGAAGATTGGTAAAACAGGTTGAGTGATACTGGCAGTCAGGCAGTAAAAGCTAACTGGGTTGAAAATGTCCACAGTGAGAATACTGCCTTTTACAACGGAGCCAGCGTATTGGCAAACAGACAAATCAAAGAAGTAAACTGCAGGCCAAAGGTGGATATAAACCTTACTCAGTATGGCAAGCACACCACACACACACACACACACACACACACACACACACACACACACACACACACACACACACACACACACACACACACACACACACACACACACACACACACACACACACACACACACACACACACACACACACACACACACACACACACACACAAAGCTGCCACAATTGACATGATAGAAATGATTGCTTTGTTTCAATATTATTAAACGGGTCTATTTGCCACCAGTACACACAGTGTCATGATGACGAAATTAAAGACTTGCGTAGTTGGCTATCAATTGACTGGACTTGTCAAGACTCAAAAGAAAACATGTTAGAAGACACATTTAGTGGTTAGAGTAGAGGCATATGTTTTAAGTTAATGTTTTTTTTTACTTCCATTACGTCCCAATTCCGCACAGTGAATACCCCCTCCTTTCTTTCTATATTGCTGTGCATCATCTTTTCCCATTGCTATGTCGTTCCTACCCACAGTATTTCATGAGGCATTGAGAGGGTATCCTTCAAAGTAGCTCGGGCCCCGTTAATGGCGAGGTGGGTTTGAGCTGCTTTTTAAATCAGCCGTGATGTGCCGCCTACAGTCCCCCTGTTTATCACACTGTCATGTGGCAGCTACTGCTGATCACTAGGACCAAAAACATGATCTCTTCGCGACACTAAAGCCTCCACTGGTTCTTAATCTCCTGGGTTAGCCCACCCTGTGACAGCCAGAGTGTTTCTGTGCATACAAATGGCCGCTCCACTCAGCTCTCATCCCGTCAGGTAGATAAGTGGCGCTGGCTTTACTGCACGCAGACAGACTTTTATTAGGGTTTCAAGGCAAAGACGAGTGTCTTTGGGGCCACACGAAGGTCATGGCAATCTGGATTTGCCATCTGCAGAGAGCTTCTTCCCACACGTACATGACAAGATGCATGTTGTATAATTGCCCAACCATGCACAGACACACACATGTCATTCTTAGCGTGGCACTCATGCACACAGCTGCAGAAGAAAAAAAACACACAAATTCCACATGATCTTCTAAGTGCCTCTAAGGCACAGGCGCTGAAACAGGCAAAGATGCCCTGAGAGGTATAATGTAGTGTTGTCATGATGATGGCAGAGTCAAGTGAGTCAAGATCTGCCCTAAAGCCTAATGAGCTGTATGGGCTGACTTGGAGGGCAATGAGAAGTCTTGCAAAAATAGACCACCTACAGAGAAGCAAGATTGCACACATATTTAACACAGAGATACGACATGAACACACTCCCATACCAGAGGCATCCTCTTTATGCTTTTTGTTCAACACTTTTTGGGTCATACCAACAGTCTTGCTTGCTCTGGAACTGTAGTATGTATCCATGATGAATACAATTTAACATATGCTTGATCATGAATGCATGCAAAGATAGACTTTGCCCCTAAACAAAGCTACATTAGGCTGAACTAATAGCGTCAGGATTTGGGCTTTATTGGGGCAAGATGGATATACTGTGAATAAAGACTAGTACTCGCCAGGTCTTGCAGAGTCAGACCACATGGTTCGTAGACTTAATATCCAATCTCCTCACGCCTTTTTTTCTTTTCTGTAGTCATCAGTACAGGCTAAATAAAAATAAATGATCACTGCTTACCGGTGTGTTATTTGTGTGTGCTCACAAGACTCCAGAGACTTTAAAAATGTATCTTATGCTAATAAGGTAATAGAGCTTGGATTTGAAGGAAACACAATGTGGAATCACTTGTATAACCTGAATTACTGAGTGGATAGTAGTTAAAGTCACAAAGCAATATGTCAAAGGGGCCAGAGTGGACCAGTCTAAACTAAGAATTTATACAATTGTGCTGTCAAAAAGCTGGACATTTTCTGACGGGTGCAGTGAAGTTGAAAATGTAAATGTAAATGTGTGGACTGGAAGGAAGGGGTCTTAAACACATTGGCAGTAGGCTGGTCTGGTCTAAAGGTGTGTGTGATTGCATACTGGTTCAAATGTAGGCTAGGACTCATATTTATCTTTAAATAAACGTATTGTAGCTCAATTGGGACATTTCCTTTAGATTATCAGTCATTCATTTACGTAAGAGTATACCGTATATTGTGTCCATAAATGCAGACTGTCTCTCCTTCATAAGGGGAATATTAAATGTTGGAAGGAAACTATTCAAATAGACTTCTGAAGTTTGTATGGAAAACATATGTAAATCCTGACAAGCTGAGAATAAAAATTATGCAGTGTATTTATTCTCTATGGCAAAAGCTATATATATACTGTATATATATATATATATATATATATATATATATATATATATATATATATTTACATAACTGGATAGCATGACCACTGCAGCTCTCCTCCCCTTCCTGTTCCAAAAGGAAATAATAAATGCAATTGCGCAGATGTTTATGAATAAAGATACCTCATCAATGCAATCAACAGAGTTATCCCTGAGAGCTGTCCAAAACACTACTGTAGGACTAAATTTAGCCACAGAGGACATCCTAATCAAATCAAGCAGACTAAAAACATACTCTCTACCTCTGTCAGGCAGGATGAGTGGATGAGCATGGCCTTAGGCAATGTGAAAATCTTAAGATGAAGTGAGTCGTCATCCCTGCATTCACACTCCTAACAAAATCCAATTCCAATTCTCCAGTCCCTACTGTATGTCAAAGTTATATTTCTGAATCCATTATCAGTGTAATGCGGAGCCCACCATGCAGATGCACAATGACAGCCATGGTGAGGTCCTCTATATAATAAGCACCGCATCAGACCCAATTATATTATGGCCTTCTCTCTACAGTACAGAGGGGGGAAAAATTGTTCATGCTCAAAGCAGCATTCAAATAATAAAAAATAAAAGATTCATCCAAATAACTTTACCTCTTCATTGACAGTAGGTATTCTTATTCAAAGCCTTGATTGTATTATGGCTAGACCCAAAGCAGCTTCTCTCTAGCATATCTGGGCATTTAGCACCTTAATCAAAGGCATAGCATGAGGGAAAGGAGTGAGCCAATTCCCTTGGCCTAACCACACTTTTAGTGGAGGGTGAAGTCCATTTAGTTAGTAGTATTCCCCCATACATACAATCATATGAAAAAGTTTGGGAACCCCTCTCAGCCGGCATTATAATTGACTCTGCTTTCACAAAAAAAATATAAAAGTGGTATGTCTTTAATTTACCAGGAACAGCTAAGTACTGGGATGTTTTCCAAACAAAGATTTTTTGAAAAGCAGTATTTGGTTGTATGAAATAAAATAAAATGTGAAAAACTGGCTGTGCAAAAATATGGGTACCCTTGTGGTTTTGTTGATTGTAATGCCTGTAACAGCATGTAAAACATGAATTTAAACACAAAGTTGGTTGGATTATGTTGTTAAGCCTTGAACCTCATAGAAATGTCTGTTTAATCATGAGAAAATGTATTTTAGGTGCCTAAATGCAAGTTGCACTTCTCTTTGACTCTCTGCTGAAGTGAGACAGAATGGGATCATCAAAACTGCTCCCAAAAGATCTTAAAAACAAAGATTATTCATTGTCATGGTTTAGGGGAAGGCTACAAGAAGCTTTCCCAAAGGTTTCAATTGTCAATTTCTACTGTAAGGAACGTTGTCAGGGAATGGAAGGACACAGGCACAGTTGCAGTTAAACCCAGGTCTAGCAGACCAAGAAAAGTACAAGAGCGGCATATGCGGCGGATTGTGAGAATGGTTGCACACAACCCAAAGATCACCTCCAAAGACCTGCAAGAACATCTGGCTGCAGATTGTGTATCTGTACATGGTTCAACAAATCAGTGCAATTTGCACCAAAACATCTGTATGGCCAGGTGATGAGAAGGAAGCCCTTTCTGCGCCCACGACACAGATACAGTTGCATGGAGTATGCAAAAGCTCATTTAGACAAGCCAGATTCATATTGGAAGAAAATGCTTTGGACTGATGAGACAAAAATTAAGTTATTTGGTCTTTATAAAAAGCAGATGTTTTGGTGCAAATTGCGCTGAATTGTTGAACGATGTACAGATACACAATCTGCAGCCAGATGTTCTTGCAGGTCTTTGGAGGTGATCTGTGGGTTGTGTGCAACCATTCTCACAATCCTCCACCTATGCCGCTCCTGTTTTTTTCTTGGTCTGCCATGCCTGGGTTTAACTGCCACTGTGCCTGTGTCCTTCCATTTCCTGACAACGTTCCCTACAGTCGAAATTGACAATTTAAACCTTTGGGAAAGCTTCTTGTAGCCTTCCCCTAAACCATGACAATGAACAATCTTTGTTTTTCAGATCTTTTGGGAGCTGTTTTGATGATCCCATTCTGTCTCACTTCAGCAGAGAGTCAAAGAGAAGTGCAACTTGCATTTAGGCACCTAAAATACATTTTCTCATGATTAAACAGACATTTCTATGAGGTTCAAGGCTTAACAACATAATCCAACCAACTTTGTGTTTAAATTCATGTTTTACATGCTGTTACAGGCATTAAAATCAACAAAACCACAAGGGTACCCATATTTTTGCACAGCCAGTTTTTCACATTTTATTTTATTTCATACAACCAAATACTGCTTTTCAAAAAATCTTTGTTTGGAAAACATCCCAGTACTTAGCTGTTCCTGGTAAATTAAAGACATACCACTTTTATATTTTTTTTGTGAAAGCAGAGTCAATTATAATGCCGGCTGAGAGGGGTTCCCAAACTTTTTCATATGACTGTATGTATGAATTAGCTCAAGATATTACCTCTAAGCCACATTAATAATGTGGGATTTTGACAGTAAAAGCAAATATGCTTGAACTGAACTAGGAAATAATCTATCACTCTCAATGTTATGACCCAAAAATGGTCCAACATTATTTTCTTAACTATTTAAACTCCGCTGGTGAATAAAAGATAAAGAAAATGATTCCTTTAAAACACACAGAACTTAATATAAATGTGTTAAGGGCTCTGTAACATAAAATTACTTAAGGTTTAATGCAAGTTTAAATAAAATACTATTACATCACATACAGTCATTAACGATAGAGTAAGTGATTCTGGAGAACGTTTGGTTCAAATACATTTTTGTCGAAATCGTTGAATCAGTGAATAACATGATACACTTAATTTTTTTTTTTTGTAAATAAACAATCAACAGGTAGCGGTTCGTGAGGAGGTATTCTCTGATTTTGACAAAAAGTGTTCTCGGGAATCGCTGACTCCACCTTTAATGAAAATATACAATACACACAATATGAATGTTAATTCAGTACACAACTTAAGAAAGTGTTATATCAGAGGAAGGAAAGCCTGGTGTTGATATTAGCTTCATTAAAAAGCAATGCCAAAAGCATTATGTTGCTGTATCCCTTTCCACAGCAGCAACAGCACCTTGGTTTCAAGCTAATTGAATCAGCTAGTGAGTAGGCTCTTCTGCCCACCTCCAGCCCCTTTGCCGCTCTCCGACCCGCCTCTTCAACTCTGTTGAGAGAAGTAAGCCGCTTCACCCTCCTGCCATCCTCTCCTCCATCGCAAAGCTGCCCCCTCCATCCTCTCTCTCTCTCTCTCTCACACACACACACACACACACACACACACACACACACACACACACACACACACACACACACACACACACACACACACACACACACACACACACACACACACACACACACACACACACACACACACACACACACTATCTCTTTCTCTCTATATCCCTCCACTTCTCTCTCTCTCTCTCTCCATCTGCCCACACAAGCTTCCTACCTGCAATTCCGTCAGTCACTTGACCCCCAACAATATGCATTTCATAACGTCATCAAGCTCGATTATTTTTCTCGACGCCTCTCGGTTATGATTTCTCTTTTTCAAACGGTAATATGTGCATATTTGTAGCAAACACAACAAGCGTTCTCTGGGGAGCATCCATTCTGTTGTGTGATTGAAAGGATACAGTGGTAATGGAATAGCACACAAGGTGCACATTTGCCTACAGTGATTACCGTTTGAATGGAGCACTTTCTTCATAGTTGAAGGGGATACTGCCCCGGTGTTCTGTTTTTACTTTAATAGTATAGCTTTAGAAAAAGGGCATGAAAAAGGCTTGATTGATACAACACATAGTCCTATTGTGAAAGTGCATGCTGTAATGGACTGTTTAAAGTATGTTTTAAAGTCACAGTATGACTATATAAATGTATTAACATGCATGCTGGCCCCTTGCATGTCTTTACATTTAAATACATGATGCATTTTCAGGAAGTTCAGTGGGCCAAGTGAAATGAAGACTTCACATTGCTAGTCTGTTCCACGCCTGACGTCGCTTGGCCAGATAATTGATGAAGATGATGAATGCCATCCGTTCATTGTGCCCAAATGTCCACCTTTAATTATAGTGTCGCTTTTTTATAATCACTTTCTCAATCACTTTGCTGCCTTCTTTCTCTGACTGCCACATTCTACCGAATAACTGATGTTTCAATAAAGAAAATGCATACAAAAAGTAGCATCCTCTTCCGAGAGAAAATATGCAGGCACTGCTATGGGAAACTGTGCAAAACATAACTGTGATAATAACAGCAAACTCGCTGTGATTATTCATTGTCGACGGGCGTCTGTGCCAAGCTACCTGTGTGCCTGTCAATTGGCACGGCAGCTGAACAGATCCATCAAATGCATTTGTCTTGCAGTGTCTCTGCGTGTTTTGATGTCAGTGAGGCTTAGAGGGAAGCCTCATTAGTCTCGAAAACTTCCAACACATGCAGGTTCAAAAAGCATGCAAGAGTGCACTGATGCCTGAGCTAACACTTTGTGTCTCTAGCTCAGACTGGCACCAAGTACACAAGTCCAATCCGACTGAATGTCTAGGTGTTTGTGTCATGACAACAGACACATTAGCAAAGACATACATACATTAGCTCACTGGGGCTGAATGACTGGTTATTCTGTTGACTGGATTAGAATCAGCTGAAGAAATGTAAAGCGTATTGGGGAGTGATGCAGAGCCAAAAGGGGCAGCTGTTAGGTGCGAGGCACGACAATCTCCCTGATGGGATGCCATTTGTGAGTGTGTGTGTATTCATACTGACCCATTGTCGTGGTGACAAAGAGGGCCAGCAGTCATCTATCACTCTGTCTGGCTGAGTGTGTGTGTGTGTGTGTCAACTGTGTGGGTCGCGCCACCTGCTGCAGGTAGAAGCAGTGGCAAGATACTACGCTCTGGGTCCTGGCTGTGTTAACACTTTCTGTGCCTCATAGCGCACATCAAAGAGGCCTCAACTTCTCACTCAGCTAACCAAGCAGGGATTGCTGCAGTCATGGCGCACTTGTCTTGATAATGTTATTATTTAAGGGGTGGTGAACAATTTGCTAATTCAGCATACAATACAGGATCTGGAAGAGGATTAAAAGGTGGAGTAAGAGATTCTGGAGAACACTTGTTGACAAAATCACTTAGTCCATATCAGTGAATATCTGCTCATAATTCACTAACTTTCCATACTGTGTGTGTGCTAAAGAAAAAAAAAACATGATTAATGCACAGCCTAGGCTCTGTAAACGAGCATGTTGCTAGCTACGGTGGGCCACTTTGTTTACACACCTGTTTACAGAGTTTAGGATGTGTAACCACAGTTTTAACTGTGTATTTCCTTTAAAACATGATCTGATCTATCGGTGCACAGATAGTATCAAAGTGCACTGTGCACTACTTCCCAGAGTAGCTAGCTAGTATTGATTAGTCAACACGTTGCTACGTATCCATGTTATTAGCCATCAGGATTTGAGATTGCATTTAAATATATAAAGAAAAGGCACACATGTATTAGAAGTAATTGGAGCACGGTCGGAGCCTGACAAATTGAAAACAGAAACAGCCACCCGCCCACGGAACAAACACAACCAAACTCATTGTGGAGTGGCTCATGAGGAGGATTGTTGCCATCTCCCACACAGGCACATTGTGAGGAAAAGGCAGAAAGTCTGCTCTGCCAGCAATCACTGGTGTGTGGCTCAAATCACAGTGCCATTGTTTGCCCAAAACCACAATCAGAGCTGTATTGTCAAGAGCAATGTTGGACCAAAAAAAGGCCTGTGGCTGCCTAACACAATTAAAAGCCTTTGGAAAGTGAGCGTGTGTAACACCGTATCAAACACAGAGGAGTGTTTGTAACACTGCATCTTACACAGAGCTTTTTTCAGTGGATGGTAATGACAGAATCCATTTGAGCTGGCCTTGCTGTGAACAACTCCACGGGAATGTACTCTGCTGATTTCAATGGTGCACTGTGAATAGTCAAGGAACAGCAGTGCATAATCTAGGTGTGTGTGTGTGTGTGTGTGTGTGTGTGTGTGTGTGTGTGTGTGTGTGTGTGTGTGTGTGTGTGTGTGTGTGTGTGTGTGTGTGTGTGTGAGAGAGAGAGAAAAAAACAAAGGTGCACCTGAACAGTAGTTGAGATTTTTGTTCCTGCTGTAACCACATTCTGTATCTAAAAAAATGAAATCAAGTATTTCTGCACGGAAACAAAGTACTCCCTAAGAGTCACCAGCTCTTACCCAAGATTTCCTCTCACTAAAGCAATAAGCTTAATACAGTATGAGATAGATTAATACCAGCAGGGCACTGTTCATGTTTTATCCATTCTTTGCTGCTTTCGATGGCCTATTCTCATTTTTTAATATCTGTCACATATTTTAATGTGTCCACAATTCCATGGTGATTTTTTTTTATTGCGCTTTCTTAGCATCTTTAATATATACCCTGTTTCTATATACCTCCCAAGTGTAAGGGAAAGGAAAAGGAAAGTGTATAAATAAAAGTGTGTCTGTCATCAGTGGAGGCTGACATGTTGTTCCCAATCAGAGCAGACGGTTCAAATTGAGCTTCTCCCGGGCCGGGCTGATTACAACCTGTTTAGAATGGTGATTACATGGAAAACAGAGGATGTCAAGATGCTCAAAGTGCACAGACAAAACCAAAGAGGAGGATGAGTGGAGTCAAAAATGATGTGTGTCTTTTTGAGCATCATGAAAAACGGATAGGAATTTGTCAGAAATCCATTCAAAATGTGTTGCTCGAATAGACCAAAAAGAAGAAATAAAAGACCTAGCTGAATAAAAACAAGGCAGCACTCAGACAGCACTTACCATCTCCAAGGTGGCAACATTTGGTATTTCTAAATATTTTCTAATAGAAACAACTTATCAAAAATACTTTTTTTTTTATTTCCTTCAGCATTCATTTTTGGACTGATACTTTAAAAAAAAAATACTTCAATCTCATCCGTTAATTTTGTGGGGCTCA
Organism: Ammodytes marinus; assembly: GCF_949987685.1. Lineage (NCBI taxonomy): Eukaryota > Metazoa > Chordata > Actinopteri > Uranoscopiformes > Ammodytidae > Ammodytes > Ammodytes marinus. The sequence goes on from NC_137227.1 coordinate 11,984,283, forward strand.
GTGCAAGGAACCACTGTGGACAATGCAAGGACTTATGGCAATTATGCAAGTCAATTTAATTTACCATATTAGTTGATAGCATCTTTCAACTGATTTAAATAGCCATTGCTTAAAGTGAAGCATTATCTCAACGCAAGAGATAACAAGAAACTTGCACTGTCCTTAAAAAAAGAGCCTAGGAAAATGTGACAATAATTTTCATTTTGAAATGTCGATTACAATATTTGCCTAATGACGGGACTTTACATGCACGGGGGATCTTTTATGAGAACACAAAAGATGGCAGAAGATGTGGTGTTACACAGCTATAAAATGTAGTCGATCAAGTTTACAATGAACAATTATGTTAAATCAGGCAAGCTCAAAAGTATTACATATGTTGTATCATCACTTGCGGTGTGTGCTGTAAACACAGAGCATTTGATGTTGTATATTAAGTTTATTTTGTCCCTTAATCTTATTGTGCTGCCAGTGAGAAAAAATATGGGCCGAAAAACAAATACATGTTGCAACCACAACAGCAGCATAAAACCTGCAGTACCACCCACACTGCCTGGTGCTGCCTGCCACTACAGAGAGCAGCTAACTGTCACATCCAGCTCAATGTAGCCTGATAAGCTTCAGTGGTGATGCTAACTGACACTAATGGTGTCTGTGGTGCCTACACATTTTGCTTCAAAAAAACAATTAGACGATGCATTATACACCCATGTTTAATCGCAGAACTCTATACAAAACACCCTACCTGTTCTCTGCAATATGGTAAGAAAGAAAGCTTAATATTCATGTAATTTCATATTTATTTTGACAGCATTTATCAATTCCACTTTAGTCAGCTTATGACCATCACAATAGAGATGCTACAGAGTGCAGAGCACAGGATTGGGCTGCATTGTGGGGTAAATACATCATCCGTAATATCAGCCGGCATTAAAACTTATTAGGGCCAACTATTTGAACCAATCGACAATGTTTTCGAAATGATGTTTAGAGAAGATTTGTGTCACCCCGGCAGTAGAACAGGAATTGGCCAAACAAGTACCTCTATATTATGTGTATATCCACTTTCTGCACCGCAATAACTTCATATACCCACTAGAACACCCGTAAAAAAAAAATGCTATCTTTTACCAACCAATTCAATTTGTCAGGCATACATTGCACGTCCATATTACTCCATGCAATCGTTGACATGAAAAATCCACTGCAGATTCATTATACATTTCCCTCCACCATCCAATGGACATCAATACACCCAAATGCATGCAAATTGTAGAGCAACCATACACTCTGAATTGCATTGTGGTCATCTTGGAGTACCAGTGTCAGTCTCCATAGAACAAAATCCCAGCAATATGTCCATTGCTATTCACTGCACATTCTCAAAGACAATGAAAATCAGGCGATATATGTGCAAATGTGACTGTGTCTCTACGCCATCTGCACTCACAAGAACACAGCACAGACCCCCACAGGCATACAATGATTAAGATGTTGTGTAAGATGTTGAATGGAAGGTCGTCCACTATTATGCTCATTAAACCATGTTACACAGTAGAGGGCTGTTTGTCACCGCGGCCCCAGTGAATCAGAGCAGTCCTTGGTCACACCCTCAGGCATTTATCAAAGGTTCCTCGTGGGTGGCACGGTGTCCTTGGAAGAGAATTCATTTGAAAAGGACATAATGCAGTAGACGCCGAGAGGTCAACTATCTCCATGCATTTTACAGCGTACTAGAGCAAATAAACTGAAAGCACAAAAGGCTGAAACCAAACTGTGTAACAAACTATACAAATACAGACTTTTAGAATACCAGTTCAAGGAATTGCTTCAGTTGTGAAAGTGGCATTGTCATTTTCCTTTGACCAAAGAGTTTGGTTCGCACTCAGCAGCTCATTTGCATCTTCTCATTTCTCCACCTTCACATTCTATTACTCAAACATTTACTGAGCTGTGTTCATCACAAGAGGACATCAATTACCGTAAACCACAGTACACCGGACAGTGTCTTTCCTGCAGCAGAAAACAACAATTCCTGGCACATAGGTAAGGGGATCTGAAATTTGGTTTAAAGTCGTTGAAACCAGTTTAAATGTGGGGTATTCTTTGCAACAAAAAGCAAAAAAAACAAAAAAAACAATTGAACAAATTCACAATAACAAGCATGGAAAGCAGCTTGATAACATGGGAGCTAATTATCCCCCAATGGTTGTTTGTAATTGGTTTCCAGTCTATGCTTGAGGTGGTAGCACACATCATTGCAGGAGCATTGATTCACTCAAAAACCTCATACTGACATGAACATTCTCATCACCTTAACTGTGTATGAGTTGTTGTGTTTGCTGTGGTAACATGGCAGAACTAGTTGCAGACATTAAACATTAAAGCACTCAGAGTTTTGGCTTTTATAGTATGCCTCATATTTTGTTTTTTTTTCCGACAGCTGCCAGCCACAGAAACCTGAGTGCATATAAAAAAAACACACAACACGACTGGGGATGTGTCATCCCAGCAAATCAGCTTTACAACACTATCAAATCAAACAAGTGGGCTGCTGGGAATGGGCCGAAGATATTTTATTATTTTTCTTTTCTTATTACTGGCAATTCTAACGGGAAGGGGACACAAACACCTGTCAGCATTCTACATGACATCCGGGGCCTGTTTTTCCAGTCAAGGCTGTTGATGGGGCCGGAGCAAAAAATGGAGCTGTATCGCTGTCAGAGGCTGTCAACGCTATAATAACCAAGAGCTTCTCTGCCGTTCCCGCATGCTGAGAGGAATGCAGATATTTCCATTGTCTTTTTTTGTCGTCCCCTCTATTTCTCCATCTCTTGCCCCTCCTCTCTTCAATGCCATCATTTGCACACTTCCATATGATCATTTTCTTTTTCTGCCACCTCTCTCTCTCTCGCTCAGACTGCTCATCTCCCTTAAGTCACTCTAATCTTACAACATCAGCTCTGTAATGCGTCTCATTATGAGTGGTGGGCACGGCAATCAGACTTATAAACCCCTCGCTCTCAACCAACCCTCGCCTAAAATCCACTTTAATTCCAGCTACTGAGTGCTGCATTTGGGAGGGAGGTATATGTAATCAAGGCCTGGACTCAAAATTCAACTCTCACACACTTCAGATCCACAGCACCCACTTTGATTCCCAGCAAACCCAGGCACTGATAAAGATAAAATATGTCATTTGAAAAAAACAGATTCCGTCTTGTAGGGGAGAGAAGCATCCTGACACGACTGGCGACTCCCCATTCATTGTGCCATGAAAGAGAGTCTGCTATCATTGGTGTTCTGAGGGCTATCAAAGCAATGTACATGCATGTGTTTAATTATCAAGTCTCGTGGGGGATTCCTTTGCGCATCCACAGTCCACCATGCCTCCCATGTGACAAAAGGTAAATAAGGCTTTTATGTACTGTATGTGTTACACTGTCTTTCTCTCCTGGAGCTAGTGCTAATTAGTAGGGCTGTGAATCTTTTGAATCTCACGATTTGATTCGATTTCGATTCCTGGGGTTAAAGTTTCGATTCAAAATCAATTTGTTCGATTCAATACGATTACCGATTCAAAATCAATTTCTGGACTCAGTTTAAAAGAGGATTTCAGGATCTACTCCAGTCCACTGTGTGCTAAGAGGTGTTGTGGCACATTATGGCATGAAATCAAATTAAAGTACAGGTCTTATTTATTTTCATTTAAAGCGGCTACGAGTAACATTTAAATATATTTTAAACAGCCTCATGTTTCCTTTGATAATCATAAATTACCTTTAACAGCAAACGAGACCATCAGTGCAAAGAAAGACGTTTTTATATAGTTTGTATTACTGCTTTTGGTCTGGACGCACACCCAGTCCGATTTTCGGTTCGCGCGTGCAGGCTCTATGGTCACATATCCGTATTGGTCGCAGATTTCAGTGTGGCGCAGCAACGCGATTTGAGAAGCCTATCCCTCCAGGTGAGGGAAGGGGAGCGGCAGCCTTGTTTGAGACAGTTATTTGTCGTCATAATGACTGATAACGGAGCTGAACCATCAAAGAAAAAAAAAGAAAATGCAATGAAGAAAAGCTAAAAGGGAGAGTGATATAGGCTACGGACGGGACAAGGGTGTTGTCAAGCAACGTGTATACAATTTCACAGGAGTGAACTAGACTGCAGTGTTTACTCCTTGAGCGGTTGGTACTAACACAAAGTGTGCTTCGCTTCACCATCATCAGATGACCATTATTCATCTGAAATAGTCATTATTTACAACAACATAAACACATTACCTCATCTGATCCATACTAACTGTCGTCTCTCGCTTTCTGTGAGGACACTTATCTTTCAGCTCCGTGAGAGAGAGTAGTTAGGTGACACTGCTGCATCAACTCATTGCAACTCATCATAACCACTCTCACGGAGCTGAAAAGAGTCCGTGCCCTCACACTTTCAACACACGGACATGCACTATATTGCGCGGCGCCCTTCTCAGTTGACACTCGCACGCTTGGCACGAGCTAGAAAACAGCTTTGCGACAGCGGGCGTCGTAAAAATACTACCGCTTTTGTCCAAAGGGGCCGCCAACGGACCATGTTACTCGTAGTGGCTTTAAGTCTATTTTAATGTGAAGCTTCTAATGTGATTTTAAGGCAAGTCAACATATTTCTTAAAAAAAATTATAAAATTATAATAATGGAAATCAATTTAGGCAAAATCGTCGATAGGAATTGTAATTTTCACCACCCCTACTAATTAGAGCACATGTGAAACTAAGACAGTGGAATGTGCTTTAGCCTCTAAGGCGGTTTGTACTGTACATGTGTGTGTGCTTGTGAGACAGCCAATGCTTACACAGTGCATGTTACTAGCTATGCAGCTACATATGTTTACTGTTATTGAGTTTTTGCTTCAGCTGCTGTCATTAAGAAAACACAATTCAATCATTTATTTTCGACAACTTCGCCTGTAAATCACTGTGTAAGAAAAATGGAGGGGCAGATTGCTAAAGCGCTAACGCAAACTTCCCCTGTTTGATAAAATGGCAATTTATTTGCTTGAATCGATGTTTATAAACTCATGGCGGGTTATAGGGATTGGATATTGATTATTCTCATCACTGTCCTAGACTTCACAGTGTAGAAGGTTACCTACGCATTCAAATAGAAAAAAATGCACACAGAATAGTAACTTATATAAGGTGGCATTGAGAAAAAACTAAAAAGCTTAGCTGTGCTCTTTTTTAATTAACTAATTGGTTCTCTCAATCTATTGTGCATGGATTACTTAATGTGTGCACTGGATTTAATATGGTTCGTGCTGTGATAGTCACTTTCAACCTTTGTCTCTTGCTCTTTCACCACCCCAAAATATTTTTCAAGTTCTCGATATCTACAATATTAAAGACTCCTGAATGCGTTAGTTAGATGATTACATTTTTAACAATTATGTTCAAGTCAATAATTGGTCTGTAATATTATTTTTAATAGCCATCACAAACAGGAATGATGGATCATAGCCTCTTCAAATTGAGAAAGAGAGGCAATTTCTACACATATGCAATAGGTGACTCACACAGCGATAAGATCGCCCAAGATCTAGGGGCAAGTTACATTTCCACACATCAGACAAATAAGCCATTTGCCAACCGCTTTCAATAAAATGAAAAGAAGGAAAATGTGCTGACTTTGGATATTATTTTGAAACATTAGCAATATGATCAACTCTACATGTGTGTTTTCATAAGTCCATCGGCAAGCCTATCATAAACATATAATAGTTTGCTGAACTGCAACCAACACACTGAGAGCTTGTTCTAAACACTTTGCGGATGAAATCAATCACGTTGTATGCTAAACCAGGGTTTACAGTGCAGCGTGAATGAAAGGTATGTGGCCTGAACAGCATTTATACATCTTCTTTAACTACTGTATTTACTGACACAGATTAACTTGTGTCTCTGGGACAGCTTTGCAAAGGAAACAGTCCCCTCAAAGACTCCAGCTGCTGCGTATGAACACACCTGGTTAATGTGCCTTCATAACTAGGTTTAGGTTATGCAATCCCTGAATCCATTTTACAGTTTGAGGCTAATTAAAAAACTTCAGGCAAATTGATGTGTGCCTGCCACCACCAACCATCTCCTCCATCAACATTAGCACTCACTGGGAGCAGATTGGAAAGAGACTGTTAATTAACTTGTAGTTATCATTCAGACTTGCATGCATGACATGTTTGGCAGTTACCCACCACAACAATATTAAAAAAATTGTAATACTACAAATACTGACATGTAAAGCACTTAGCATCATCCTGCTCTAAAGGAGGATCATTTGTGTTGGTGACAAATCACTGACCAAGGTTTAGAACATATTGTTTAGTTTACCTTTTTTCATCTCTGCACTGATATCAGATTGTGTCAAATGTGCTGTTTTCCTTTTACTGTCAACTACAACACCAACACAGAAATTATTTTAAAAAATCAATAGAGGAGCAGTGTTTCGACCATTGTGTTACATTTGCCACACTGACAGAATATCTTGTAATATTGAGGGGTGGAGAATGCAAAGGCATTGTTTTGCTTATTTCCAATCAAGTGAATTAAGAGATACAGTCATCCTCTATGGCCAAACCGTGCATGGGTGTGTATGTGTGTGAGTAAGCCTCCACCAACAAATGCCACACAAATTGCTGTTTTTAACGCTCTCTCTGTTGTGAACCAATCTCAGAGGTGGGTTGTAAACAAAAGGGAAATCAGACGTTGTCAAGGTGTCAGGCTATCTATATAGCGAGAGAGGGAGTATTACGGCAGCTGAATAACTCAGAAAAACAATATTACATTGAGAACACGAGTAAGGTAATCTCTGAATGTGAATTATCCAATTGAGAACACAAATAATACATATAAAGCACGTGTGTTGTGTTAAAGAGGTGTTGCATAAACGTCTCGACTGCATTAACTACCTCAGAGATAAGATAACAGATTGTTAGCTGTACAATTTAATGAAAGGCAATGGAAGACAGGCGGGCGAATAATACAGAGGGAAAAAACACAACCCAAATTCAAACAAGTGTCTGTTATACTCTCTATGATGTCTTTGATATTGTTGTGACGGCAACTGCAGACGTACACATATGAAACCTGTCTCAGCATAAAGTAGACAAGAAGCTGTGTCTTGTCTGTCAAAAGTAGCAAGAGCGATATGGCTGTGTAAAGGGAATATAAAAGAGATATCATAACAGTGAGGAAATAAAATGTAAGCTAAATATTTGTTTTGATTAACAGTGTTCCCCCTTATCTGATACTCATACAAAACTTACTTTGTGAAAAGAATGTCTAAAAATGATCAGAATCTCTACTGTTGCATGTGCTGCAAGAATCTTTTTGATCCCACTGAGACAAAATGTTGATTCTGCTCCAAGGGCAACATTGTTCACCATTTTCTGACATTATACGGACCAAAACACTAATCGATTAATAATCGATTAATCGAGAACATAAACAGATTAATCGATTATCAAAATAATCGTTAGTTGCAGCCCTACACACACACACACACACAGGTCAAAAGAAGAATAAAAAGGGTGTGTAGTAGAAGGCATTCAGGTGAATGATGATGATTGTTTCTGTCAAGCACAAATTTGTCACCATAGTAAAGCAAGTGTCATTCTATGGAAACCAGGAGCCGTTGCGTTGCCTTGTACACTCTATTTGTGTGTATGTGTGACCGTCTCCCGTCATGTAGGCACTGGCAGGATGACGCAATGTAATGATGTCATCCGTCCTCCGGAACAGATTGGATTTAATTGGTCAGTCGTTTCACAGCCGCGTGCCTTTTTTTAACCATCACTTCAATCAATCACACATGTGCACGCATACAACCCCACACACAACACACACACACACACAAACACGAAAAAGTGGCTCTAGTTAAAGCCCCATCATCTCTGCTGCAGAGAAGCTCAATGATAGCCTGGCATTCCCAGACCTGCCACTAGGCGCTGGCAAATAAAATGTTGGTCTGGAAACTCTCTGTTGAAGCTTTTTCAAAAAGACCAGAAATCTGGGCTCACGTTTCAATTGGTTCTATCTAATATGGGCGCGCCAGAGCCCTTTGTATGGTACTCTGGGGAGGACGTAACCGGATGACGACAGTGACGTGCATGCGACGTCGAAGCCGTGATAGTAAACATCAAAGATGGCTGCGGATATGTTGTGTGAGTTTGAGACTGCTTTGGCCTCGACCTTTTACGATTTGGAAGACGGCACTCAAATATTTCATTAGCAAGTAAGTGGAATGTTCTGTTTTGCCGACAGACCACGGCAAACGTTTAATTTAACAGTTTAACAGCTGTTCGCTAAACGAACGGGGCTTACGTCACCTTGTGCATCGCTCTGATTGGTTGTAGTGCTATCCAACTGCGTGCAGTGGCATTTGAAATGCACGAGTAGGAGCCGCCCCTTGAGTTGGAAATTACTATTGATCGTGGCCAGACCCTCTATCGTTCAAGATATCAGGGTCTGGATTTCCAGGCTAGCTCAATGAAGTACACAAAACTTTGGGTGAGTGATTCATGTCAGACTGTACGAAGACTCTTACATTGTACACGCGCGTGCACGCACACACACACACACGCACGCGCACACACACACACACACACACACACCAACATAAATTGTATAATCCATAAACACACACTCTTTTGCAGCTATTGGCCCTATTAATGTTCACCGAGGCCCCTTACAACATGAAACCCATTGTGACTGTGCAGCGATATATCAACTTTAGCCTTGTGACCTGACTGTGTCCTAGCCCCAGAACAAACCCTGTGTTCTCCTAGTTTGCAGGACTTTGTAGCACTGATAACGCTCGGGGTCTACCGGCCTCCATTCATCACCTCAAAGTACAAGCACACACTAGACACTTTGCTCCACACAAAACTGCAGAGGAAGAGGCTAAGGGACTGCCATCATTTCCTTCACAGAGTTGTTCACCTTAGCCTTGAAGCAATGGGGACATTGACACCAAAACTATCATGAGGATCTGTTCCAACTCTTCCACTGTGATCCTGACCTCAGAATTGCTGCCTGTGGTCGCCTCTTTTATGTCAGAAAAAAGTATAAAGCTGCACATTTATTACTTTCTACACAGGAAAAATAAAAAGCATAATATGTGGTGATATATTTGAGAAGACTCATTTATGCTTGAGTGTGTTTTTTATGAGAGAACAAATAAAATGGGGTTTACACTTATCCTGTTGATGAAGTGAATGTAAACACTGTATCCAAATCGCAACCAAATTTCTCCCAGAAGCCAACAGTCATTTTATGAATGCATGAAAACATAGTCAATGTTTGGCACCCCATTGGGTCAGGGAAGGGAATCAACGCAGGACGTTAGTGTGTATGCCTTTAAGTTGTCTACCCCCAAAAGGTGATGTATCACTTTTAGATACTTGTATAGGGCTGTAGACCGTGGAGGCTAAAGATAAAGAATTGGGCTGCAATCAAAATCCTGTGCCAGCCACCGACATCCACAATATCCATCCAGCAAATATTCACACACTGTTTCGACACAACGCCAGCAAAGCCAGGAAACCAGGGTCCTATCAAACTCTAGCTAGTCGTCCATAAAACAGGAGAGCAGCAGCCTCAGCCATACTAACAACTAGGCTCCTGGCTCTTGTACATGGTGGCTTATGAGATGGGATACAATATAAACCCTGGCTGCTGAGATGATGGAACACAGATTTGAAAAAAAGATAGAAAAAAAAGCCATTGTGTCTTGTCAAACAAGGTAATAGAAATTGACTATACAGTACTTAAAAAGTGTAGAAAGTAAAAACAAGTTGCCTAACTTCACAAACTTTTTTCTTTTTTGGGATACTTTTAGATTAAAGCACAGTTGCCAGCTAGCCTGGTGCTACCAGACCATCGTACTTAATTTAATTTGTACAGAAGGTCTGGAAGTGCTGTAATTGGCAAACGTTCACTCCCTTGGAGGCGGGTGTCAGTTGAAATTTAAAACTATTGGATCTGCCCAGTGCCACTCTGGATTAGCCAACCTATCGCATACCGTTTGGTCGTCACGTGTGTCATGAGCCGGCTTCTGACGGTGCGTTCCAGTTGTACTGGAAACTCGGAAATTTTCCAACTTCACTACATATTGTAGTCTATGGATCTACCGGCAACGGTAACTTGCTAGAGCCTAACATTCAGTTATTTGGATGAGAAAGGTTTTAGGCGTCCATACTTTCGCGAGCAGATGCACTGGAACACAGACAAGTAGGAACTCAGAACTACCAAGTCGGAAATCTCCTACTTCTGAGTATAAAGGAACGCAGCATTCAACTGAAACTGGAGCGCGACTTCGACGTCATCGTTCTCAGCCACTCGTTTTGTTTGCTGATTGGACTGCCTGAGCAGAATCCCACTAATACGCCCCGTCCCCAGACTGACTACTGAAGGGAAAATTAAATTTGGCCGGAAGTAGGTAGGCGGGCGGAGCCAGGCTAATTGCCAGCATGGTTGCAGTTGAAAAATAACATTACAAACATCCCTAAATGCTTACTGACCCTTGAGTTATAAGTATATGGCATCTCTGATGACAAATGTGCAACTCTAGGAGTAGTACTTTATTTGGGGAGGTTGTAAGGAGACCTCAATTTGGTCAACGTCCTAACAATCACCCAGCACCCATTGTATTTAATTTTTTACTTTAAAAAACACTTTTACGACAACACCATTACACCAAGCTTTTCAACAGACTGCATATTTTCTAACGTACAGATTTACTAGTCGTCAAACACGTTGCATGAAGAAGCTGCATCCATGCATCTTAGTTGTGAAAGCAATGATTTGATAAACAAGGAATCCATATCCATTTTAATCCTACATGAAGCACGAATGCGTGTTATATAATTCTAAGCAGAGGAACCAGCAGACAGCACACAAGACTAAAAACCTGTGAGTCTAGCATGACAGAAAACAGTTGTTCCAAATGCCAGTATATTACATTCCTGATCGCTGAAAAATATGCCAGAAAAGAACCAACTAATGTAGAACATTAGTTACAGCAAAGCTGTGCTTAAATTGATAAAATTCCAACTAACCATGTGCAATAGCATTTGCTTTATGTGTGTGTTATTTTATTACCACATGGTTGGGCTGGTGGATTAAATTGTCTTTACATATGAGCTCTCGCGTATGTGCTTCTTTGGCTCAGTGTATTCGTCCCGCTATGACTGTGTGTGTGTGTGTGTGTGTGTGTGTGTGTTTTGGTTCATATCCAGACAGGTTGATTCATGGGCCTCATCTCTGATATCGGGTTCCCTATCGATCAGGCCGGCTATGGGCTGATGCTGACGGTGGCCGGGGAACCACAGAGCAGTTCTAACTAACAGATACACATTGCCCGCGGCATTGCTGGGATCCCCAAGCCTTAGGGCCTCACACGGGGGGGGGGGGGGGGGTGAACCAGGCATTTTGACACATATTCCTTCTCTTTGACAACTAATCAAAGTTACATCAACAAGTCAAAAGGAAGAGTTAGAATACATACTGGGAGGAATCTAGCTCCCACGGGCACTTCCTGGGGTCGTATTCACAAAACATTTTATCTTAGCTCTAAGAGTACTCCTAAGGAGCACTAAAAGTTCTTAGTTAAGAGTAATTTATTAAAACCTATTCACAAAGTTGCTAAGACCAACTTTTACTAAGGAGTTGGAGGAACTCCTAAGCTAAGATAAGAGGGCGGGGTTGACCCTGTTGCTATGGATGACATCATGTTCAGGTTGAGAGGGAATGAGTTCCTTAGCGTGATTTTATGATAGAAACACTGTGGAAGATATCCATATTGTGTTGCATTATTAAATACAATTAATGATAAATGACACTGATTTAACATGAAACCAAAAATATACTGCAGGGTTTCCCACACATTCGTTCACAATAAGCCTACAATAGTGCTAGCCTGGTCCAACAAGACCATCGTACTTCATTTCATTTGTAGAGAAGGTCTGGAACTGCTGCAATTGGCAAACGTTCACTCACTTGGAGGCGGTGTCTGTTGAAGTTTAAAACTATTGGATCTGCCCAGTGCCACTCTGGATTAGCCAACCAATCGCGTATTGTCATGAGCCGGCTTCTGACGGTGCGATCCAGTTGCACAGGGAACTCGGAAATTTCCGACTTCACTACATATTGTAGTCTATGGATCTACCAGTACCTGGCAATGGTAACTTGCTAGAGCCTAACGTTTAGTTATTTGGATGAGAAAGGTTGTAGGCGTCCATACTTTCCCGAGCAGATGCACTGGAACACAGACAGGTCGGAACTCGGAACTACCAAGTCGTAAATTTTCAAGTTCCGAGTATAAAGGAACGCAGCATTCAACTGAAACTGGAGCGCGACTTCAACGCCATCATTTTCAGCCACTCGCTCTGTTCGCTGATTGGACAGCCAAAAGTCTGGCTGGAGAAGGAACCCATGAATACACTTCAGACCCAGACTGACTACTGAAGTGAAATGAAAATTGAGCGGAAGTAGGTAGGCGGGCGGAGCCAGGCTACAATAGTGCCACATTTTAAATTTTACAATGATTTTAATTGGATAACATATCCTCATTGAGGAGCTGCACGTCATGCACTCTCACTGTATTTCAACGGCAGACTATGGAGCAATAGTCAGACAGCGATGAACCGGGAAATTCACCATTTAGAAATAACAGCCGACAAAATCGTAAAGTGCATGGGGAAGGAAACCGCTGAGACACGCAACTATACAGTAGCAGACCTTTAGAACAGAGGAGATGCTGCAAAGTGCCACATATAGGCCCACTCTAGTAAGAAATTAAACCCAAACGTCTGTGACACTAACAGTAACTTTCAGACCATTGTAAACCGACAGCAACTGCAGGAAAAGGAGCTTAATAAATAAATGTTTTATAAATATAATAAATATAAATGTGTCTATAATTTCTAAATATATATTTCCTAAGATCATTAAACCCTCACAGTTATTAAGGTACCTTTCAGAAAGTACATTATCATTAAATCTCTACAAAATGCCATCAAATGGTTGTCTGCGATCTATTCTTAGTGACTTAGGGGTCCTCTCGAGGACTCCTAGCTTTCATAGATTTAGGAGCTAGTTCTAGCGCTAAAATGCTTCGTGAAAAACACGTTTCTTAAAAAGTTAGGAATCCTAAAATTAGTAGTGAAATGCCCCTTATTTTTGAGAGTTACTCCTACATAAGCAAGTTACGACCTTAGCCTTAAAATGGTTTGTGAATACGGCCCCTGGTTTCTTTTAAGTAAGTATGTATTTGGTTCTAAAATTACATAAAGTATAAAAATATTCAACATAACGGGTCCCCACAAGCACAAAGGAGTGTTTAGTGATGTTGTAAAACTTATCTTTAGACCTGCTCCTCTAGAGTACCAGTGTTTGAGCTAAACTAACCTGGATGAGCGACCTATGACTTTTTCTCCATAAAAACAATGCACACACAGTTACAGGAATGGTTTCTGTCGCATGTTCTTGAGCTGGAGATTGAGGCAAAAAGCAAATGATTAAAAATTATGAACTATTAGTTTTAATTATATTCAATGATACATGTAGGAGTGATATCAAGTACAATTATTGACAATTATCAATCAGGCAATGTTTTTGTTTTATATTGGTTCTTAATCCTTATTCCATCATCAATGACATTTCCTTTGACTACAATGCAGCCTATCTTCTGAATGTGTCAGTGTTTTATCTTAAGATGAATGTTTTTATTTCTGCCAGTAGAGTAGAAAAAGGACAACATCTGAATTTTTAGCATAGGTCAGTTCTGCTGTAACCACTTGCAATCTGATAGCGGGTTTACAGTTTGGTGTATGCAAGATAGAGAAAAGGGAAGAGTGTGTTTGTGAAGCAGCTGAATGTGCTAGAAGCCCACGGTCTGCCATAATGATGAATGAACTATCAATATCGCTGTGTGATTCTTTAAGTTTGCACGCGCGCACACACACACACACACACACACACACACACACACACACACACACACACACACACACACACACACACACACACACACACACACACACACACACACACACACACACAACAATCCAAAGAGAGTCCAGTGCTTTATATATATATATATATATATATATATATATTATATGAAAAACTATAAATAAAAAAATAAAAAGATTAAAGTTAGATGAATTGAAAGCTTGTGAGAGACATTTCAGCTAATTTAAGGGCATGTAAATGCACATGTATGGCTAAATATGGCAGCAGAAATCAGGCTTGTATCTGAGCACATTTTCCACAATGGCTAAGATACAATTTAAGTATTGTATAGCATTTATATTTATAAGACCAACCCCATAAATGCTGCTAGCTAAGTAAATGTGACATAAATAGCGTTCTTCATAGAACTATTTAAAAGCCTGTTGAGGAGGCTAAGAGGCTAAAAACATTTTAGGATTCTAAAGATATAACTTTTTTCCCTTTTCTCTACACTATGTATATATGATGGGAGTAAAAATCTTAATCGACATCAATTTAGATTTAGCTATTTGTATATAATCTTAGAGGAGGTTTGCAAATAAGGTTTTGGACCTACTGTCGGCCCTCATTTGGATATACTAATGTCCATTTACATAACATGCTCAGACCTTAACATGTGCATCAGTCAAAATGATTTTTCTATTGGGTCATATAACAGGTAGGTAGGCTTCCATACATATACAGTAAACGATTGGCCGAAGGCCATTTGTCACAACTCCATGCCTCTCTTTTCACGATTCAATTTCCATAAATTTTTCATCTCATTCATCAACACAGTGCTTTCACATGGCTTATTTAATCCACATTCAAATGAAGCTGAACAACACATGGACATATTCTCCCTCTGTCTAAGACCAGCACTATGCTTTCTTCACAGTGCTGCTGTGCAAAGTTCACAAGTGTGTGCACACAGCCGATTAGAGTTTGCAGGAGTGGACAGCTCATTGCTTACTCTGTCTGCCATCGCCTCCCCGGAACCACGGTCACACCGCCATGACTCTGAGGCAACAAAAACAATTGCATTTTGCACGGTCAGGAGTGAAGACGTGCCTAGTAAAGAGATGTTTGCAATCTGTTTGCAAAAGTTAAAGGTGCACTACGTAACGTTGAGTGTGTCAGAGAAATTCAAATTATAGGTATATTGTCATAACTGAATAAACAAACTATGGATCCCGGAGCAGTATTTAAAGTTAGAAAGCTATGTGAAAAGTTACTGTTTCACTGCTGTTGCACAGATTTGTTCAAAAACATATTATGTGTGCATATGTGGTGATTTTTTTATTTTTAATTTTTTTTAACGCTTTTAATCTTTTGACAATATACTGTACAATGTACATACAAATTGTGATATAATCAAGGAAGTGGATTGAAGATGTCAATTTGAAGTCATGAGTCTCAAAGTGTGCGTAATGCTGTGTGTTAATGTAAGCCACTGGCCCTGGGCAGAACCCAACACCAGCTGTTGGTAATAAGCTGTGGCTTGGTAATGAACACTCCCTCTAAGCTGTGAAGCTACAGGGCACTAAGGCCCATCTATAGCATTGGCCTGGTTCTGCACTTTGCAAACACCCCTGCTGCTACAATAATGCAACCACATAACTCTGACTTGTTGGTCTCCCACTAATCCTCAACCCTTCACAAAGTCAAATCAACCTAATAGATCTGCAATGATCCTGCCGAGCATTGTAATGAAATGCCTTAGGACATCATGTGAATTGATGGCAAGGAAGAAAAACTAAAAAAGATAGGAGGCTTTTGTATTACAAAAAGTAAAGTGGGATTAGCTGAAGCTGGAATGATGTGTCTGTGTTTTTTTTCTATATTTAGTTTTGCTTCCTCACAATTCTGCAACTGTGTCTGACAACAGTGTGTGTACCCCACCAAGCTCACCTCCATGACATGCTTTGTTCTCCCTGAACCTTTCATCTCCGTATACTGTTTTCCCAGAGTTATTCCCTCGATCTTTATTTGTATGTCACAGTCTTTTGCTCACTTTCTCTTTTCAATGATATGCAGGTTTTTTCACAGTACTGCAAGTTAAAGGAATAGTCCCAAAATGTGTTTTTCATAATTCCCTTGCACAAGAAAAGGTGACATAAAAAAACATCAGTGTTACTGTGCATGCATTTATTATGAAGAAATGGGCAAAGGTCGCTCATCCAGGTTAGCTTAGCTCAAACAATGTTATTCAAAGGGTGCATTAGCCTGCTTTCGCTCACATTCAAAATATAAACTAAACTGTTCACTTAACGCCCCTGTGTGCATGTTCTGACTTGTTTATTTACCACATTATGCTGCGCTCTATTTTTATACACTTTTAAATTTTAGAATCAAATACACACTGGAAGGAAACCAAGGGCTGCCCGTGAAGGCTCTCTAATCGGACTCTGCAGTATAGTTTGAAGTTGGAGATTCGACAGACGTTCAATTAGCTACGTCTTCTTGTCTACAGAAACACCACCTCTGTCATAGAACATTACTATTAGCAGTGTAGTTAGTGACAGAGCCTTTCGGAAAGCCTGAATACAAATCTGACTAATTAGTAAATACAGGAAGTAAGTCTCCTATCTGCAGGGATCTCTGGACAATATGGAAAGATTATGGAAAGTGCTTCCGAGTGAAGGAAATCAAACCTGAATATATTGGACGCTTATGCAACTTCTCTTTGATTTGATTTGAGGATGAGAGCTTCGGACTGCTCAACGCTGTCTTGACAATTACTCTGAGGCTAATGGAAGCGGACGCCGTTAATCTTCATGCGCTGGCACCAATGTAGATCTAGCAATGCTCTTCATCTCGTATTCCTAGTGTGCAGTATCTCACGTTCCTCAGTGTGAATACACTAAGCTCAACGATCACACACACTATCAACACAGCATCATTTATAAGAATCCAACGCAATTGCTCAGCAGTCAGGACATTTGAGTTTCATTTATTCCTTTCAGACGAGACGTAGATAAAATATAGCGGCAGTAGGTTTGAGTGATTGCGATGTCAGGGATTTCTGAAGCCTCCAAAAAAAAAGAGAAAGGCAGAACGTCAGCAGAGCAGTAACAGAGTCACCGTCAGCAACATAAACATTTGACAGGCCAGGATTTATTGTCATTAGTGTTAATGATGTAATTTCTAAGCCCCAGCATAGTCATAGTGGAAGTATAGCTAGATATTTATTGTTATATATAATGGGAGAAAGGGTCAAACATGCCATTATTTATCAACCTGTCATTCACATCTGCAATGACTCCTCAGTGATAAAGACTATTTTTAGGACCAGTGACCTGAAGAACCTTGTCAAAAAGATCCTGTCAGAATACTGAAGGGTACGTTGCAAGCAAGGCCAGGTGTCCACTGACCATTTTAGCAGATGCATACAACAAGAGATACATTTTGATAAGGTCATCATCAAATGTAAAAATCCAGCTAAATCAGATGTAGATATAGTCCAACTGTGAGATGCATATCAATGCCAAGGGGAGGTGAGCCTGTTTAAAATAAGTAGTGTTCTCTAAATATGATCAAGGCGGGTAAATTATTACTTCCCCATTATTTCCCGTCTATACATCTATATATTAATGCATTCTTCCACAGTACAAGGTTCCGCTATTTAACCCGCCGTTGTGTTAAGGCCCAGTGAAGCGTACAATGGCATAAATGGCGTCTCAAATGGAGCAAATGAGTGGCCGTTTAATTGTAGTGAGTTAAACTGGTTCCCTGGGGTAGGGGATGAGAGCCGGACGCCTTAAGTAGTAATTATCTCAGGTAGCTATCTCATTACGGTCCTCCTCTAGAATGTAAATGTGACCAGAGGCTAGGCTGCTATATGGTGGAAGGGCTATTTTGCTGTGCTCTTCTGAGGGCCGTGCTGTTTATCACCAGACAGGGAAAACTAACTTAAGCACTGGTTGTGTTTCCATGGATAATAGAGTGCTTTTTATTGTCTTGCTTTTCATATTTGCGGGCTGATGTATTAGACATGTTCAATTAAGTGGCCAGGTTGCTGCTATCAAACAGAACATTGCCTCAGTGTGCAGCATATTAATGGCCAAGGTGATGAAAAAAAAATACATAAATTAGGAAAGTTATGAGCCGTTGTAATGTAGTGCAGCAATG
Organism: Ammodytes marinus; assembly: GCF_949987685.1. Classification (NCBI taxonomy): domain Eukaryota; kingdom Metazoa; phylum Chordata; class Actinopteri; order Uranoscopiformes; family Ammodytidae; genus Ammodytes; species Ammodytes marinus. The sequence continues at coordinate 12,002,453 of NC_137227.1, forward strand.
CTGTTCCTGAATGCCTGTACTGGCTCAAAATAATGCAAGGTTCATAATGAATTCCCCAGTTGCAAATAAAAACACAATGAAAGACTTTTGGGAATCATAGGAAAAATACTACGACTAAATTATTGAATAGCTTCAAGCACTGCCATATTTTGCGGTTGTTTGTGTGGCTATTGAGCATTGATAGAAGGGGGAGTGTGGAGAAAAAACAATATGGTCTACTGAGTTCCAGCCTCAACCCACCAAAGAACCTGAATACCTAATTTCTTTGTCGAAATTGTACAGTAGATGTGTGGTTCACTGAGCATTCTTCTTACCATATGTGGTGAGCAGACCAATCCCATAGTAGCTTTAGCTTGAAGAGGCTTATGTTGGAACTGACTAGTCTGTGGTTGGTATTCAAGGGAGAAAGCGATGCTAATCATCTGAGCTGAGGAGAACAAGGCTTGAGAGAGACAGCGACAGACAGAGAGAGAAAGCTGTCTCTGCCGTTGCCAGTGGCATTTTTTTGTAGTCTAAATGAAATCCAGCAATAGGATAAGGATCTCTGTTTGTAGTGTGCCTGCCTGCCTCTGCATACAAGGGACACCAATTTCCTCTGCCACTACCTGTCTCATAAGCCTGACAGTGAAATTAATATAACATGAATATTTAGAAAAACAACTATATTATCTCCAGCAATGATATATTTGGAGCTGGATATTACATTTGCTCCCATTTGGACTAGGATAGCATTTATTGAATTTCGACAAAGCCTGCTAAAAGTGTGGGTTAGTATGTTCCCTGCATTGGTAATATCCAGCAATTGGACTTATAAAGGTGACCTAATTATAATGAAATTTAAGAAAGAATCACCATCTCAGCACTTGTGCTAAGAGAAATAAAACTGCATTGGCAATGATGGTGTTGTAATTGCAACCTCACTGCAATATATGTCTTCAAAAGATGACTAAAACCTTATACAGATACTGTCAACAACTGGTGCTTTAGGAGTACATGAATAAATGTCTACTTTTGGACTACAGTGCTACCGTTCTTCTCAATCATCAATATATGCTTCAGTTCATTCAGAACAAAACACACATGGTACCAATAGATTTAAATATGAGCTGCTCCGAAAATGATGTCAGGCTTGTGCAATTTCTCCCAGTAAAACCTCAAAGGTCTATACAATGTGCAGGCACAGAAACGCACACATGCCAAAACTATGTTGAATCTGCAGATTAGCAGAGAAACAGCTTGAATATCAGTAGTAAAAGTGAATTATCTCCCTCTGCTTTGCCCGGTGGTCTTAATGAAGATGAAACTCAATTTGAACTGGCCTCCCAGATCAAAATTTTAATTAAGTTTTACTATTCCTCAGCTTCTCTGGATCTTGATTTTCCGAGGGTTGTAAAAAACGGGTGATGTATTGGAATATGTATCCCTACTCTCCACTGCACCCCCAGGGTGAACATGTCCCTAACCAAACCACCAGTCCCCAACCGGTTTCCAAGCTGCCGCAGACGGACAGAATACCACATTAGTATTCAGAAGACATCAGATCTGTGGGCCAAACATTCACTGGACAAAGCTCGACAAGCACCCACACACACAAATGCTATTTACATATGAGGATCGGGTGACACGCTTGAATTATCACGTCACAGAACTCAGGGACATTTACCCCATGGGATTGGTTAAAAAAAATATTTTTTTATCATGCCTGCGAGAAATGACAGCATGTTATTCTCATTATATGCTACATATTCTGGTGCGCTGCTTTATTACTGTTTGCAATTGCTAATGCATAGCAGGTACTGCAGCGAGACAAAGCTAATTATTAGGAGGCGAGCGATAACACTGACACTAAAGCAGGAGTTGGCTGCTGCAAAGTGCTGTGAGTTTTTAAACTATATACCCATCTCATTTTCTTACTGTTTGTTTGAGGTGTTGACACGTCCCATTAGTCTGTCCATCTCTGCTTCTCATCCCCCCATATCCCAATCCTATTCCTCCATCGCGTCTTCCAGCCCCACTGATTCCAAATGATATGCTGATAGAAAGCTAGCGTAGTGTGACGTGTCAGCATATTTACAGATAAAGCCTTGGTGCTGCGTTTTAATAAATGGCTTAATGGTCCAGAGCACTTGAGACCAAGCACACAACAACAACGAGGATGAAATACAATTTAGCCATAACTTTGTATTTCCCTCTCACAAGTTACATTATCGGCAAGGTCATTTGAAAATTTAGTGGAAAGAGGAAGAGCTAGCTAAAAGAAAGTGGGCCATTAATAGTGGTGAGGATATGCATTGTCGACTGAATTGCTACCAAAAGCCATATTCGCAGCATAGAAGAACTCAAAACATCACACAGATTGAAAGTGTAGCATTACAAATCCAATTGAGTCAGCAGAACAACCATATTTGCATAGCAGGACAACACTTTCTCAAATCCATAGCTCTGAATCAACACATCCCAGGCTCAACAATCAGTCACTTTCACAAACTTCATACACAGAGGAAAAACGTATTGATTATTAAGGCGTTCGGTACATTATGACACAGTTGTACATTGCAATGTTTTTCAAACAGAGTTGAGCCTGAGCTCCCGAACTGTCATTCATTCACACCTCAAACATATACATTTAAATTGAAAAGCAATGGGGTGTATGATATTCACAAATGAGTGACTAAGAGTTTTGTCGTAAGAAGTAGGAAACCCCCGTTTCAATGTATATAGTCCGACCAAATGAAAGGTAATAGGCAATATCAAAGATGGGTCATAACCAGTCCCCATGGCAGCCGGCTGATTGTGTATGTTTAAGGTGCATTGGTAGAAAAAGGTAGTACAAATTAGATGACTTACCGACTTGAGATGAGTCACCTGTAGAAAAAGAAGACAGACAAGAAAAGATGGGTCAGTTCAAAGTTAAGAAAAATTATATATTAGCACAGAGAGAAACAGTAGTCAGACTCCAATTAGCATGAGATGCATGTGCTTGTTATAAAACAAGTATTTTTTAAATGCCCAAAGGGGACCTATCAAGTAATAGCTTACTTCTTGATATTCACTTTCCACTTTGCCCTACTCTGTAACATATTTTGAATAAATGATTAAACCAAGACTGTGTTGTTGGGCTCCTTAAAATATGTTCTCCACTGAACTGAACTGAATTGACAGTAATGGCTGACTTATAAAACACCCGATTAACCAATTAAGCAAGTTTTCTTTGAAACAGAAACAAACACAAAACAGTCAAAAGGAATGACCATTTAAAACAAGATACCTCTTTTAAAACCTAGCATTCAGCAAGTCACAAACATAAAAGGGCAAATAGTAACTTTTTTTTGGGGGGCAATATTAATTATCTCATCACATCCCGAGAGGATGACATGGCACATGTATGATACAGTTATTCAGAGTCACATATGGAGTGTTAGACTTCATTATAAGTGAATAACTAGAGGTAGGGAGGGGTAGCAAGTTGTAGGAAAATCAAAAGGACCACCCAATACCTTGCCCCACTGCTTAATAAAAAAGGGACACAGCACAGCTCAAAATGTTGTTGGGTTCCTTCCAATGCTCATTAGATGATTCAAAAATGAGAAGAGAAAACGTTTTAATAAATATGCATAATTTTTCTATCTGAAATATTGATCCATGCTGTCAGGTGAAATTCATAATTAAAGATTGGAGCTGCCATATAAATTGGAAGGTGTTATGGATTGAAGCAAGAATATAGTAGATGTAAAGATCAATTTGAAGATGAGGGCTCATCCAATTACCGGTGAGAAGCAAAAAACATTCTCATTGAAGTTTTGCTCACAGTAGAATTTCTGAACGCATATGCCTTCTAACAAGATCCGTTTAACTTTATACTAGTTACACAATTATTTATTTTTGCGTGCTTCTCTGTCCTAAAATAGCATTGTTAGTGAGGTGTGATAAGACAGCAATTAGTAAGGTTACTGGTTGTTTGAAGACAGCTGAACAGTATTTTCTTCTTTAGGTGCCATTTACACCACTGAGCTGCTGGTCTGAGTTCCTGTACAATATATTATTGCCAGCCATGAACAAAGACATCCTTACTAGCGCCATGGATACCATTCGATGTCGGAGTTAAAAAAAAAGTAGCTTCTTCAATCCCAACACATGGAGCAGAGCAGGAACCCCCGCCAGAGCAGATGGAGTACAGGGCGCTTTGCCTTGCAGTGCAGGCCTTGTTCTTCATCTACAGTCCAAGCGCAAGAGCTGAGACAGAGCCTATTTGTCCACTGTGGCAGATGAAGGCAACAGCGGAAAACATGCCAGAGGATTGAACACAATCAATAGGCCTAGGACTCCCAGGCCTTGTTTGTTAATATCCTGGATTTTTGACATGGGTATCTCCGGTTCCACGTTACCCTCTGCTTGCTTCCACACCAACAAGCATGCCCTAAACACATGGGGGTATGGCCAATGACCAGTACAAGGAGGAAGTGATTGAGTGCGTGTGGCCAAGACAGCAAATGAAAAGATAGTTGGTCAACAATAGCTCATCTATCATGCCTCTATGCGTGTCCCAAGCCATGGTGAGCACCCCAGAAGAGAAATAAAGATGTACAGAATGGCACACGTGCTCCCATGTAACATCGTCTTTTGGCAGCTGTGTACAAATATAAAGTTATGGCAGCCACACCATCTTTACAGTGTGGACACCAAGCTGGGCTGACCATGTTTTAGATGATATATCATTCTGGAGCTATAAAGTCGCTAGTGACCCCTATAGTCTAGTAAATAACCCCAGATGGTTGGCAACAACAGTTAGGTGCTCAGTATTTCATCAGGGAAACAGATTGAGGCCGAGGCTGGTGAGCTGCAGCGACAGTACCCACGAGTTATTCAGTTTTGCTGACTTTTGCAAGCCAAGTCTCATTATCCACTCTGCTGACATTCTGTAGGATACCACTCACTCACTAACCAAACAATGCATGGGATTTTTCATGACCAGAGTGCCACAAAAAACAACTGGAACGCGGTCTCACAGCAGAGGAGCAGCGACCTCTATCTGCTGTCGATTCACTTTCCATCTCTTGCCACACTGTCCACACCTCCCTTTCTCTATCTCTCTCTTTCAGCATCACTTGGCTGTCAAACTTTCTTGCCAATAAGTGTAGAGGGGGGAGTTTGGAGGGAACATGACACCCATGAATGAGTGAGACACAGGGCGCCAGCCAGTGTGCGTACACATGCAAAGGAAAGTAAAATAAAATGACATATTAAGGACAACTGCGCTAGTCCACAGTTCAAGTTTACTGAAAAGAAAAGGGAGACCATATGGAAGCATATGGAGGTTTTGTGTTTATCTCTTAGTTGTGTGCATTTTTCCTGAAAGCTAAAAATGTTACTGTAAAATTACAGTTAAACTTTCTATATTATTATTGATGTAATATAAATATAGAAAAGAAAAAATATAGAAAAACATCACTATTGCAATGACTTTTCTTAGCTAATTAGCTTACTGTTTTTTGTATGAGACCAAAGACGAATCTCCACACCGTGGACAATAAAGATTTAACTAACTAACTAACTACCTTTCATGTTTTATTTTTACCTTTCATGATATTTTATGGGCATTTTTATGCTTTATTTGATAGTGCAGAGAGACAGAGGTGAAATGGGGCAGAGAGGGGAGTGAGTGACATGCAGAGAACGGCCGCAGGTGGGAATCGAACCCGGGTCTGCTGCTGGGCCCGGCCCGGGAGGGGGACGCCTTACCAACTGAGCTAAAGGCGCCCCCATCTACCTTTCATGTTTAAATTAACGCAAGCTTACAGGTCCCTTAAAGTTCACACCCACACTGTTTAGGGCATGCCATATCCAGTTTATACATTTGTTGGTTTAAGATAGCAGATTAATTTGCTAGAAAAAGAATACATTAGATAATCTCATCAAATGCTGATAGAGGCTACAACAGTCAGCAAAGTCTCACCATTTACAGTAAAAGCAAAGCTGTGACAGAGGGCTAATGAGGACTCTGTTCCATTACAATGTCCCAGAAAACCATGTCTACAGCCAGTACAACCAATACCAGAGTCCTAGAACGGATCCATCTAAAGTTAATCCAACCATTATCGGTATTGGCCCTGCTTTACAGGTTTACTGCACAACATACTGTATTCACTTATGAGGATGATTAAGAGCTAATCTACCAATTCACAGCTGAGTATATATGATGCGTTACATCAAGAATGGGAAAACTTGGGGGCGCTCCGGTGGCGTAGTGGATAGAGCGCGTACCATATTGGCTCCGGCCTTCGTTGCAGTGGTCGTGGGTTCAAATCCGGCCCGTGGACCTTTACTGCAGGTCATCCCCCCTCTCTCTCTGTCTCCCCATTTCAACTCTGTACTATCTAATAAAGCTTGAAAATGCCAAAAAATAATCTTAAAAAAAAAAAAGAATGGGAAAACTTAAATCGGACTAAGTTTAATAAGTATGTATATTTCAATGTAAATACATAATATGGAACATTTTCCAAACGTATGCATGAATGAGAAGGGATATTTAAGATAGTTGGGCATCTTTATGCTTTATTGATAGGGCAGAGAGGGGAGTGACATGCAGAGAATGACCGCGGGCGGGAATCGAACCAGGATCTGCTGCTGGGCCCGGCCCGGCCCGGGGGGGGACGCCCTGTCAACTGAGCTAAGGGCGCCCCCTGGGGCGGCTACTTCTATGTGGCTTTCTCCTTGGTTTGCATCTAACTTGCACCCACAAACTAACATTATGTATACTTTTAGAGCTGATTCTTCTGAATAACACACATTATAGGGGAAGACAGAGACAGTCACATTTGGTGTGAGGCATCATCAAGAAAGGATTAGGAGTCAATGAACTCCATAGTGAAATAGTTCAAGTAATTCATGCTGAGTTGGAGAATATGACTAACACTTAATCTCAACAACATGTCTGTTATCTACAGACAACAAACAGCAGCTAAAACTGCTTCTGTTGGGATCTCCTGCGATCCATATAAAATCTATAGCTACTCAAATTTTCAGAAAAAATGTGAGAAGCCAATTGCTGTAACGACTTTGTGCTTAAAGCCTCTGGCATTCTGCCATGACTACGATCATATTACTGGAGGATTTCACCTAATAAACTAAATTGAGATAAGCAGTAGGCTACTCACACCACTGTGCTCTTCGAGTTGTGCCGGAATTAAATAGCCTTACATTCCCTGCTAGAGGTTCCCCATAGACAATAGCCACCTGCGCACGGTTAACATAATTGTAATGGCTCTCTGGTATCCTTAAGAGGCTTTATTATGACCAGCAAAATAAAAAGCTATTTTATATATTATATGGTAATCAGATGACCAAAGCTCTGGATAAAACACAGACATGTAGGATTAGGCTTGATGTGAATGGGATGAAATAGACATACTGTACCTTAGGGTAGTCTTAATAAACATTTCCCAGTGAGTTTGGGAGTTGTAATCCCATTTAAAATCAATTGTTGTTGTTTTTGTGTTCGTTTTTGGAGAAATAATATTAGAGATGGACTCTTCTATAGAGATGGGGATACAAAGCATATTATGCATGAAATGATGTTCACATGAAAACAACAGTATTCAATGTAGGTTTTACAGTGTCTTGTCTATCCTTGATGTATCATGGCAAGTTGACAAGGACAGAAAGATAGTGACATTAGGAGTGCAACATTTATGTGTTCATGGGTTCAGTCTTAGCCTGGGTCACATTAAAAGAACAACATTATATTTGTCCAACTTTTTGTTTCAAATTATTAAAATACAACACATCCTCATGAGAATAAATTATTTAAAAGTAAGTAAAGAGTACATTTGCTGTTCCCTGCGTTTTACTGACTTGTCGATTATCTGCTGTCAGCTTTCCAGCTAAACTGTACAACCCTAGTGGGTACTAGAGAAAATCTCATATGGATTACTAATACGCAATAGTTACTTAGGCTTTACAAAGTTCGACATGAGGTAAAATGTTCATCCAGCCAAGTCCTAAGAACATGAAGTTCCTAAGCCAAAGCATTTGAAGTGGGGCTTTGAAAACGGTAACAGGGCAAAGAGATCAGCATGTTACGTTCAGTGCCTCTGTTTAATTTTCCCTGAAGATGCCCCTCACAAGTAATCATCCACTGCATGACCTTTTAGTAGCATGTTTTTCTTAAACCTTATTTTTCAATCAATCTACACGTGTTTTCATTATACTAATAATGAGTATATATATATATATATATATATATATATATTTATATTTATATATATATATATGTATATATATATATATATATATATATATATATATATATATATATATATATATATATATATATATATATATATATATATATATATATATATATATATATACATATATATATGTGTGTGTTTTAAAATACATCAAAATCAATATGATTTACAGCTAAAAAGTCAAGTTCAAATTGTTCAAAATGTTGATATTACTGCGACTACTGTAAAATCAAACTATTACTACTGCCACGGGCAACATTTGTCAGAGGAGGAGGGAATTGCCTTCCTCTTGGCTAATGAGTTTGATTTGGAAACAAGAACATCCCATCCTTTAACCTACAATGCAATGCCTTACAACAGGGGAAAACACCCCCACTTGTATGACTGAAAATAAAGCATTATACATTCCTTAATGTTAGTTCCTATCCTGCCTCTTTTCACTGCCTTGACGTTTCTATTCAACAATCTCTCACTACTTATTTTACCATCCTCTCTCAGTTTTTCAAGTTATTTCTTAAGTCTAGGGATATGCATGTGTCTGCAGTGAGAGTCTGCAACACCCACATTTATCTTGACAGGGGCAAAACACTCTTAAGGATAAATGCCAAGGAAAGGTAAGGCACTGCTGTAGAAGTGAAATTACTGTAAAATGATTTATGTCCATTACAGGAGAGGGTCAGCTCAGTAAAAGGTTACCTGCACTGAAAAAAGTCATTACCAAGCAACCTAAATACCCCTGATGAAGAGTCAGTGTTTATAAAGGCTTGACCAGTCTAGGACAAGCATGCCACATACTCAGTGTGGATCCATTTTGACTGCTTGGGTAATACATTGGAATCCAAACCAACTAAAAACAAACATCCTGACAAATAACCAAGAGAAGGAGGTTCAGTCAAAACCACAACATATGGGCAAAATAACACCACCATTTTAGCCTCAACACTCCACTACAACTTTTCAAATAAATAACAGAAGAAGTAAAATAACAAAATGTATAAAATACATCCCTGAATTATACTACCTCAGAGAGGGAGGGAAGATTTTACTTCAAAAATTAACCATGTGCTTTCATCCTCGTGGCAATCCAGCTAGTATCTGCCATGTGAATATGTATCAGATCTCTGATCACATAAGGATGGGTTATGCCACTAGTTGTATTGGCCCAGACATCTAGCAAACCACATAAGGCACTTTGAAGCAAGGGCCTCTGGTTCAATGCTGAAACCAGTTTCAATGGCAACCAAGTCTACCAGGAATTCATCTGTAGACACAAGACTGTGATAATGCACTGGTCATGGATAACTTGCTTTTTTCTATTGGCAGGGTGATTAAAATAGCTCACTCTGTTAAGCCTCAGTTTCAGCCCAAGGATTTACAAACTCTGGACCGCATATGCATAAAAAAGCAATTGGGACAACTGCACTTAAGCTGCCATCAAGTCCATGAGCTGAAGGTAGTGTGCCAAGTTGAGGTGGGATTCAAACTAAAATAACAAGTGGCAAGCACTAAATTCCTATGTCCTTTCCGATTATTGAAGTCACCATAGTGTCACCTGAGATTGCTTGAGCTATCGCTAAGGTGCAACTCCGAGACCTGAATGTGATTAAAGACCAACGGATCGCAGTGCCAGCACTGCTTGATAATGACTTAATTTCAGTGTAGGTCAGTGGAGATGATGATGATGAACATATTTTAAATTGGACAGCTTCTTTAATTGTTCTTATGTAAGGTTCATGTGTCCGGTGTACTCTTGTTAATGTGTGCATTTAGCCTTTGTACATAAAGCAGTTATGTAATTTTGACATGTGTTATAATCTTGCAGCTCATTTTCACAATGTAATATTTTATCTACCTTTGAGATGACAGGATGTATAAGTATTTAGTAAGAATCGTGAATTAAATATTAAGGAACAAAGCTTTTGACAAAATGATTTCATTTAGAGAATTACTTGTTTAAACAAAGTGTGAATTTGCACATTCTCTATAATACAGTGTACTAAAAAGTGTTTTGTATTTTGTTTAAGTGCAGTCATTTCAAATGGCACACCACACCATCATGTTCTCTATACCTTTGACCTTGAAGGTTCTCGCCTCTGATATGACATGGTACCTCTTAGTTGTTGGGTAGTATTTGAAGCCAGTGTGTGACGAATGAAACGCACACACACGCACACACACACACACACACACACACACACACACACACACACACACACACACACACACACAAACACACACACAAACACTTTTCCTTGTGTGTCTGCATATCTCTTTTTCAGGACCCCAGTCCTTGCTCTAATCCTCTGGACTCAATGCTGAGGCTGCAGCCTGGTAATTCACCAAATCCCCTTCTGCTACCCCCTGTCCATACCTCTCCTCTGGTGTCAAGTGCTCCTTGACAGTACACAAACAAACCAACACACACCTGCATACAAACATACGTATAAACACGGCAAACACACATTAAAGCCACATGCTGTATGTGTGCTGTTCAAAACCTATACCAAATACCTCAAAACTAATTTTATTTTCACTATTTACTTAGCCTGAGGTAAAATAAGGACTTTTTTTTCAAGGTTTTCAGTTGATGAAGCGTTTACAGCATGCAGAGCTGAGGTTTGCTTTCCGCCTCTTTTTTATAATGAGCTCCTCTTCATGTCTTTATTCTCAAAACTGTCACTGGAAAGAAATCTTCATTTAATTGCTGATTTCATAAAATGCTTTTCCCCCCCTTGCAAAACAGCAAAGTACTCCCGGGTTTGCCATCACACAGCCCCCACAAGAACAATATGTAATTTCAGCATGCAATTGGAAATGTCTGAGTGTGTCAGTCAAGAAAAAAATGTGGACACTTAACACTAGATGATGAAATCATGTTTTTCTTAGCCATTTCTTTTTGTCATCCGGACTTAAAAAATGTCAGTCTCACCCTGTAAGATATTGTTTTCTTCCAAGAAGGCATTTATATCACGATACAAAAAGAAAAATTTTATTTGAGAAGGGAATTTATTGTTGCTTCAAAAACCAAACAGTTGTAAGCGGATATATTTACTCAATGATTACTGGAGGCAAAGCATAGTGCATATAACACACATCAAACTTGTGAACTATTACATGTTGTAGCATAATTGTCTTTAAAGATGCCCCAATGCACTTTTTTCAGTTCAGTTTTTGTTGCTGGTGATATTATGTGTAAGGTTACAAAGGTTTAAAGGTGGGGTAAGCGTGTTTGGCCATATTTGTTTATGTTGTTTGTTTACTAACAGTGTGATATTCCCATGAAAATGATTGTATTTGACTGTGCATGTGATATTATTTGTTTTTCTTTGGACTACCTGTATCAATGGTCAAACTTTACAGCCAATGAGAAGATGGTCAGTTTAATAAAGTGACCAATCAAAGGAGGGAGACATAAGTGACAGTCCCGGATCCAAAGTCTCAAACGTCAACTCCAGCGTGGACTGACATAGACGGGAGCTTGAGTGAGAATAAATCAATGCATTGGTTTTGCAGATATTGCGAGTAGCATTGTTAGAGTAGCAAGATTGTAGCACCTCCAAACCGTTGAGCTTTTGGCTCGACACAAGCTGTGTTAGCTCCATGCATTAGCTTGTTTTGGAAAAATCTACAGCGTGATACGATAGCGTAATATGCCTCTTACACATATAACTGAAGTGAAAAGATCGGGCCTATCACAATACCCAATCTATCTTTTTAATCAGAATTGGGGCTGATTCCCGATATCAATACCAGATCGTTGCATCCCTAATTGTCATGCCTCAAAATGTTTCCACATTGCCTTTCCAATGGTTTCATTGTATAAGATGGTTATTATCTGTATGATTAACATATATAATCATTTGTTCAGTTGGAAATGCCCCACATTTTTCCTGCTCATTTGAAACTAGGGGGAAGCTACCTGATTGGGGAATGGAATGCATTTTACACGTGTGCCACTAACTACTTGAAATGTCCAGCCAATTACAGTCACGGCTGAATGAAAGAAAAAATATAAAAGCAAAGGGAAGGGTATAAAGAGGATGTATATAAAGGGAACAATATCAAACTTTAAGCTGTGTGACTTGCATAAGGGTAAAATAGTGACATGAAGGGCCCTTTGAAGGCTCTCCTAAGTCCAACAAAGCAGCAACATTTCAGTATGCTTATTGCTTTGTCAGGGGCTAAGAAGGATATTTGGTAAGCACTGGCATGGCCCACTATCAAGGCCGCTACTCTGTTCCTTTATGATAAGTGTGCTTGTTCTGTTAGATGTGATTGGATTAATGAGGTAATGTTCTACCCGAGTTAATGGTCTGTGGTTACTGTTGCCAAGCCCTGCTGCTTGATTAAATTATTCACTTATTAGTATTAGTTGATTAATCTACCAATTAATTAGCTGGTTCAAAGTGATTGTAACTGAGACTTTGTGTAACAGCTGACTTAGGGCCTGCTCACACCTACAAGTCTGAGCCAAGGTTCATGTTTTTGTTACATTGCATGGAGTTGATCCAATTAGGTTTGGTTTCACATTGCATGTATTTAAGCACACTAAATAACCTATGTCCTGCCGTCATCACGTATGTAGGTTGTGTCTCCCTATACTTGAAATTGATTGTTTTGTCATTTGTATGGCCGTTCATCTGACGTTGCCATGTCAAGTCAGTGGGTAGCCTTCATAAGTCTGAATAAATGGATTCATTGTGTTGCCACTAGTTAAATATTCATAATATTTGTATGGCATTACTACCAGCACCAACTTTAGTGCAATACTGGAGACTAGTTCAAATGTGCCAAACGTAAATCCTTGTTGTATTATCCTCTCTTTCATCCTCACTGAAAAACCTTGAAAGTTCCTGTATTTTATGAGTTCATTCCGATTGACTTTTCATTACATCATCGGACCAGATTTCTATTAAAACATTGGAAAATGTTTCCTCTTCGCGACTGGCCAGTACTTCCTGTAATTGGTCTGAGTCTCAACCATCAAAAAAATATGTTCACACTGGACATGAACCAACCATGGTTCAGTTTGATCCGGACTGACCTTTTCGTCAGACCAAGGTTTAGCTGTTTGATCTCGACCACACCAACAATTTTGATTTGGATCCAACGAAAAGTCTAAATGCCCGGACCAAATTAGGTAGATGTGGAAGAACGCTAAGAAACGTTTGAGGTGGTATTTGATGGTCACTAAGATATACCCTCAACATGCCTACAGAAGTTGGCATACTATTACAAGTATAGCACAAGTTACAATAATTTATGCTCAAAAAGTTGCTGCCAACCCAAACTGATTTGTTGTAGATAAAATGTAATCAATAAAAATAGAAAACATTAAATTGTAGTCCTTCAACTCCCTTATCCATACCTGATGGGGTATTAATGTATAAAGGCAACTGACTATAAATGAAAGTTATTCAACAATGTTTTAGGATACATATTAAAGCTATTTGTCTAACTGAGACAAATACGAATTGTTACTGAGTTTATATAAGTGCAGGTGATAAACTTATCTGGTTGGATAAATATATAAATATTTTCCTCCTATGCACATATTGGTTATGATTGGCAGCATTACCACTTCAGAAACAGTTTTAACCTGGTGCATGGCAAAGCCTTCCAATATAGGTTTTTTTTTTCAAATATTTTTTATTTTCGCAACAACTGTTCTTTGAAATACATGCACCTGTTTCCTTGCAGAGTTTGAGTGATTTTTTTCTCTCATAGAAAACCAATGTGATCTCATTTGAGTCATGAGTCATTACAGGTGCATCTGTTTACACAACACCTGTTTGAGCTTCCCTGAGTTCAGTAATGTAGTACTGAGTGAGCCACTCCGCCACACAGCTGATTTTTTCTAAATAACTTATCTTCCCTAGGACTCTTATTAAACGTACATATTGTTGGTTAGTAATTCCCTTTGTGCTTTGCACACATTAATGTTAGGGTTAGGATATAGAGGTTAGAGTTTCAAATGGTATTTTATTTCAATGGAATAAGCCATTACAAAGGTGCAAGCCCTTTATTTCATGCCCATCTTACATCAAGACTTCATCATTTCAAAGTCCATGTCCATAATTATTTATGGTATTCCAGCATCCAGTTTTGGTTAGAAAAGCTGGTAATAACAAGTAATCTGTTAGTTAATCTGTAATTAAACTGGATATCCGAGCAGACAGCCAGACCGGAATACACACGTGGAGATGCAGAGATATCTCAGAATGAATGATTGATGTACAAAAAAAAACTGAATGAGCACTGTCTGTTCAGTGTTTTACTCAAACTTTCCTCAGGAGGGCATTGTTGTAAAAAGCCTCACACGGAGGCCCTTTGAGAATGGCACAGGGGGAAACATGCATAGCTACCTGTGGAAGTTGGCCTGTTTGATGTGTCTGCATGAACTGCCAATGGGAGCAATTTTTTCTCTTGCTGAGAAAATTGTTCATGTTTTAATCTGGCCCTATAACTTGTGTGATGTCAGCTGAGAAAGCGTCTGTAGGGGTAGCCCTACCTCTCCGCTGACATTTGGAGGAGCAAGTCATTAGTTATGCACTTGATCAGAGCCGCCATAACAGACGCCCTTCCTTCCTCCCTCCTCCCACACGTCTACCTGCTTTGTGGATTTCAGTTTCAAACAAGGGCTCTAATGTTATTCTATGTGCCTCATTGCCTCTGCTTGTATGCTCTGGCGAGCACAAAACCACCCACTGCACTGTGAATTCTCAAAATTAGCAAATGAAAGCAAAATTTAGGGAAAGCATTGCGCCCGGTGTAAAATGTTTAATTCAGACAGGCTATGACAACCTTTAACCAGCTTTCCTTTACAATTGCAAGAACATGAATGTATGTAATCGCTTAGGGAAATATGCTGTGGAGTAATTGTTGCCATTTCATTCAAAAGCCCAATAGTACAGGTAAAATGGTGTCACTTAAGTATTTCAACTACTGATTAGTACATGTACTTATAAATTGACAAAAGCATTAAAATGTAAGAATATACTCAAACCAGATGAATTGTTAACACTTCTTTTTTAATGAACCCGTGAATTACAGGTAATATTGGGAACTTTACTGTGTGGCTTATTTGACAGTGCATAGTTAATGCACTGAAAGCACTCTAGACAGTTGACACTGGCTTCTTACCTCAACCAGAGGGAATTACTCTGGTTCACCAAGCCTCTGTTAAATGTTATTACCTTTCACTGCATACATTAGTTGCTCAATTAAGCCAATTTAGAGATAAGATAGGTAGCGTTGACCATTCCCACAAAAACAGTCATGTGGAGGGTAATGTGCTTGTAAGTAATTTCTCAAATGTGTTGGGAGGAATTGAAATCTGTGCAACTTCAGCTGCAAATGTGTTATGACCTTTTAAAATGCAGTGCTAACTTTCTTCCTACTTGGAAAACATTGCCATCGAGTTTTGATGTTTCAGTTTGGGGTTTCAGACTACATTTGAATATAACATAAAAAAATGTTGTGCATATTTTGATAAAATGCTGTAAATAGTCACATTACATCATTCTATTTCTGCGTTACGTAGGATTAAAACTAAAAGCATTTGAATTAGTGTTAATGCTAATATTAACTTTTCATTCATTAAAGTTTGTGTTCCTTTGATAATCATGTATCACAAAGCACCAATGAGCCTTTCAACAGTTGGAATTGTTATATCCTTGTTAAGCTATTGTTTTAATTAGTATTTAACAGTCAGTAAATTAATATCATTAATTGTGTTCTACTCTATTTCAATTACTATATTTAAATGTATATTCACAAAGTTGAGTTAAATAGAATTTAAATGGAAAAACAAATAATTTATAAGATAGTAAGACAGCTCCCAACTTTGGTTGAATTAAAGACATGTATAGCCATTAAGTTTACATCCACTGTACTGTAACTCATGAATATTAATATCCCCACCTTTAGTATATCAAGTTATTAAAATGGCATTTGGCAACAGGGGATTATAGGAGGAGAACAGGGAGGAAGGGTTTTGAAGAGTGTGAATATCTGCTCATTAGCCGTATGGCTGAAACACTCTCGGGAGAAGGACAGAGCAAATTCACAGTATGGTACATGATAAGATATGTGGGGAATCAGCAGCAGCATGAGAACTATATTCATATATCCAGTAATGGCACCTAATGTGTGTGGTTAGAACAGCTTAGCATGTCCTGTAACCTAGTAGTTTCATCTTTAGTATGTTATCACTGTGGGTCATTACATTACATATACTTTGATGGTACATCAGTCAATGATGTTCAGGCAAACATGGCATGTTAACAGTGTCTTATTTAGAGGGAAAGGGATGCTCTAATGCAGCCACTGTTCTTTCACTCTCATTGTGTGTTATTATTATTTTTTAAATGGGCTTTCTGCAGCAGTAATGTTTCAGCAATCCTAACAAGTATTTATACGTTTGGGATTAAGTAGTTGCATCACTGTATCCCATGTGTTTGTGTGTGATGAATACAGTTTGATTACTAAAAAGAAATGTAAGCATAGATATTTCCCTTATTTTGCTGATACATTGACTCCTCTTCTAGCTTCGCCATTAAGCCAGACTACCAATTATGTTAAAGAACATATTTGCTTTCCCTATGATTTAAGAACACTCAAAGGGAAAGCACATTAGGCTTGATTAACATTTTTTATTCATAATTATTTTTGATTTATTTTTAGGATAGAGGCTTTATTGCTATGTATATGGTACATGTACAGGTACATACTATGTGAAGAATCTAAAATACAAGATTGCATATATATTATCAAGCTGTCCGAAGTACATTTTATGTTTGCAAAGGGCTCAAAGTCTAACACCACTCTAAATGTAATTAAAATATAGATGTATCCGCTGTGTTTGACAAATATAGTGTATATGTTTAGGTTAATAGAACATAACCATTAAATATAGGGACATATAAAGGCAGGACTGAAACACTCCCAAGACAACTTGGAGGAGACATTTCTATGCATTGCTTTGACTCAGTTGGCCCTGCCTCTGTTCTCTGCCATTCTACATCCCCACATATCTTAATAATGTTCTTCCAAATCCCCTTATTCAATTATGGCAGCCTCTAATACATGTGTCAACATGTTTCATTAGTCCGTCTTCCTCTACCACCAAAGAGATTATCTCTCCCTTCTTTCTTTTATTTACTAAATGCAGAAATATAATTTTCCCCAGGACATAGGGAGAGAAACTGTGAAAGAGTGATTATTTTTGTTCATTACATTTCAATCTAGTCAGCCAGCCAGAGCCCGTCTTTCTTTCTTTTTTTTCCTGAAAAGACTATTAAATATGCGGGCAAAAATGTACTTATTCAGCTTTCAATTTTGCTGCGGTCTACATTTAAATGCTTAGGGAACTTAAGAGGGAGAGCGCTACTAGAGAGTGGTGTTAACTCTTAGCTCTCTCAACTCTTCGTCTGCAATGCTTTTATCATGGAGCAAGTATTCATGAGCTTTATGCAATCGAACAATGCTAAGACTGTAGAAATTAGATATGAAGCGAGGCTTCTTCATCTCAATAAGTGTGTATGAGTATGTGTGTCATAGAAGGATGTGATTAATTCTATGAGTGTGCTAAGCCTTTGATGTTCCTTGTGGTAATTGTTGGGAGTTCCTGGTCCCTCAAGGGGTTTTACTGCAGTTGCTGTATTGTTGAAGTGAGTAGAAGAGTATTGAAGTTATGTGTAGGCATGGAGTAGGTTAGACGTTACAGTACAGTTTTACCCTGCGACTACTATTGTTGAGAGATAGAAGTGGTGAAAAGCAATGGCTCACTCACTGGTCATTGTAATTCTACTGCTGTCAAGCTCATCTCCTGATGGGCCTCATCTCTCCATTCCCTCTCCTCAGCTGTCCCCTCTATATTTCCACATATCCCTGTCTTCATCAGTTTCCCCTCACTGCCTGATTGGGTCTCTCTGGGGAGAAGACGAGAACTGAGAACGGGCGATGGCGAGAAACACCCAGAGATAACAAAAAAGCCTAAGATAACATTAATAAGATGGAAACTGACAGATATGGACGGAAGGATGCAATGCCAACAGAGAAAAAAGGAAGATAGGATTTGTATTTCTCTCACATTTAAAGACTTTGTAATCATAGGCCCTCCGGCTATGCTTGTAAAAGCAAAATGCCTTTGGTCAACTGAAACCTAGCACAAAATATGTTATATTCGATATGCTACTCATCTTTATTGTCCTCCCTCAACCCACTTCTATAGAGTTCTACCAGCGCTCACTTTCTTATCTGACCTGTAATTAAACCAGTGCTATATCCTATTATTCTCTCTTTCACTCTTACACTTTTGCTCTCATATTTCCGTTCTTCCATGTCTGCCATTATCTATAATTTATTTAACTGCTCATTTGAACACCCTTACTCACCTCTCACACTTCCATTCTTCTCTCCAAGTAATCTATTGGCTGAGCTTACGTATGCTCCATCCCTCCTCCTCCAATATCCTTCCTACCTCTCCTTCTTGCCCCTAGTGACCTTAATTACAACATGTTAAAACCTGACCTGGATCCAATTTCCAGCCAGCGGCCACAAAGCTCCAAGATTAATGCCCCATGGGCAAAATTCAATTAAGCTCCCTTCTAAATAAGGACAACAAATGTTTGCTTTTTGCTTTTTTTAAATAGATAGAATAATAGGGTCACACATTTGAACCTTGAAAAAAATTGATTGGGTTAAAGGTTCCCACAATTAAATAAGAGCGGACAGAGGGCAACAGCTCTCTAGAATTAATTAATTAATTAATTAATGCATTAATTCACTCCACTGCACATACTAGGCCCACATTGTGTTCAAGGCTTTAACAGCCTCTATCCATCAATGGGTCAATAGTTATTGATATATTTTGGTTCCTTGGTAACTGATTTAATCACTGCCTGAATGTTTCCACCTTTATTAGAAATTCATGGACACTAGTTTTAGTTGGATGAAAATCGAAAAATATCTTAATATATTTAAAGAATTTCTCCCAAAATGTTTCACACACAGTATCTATAAAATGAAATGCTTCATCAGTTCAGTAACAGCACCTGTATTATAACACAGCGTAAGTTATTGCCCCAGTACGCACCCGCTAAATATGAATATTGAATGACCCCAACGCTGAGATATGTATCAGAAAGGCAGGACATGAACACTGGCAACAAACATGTATTGAATGCCAAGTTAAACTTAGAGTTAACTTTTTTTTCTTCTTCAGAATCACAGGATTACATAACAAATTGTAAATAGGAATTGTTGTCTTGTTGTGTGTTATAGGACTGCTGACGTGCAAAAGTATTGTGTTTTGGTTTAAAATTATTTTAAATCCTGTAGTTTAAATATGTCATTTAGTAGATTCGGTCCAAGCTGATACAACCTTTGTTACATTATCCTTGATGTCCAGTAGCTCTGAGTCTCAGGTGTGGGTTGCGCAAAGCCGGAAGATTTATCCACACACAGTATTCAATTGAATGGTAGATAATGCCTTTCTCTTCCATGGATTTACTCCTGAACCCAGGGTCAGTGAAGGAGGAGTAGTGGCAGGAGTCCAACCACTGTCAGAAATACTCCACAGCCCTTTATTTCATTCAGGCACTAGTTTCTACACATTTGATGTTATTCCTTTTTCCATTTTTAGTAGGGCCAGGGCATCCTTCTAAATATTGTTTAATTTGCACATGCTAATATGTCTTTGGATACAAAAATATCACCTTAGTTTAGTATGCATTTAACTAACGACTTGGGGGTGAAATGATTGTTATTGGTGCACCATTGCTTCATCATTCGGTCCTGTATGCTACAATTGTGATTTGTGGTCACTCCAGTTCAAACAAACATACCACTTACTCATTTGTCAATAGTAGTAGTTTCCAACAAAACTTGAAAAATATATATGTTTTTGTTCTGAAGGAAGCTTAAGTTATGTGATCATAGTCATGTTTGATATCATGATGCCAAACTTCTTATTTGTTCTAGGCTTGGGAGTGTCCTGATGTAACCTGTTATGTCATCATCTTACTTCCACTAAGTTATTTCTAAGATTTTAATTCCCACATAGTACACACACACAAACACACACACACACACACAACATTAGGTTGCGATAATAAGTACACAACCCCTAGGCCTTTCAAGCAATTTGGGTGACATTTTGAAGCTTGTGAGATTGTACCGAGTTATGCATATTTACTGGCAAAAATGAAATTACCTTGAGTAAAATATAAATTAGCATGACAAATGTATGTAAGTTTTGGATACAACGAAGATATCAATGGTGACTGTAAAATTATTGTTTTTTGTGTGTGGTAACAGACAGTGCTTAAATAAAAGGACAAATAATTGATTCACCAAATTCACCCGGCTAAATCTTGGGGAACTTAAATTAGTTGTCAGTAATTTGGGGCTCACTAGATTTTGCCCTAGCTTTTCAAATTGATACATTTCATTAGTATCTGTATTACAAATGTGACATCAATTAAATCCTAAGATGTAAACATTTCCCAATGTTCAATTCTTTCGATATGCTTGTGCAAGGCTCATTCTTTGTTACAATTCTATGTTTGTATCAGCTATTTTATTTTTGATGGCATTGCACTTGGAAACCATTGTATTTCCTACCAGTGTAACAGAGTCCCCTTCCAATAGAATTGTCTTTTTCTGTAAACGTTGAAATAAAAACTAAGGTAAAATAAAAACTTGATACTGTGATTCAACTGAGGCACATTTAGATTTTTTTATTTTTTTATTTATTGGGCAAGGTATTGTGTATGTCTAAAAGTCTGAAAAGGGAGAGTTATCATAAGGGAATCTGTTATTTGTGTGTATGCAAATGTGTGAACATCAGTGTGTGTCCATTGCCAAGTAAAGTGGGAGTTCGCTGTGTGTATGATGTGTCCTGTCAGTTTCTCTAAGTGAGGCTGCCAATAATGAGGCGTGACTAGCCTGGTAAACACAATTCAAGCCTACGATCAATCCCAGAGAGGAGGGCTGAGGGAGTGGAACTGTTACACACCTTGCACTCTGTCATTTGCTTCACCCAAGAGACCAACTGAAGGTCACGCAGGGTACCCACAGTCCAGCCTTGTCAATCAGCATTAGTGTCATGATTGTGATTATGCCATTAACAGGGCTTAATTCAATTCATCGTTGACCTTAAATATGGAATCTGATATTTTGTGATAGTAGGTGATGTTTCAGTGTTAATTATACATTATTGACTTCCTTTTTGTATTATGAAGTTGTTT
>NC_137227.1:12028954-12305752 GCF_949987685.1 Ammodytes marinus
ACACAATGATCGTTTTATTACGATTATCTTGTTTTCATGATCGAGGGAAGCCAAAATCGTAATCGAAATTGAAAGTCAATTAATCGCCAAGCCCTACAATGTGTCTATAAAAACAGAAAATAAAAAATGCTTATCAACTTCTGTGTTGTTCTACTACAGTCCAACAGCCAAACAACATGACTTCATGATAAAAAAAATAGAGAAAATGTTAAGGAAATTCCAAATGCTTGAATCATCACTTTTGGCATTTCTTGTTTGAAATTTTGAGCAACATTATTTGTTTGGCATATTAATTTAATCAAGAACATTTTAATTTATCTTTTTTTTTTACAAATTGTATAGCAACACCTTTGCTTTATTTACTGTTTAGTGGCAATATTTGATCTAGTTGAAGAAAAAAAATCAAAGCCATTGATAAATGTGATATTGGTATTTTTTTGGATTTATCTAACGCATTTGATAACATTGATTTTGACATACTGCTGAATACATTACTAGAAATACTAGTCGTCTGTTTGGTCAACTTGTTCTACTTAAGCTCACTGAGTATAACATTTATCATAATTAAAGAAAAAACTGCTGTTAACATATGATGAATGATTGTTCATAACATAATATACTTATGGGATTGTCCTTATAAGTGGTATTTTCCTGCATTGTGTATATTTGTTTGTATCTGTGTCTATTTGTACAGTATAGTGTGTATTGTGAACCGTCTTACTGTCTTGTTTATTCTACCATACGTTCAACATTATTGGGCCCCCTCCGAAAAGTTGTTAGTTGCTTATTTGGGGTTCCCTATTTAATGCGTCCTTTATTGCCATTAAGTGAACCATGAAACTATTTATTTTTGATAGGATGATGACATGTGAATAAATTAAACTTAAAGCCATTACGAGTAACATGGCACGTTGGCGGCCCCTTTGGACAAAAGCGGTAATATTTTTACGACGCCAGCTGTCGTGAAGCTGTTTTCTAGCTTGTGCCGGGCGTGCGAGATTCAAATGATCCGGAAGCAATATAGTGCATGTCCGTGTGTTGAAAGTGTGAGGGCACCAGACTCTTTTCGGCTCCGTGAGAGTGGTTAGTGACACAGCATCAACTAATGCCAGTCAGTGCTACACACACCTGATTGCAATGAGTTGATGCAGTGTCACCTCTCACGGAGCTGAAAGATTACGTGTCCTCACAGAAAGCGAATGAACGAGAGACGGCAGTTAGTATGGATCACGATGAGGTAATGTGTTTATGTTGTTGTAAATAATGACTATTTCAGATGAATAATGGACATCTGATGATGCTGGTGAGGCAAAGTAAACTTGTTTTAGTAGGCTACCGCTCATTCATTTAGGAGTAAACACTGCAGTCTAGATCGCTCCCGTGAAATTGTGTATACGTTGCTTGGCAACACCCTCTCGCCCGCCTATCTCTCCATTTTAGCTTTTCTTCATTGCATTTTCTTTTTTTTCTTTGATGGTTCAGCCCCGTTATCAGTCATTATGACGACAAACAACTGTCTCAAACAAGGCTCACGCTCCCCTTCCCTCACCTGGAGGGATAGGCTTCTCAAATCGTGTTGCTGCGCCACACTGAAACCTGCGAACCAATATGGATATGTGACCATAGAGCAGGGGTGGCCAACCCGCGGCTCGCGAGCCGCATGCGGCTCTTTGCCCAGCTTCGTGCGGCTCTTCAGTTCATATCAAATTATGTGATTATAATTTATTTATTTTTTTTTTATACTTTTTTTTTTGTGTGGGCCTATGTGTGTGCATGTTCGCAAACGTTTCATGCGGCTCTTACGTTCGTTTTACATGTTGTCTATTATTTAATTTTTTATTTTATTAATGTGTAGGCCCTATGTGTATGCCTGTTCGCAAATGTTTAATTGAGGACGCAACATAACGTTCGCAAACGTTTGGTGCGGACGCAACATAAAACTGCCCGCTCAGCTTGGAGGGAGGTTTTCCGTGAGTAAACTATTTGTGTCAAGTTCGCTCCGAAACAGAGTGGGAGAGTTCATATTTTTTGTTGAACGTTATGCCAAGCCATTCTGCCTCATATGCCAGGTGTCATTTGCGCATTTCAAGGCTTCAAATCTGCAGCGCCACTTCAGCTCTCTCCATGCTAAAAGTAAGTCCCACAAAGCAACATGCATAGTAAGAGAAAAATGCTATTTTAAATTGTTATATTTTTGTTTGTGGACTTGGTTGAACTGAGAGTTTGTGTGTGAGGCAGTGCACACAATGTTCATTGTTGAAAATGACTGCCCTGTCGTCTTTAGTCCAGTCCTGTCATTATCACAGGGGCGGCCTTAACAATCTGGGGGCCCGTTGCAAGTCCTAGTGTGGGGCCCCCTGTTTTTTTTTTTTTTTTTTTTTTTAATAAATAATGCTTGTGCATGCATGTGGAAGCTCCCCGCGAAAATAAAAACGCCCCCCCCCCCCTGAAATCTTACTGGCCACCCCAGTCCCCCCCCCCCCCCCCCCCAGTTCAAATGTTATTTTTTATTTTCATTTTATTTTTTTAATTACATTTTTTTCCTGATATGTATCCTAGTTCAGAGATGATATGTATTTTTTGTCTTTCTTAACTTTTTTTGATAGGTAGTTGCCAAGTTGATCACACAAACACTCCAATCCACTGATATGAGATCAGTTTGCAATTTTCAATTACTAAATTAATGGTAGGACTGTGGCCACTAGAACTGGTCTCTGGTCAGCAAAGGTCTTGAAAACAGCATAAGTGTGCTTGTGACATGCGTGCCACCCATGCATGTGTATGGGCACGTGTCCCAGCAGATTTTTGAAATCTGAATAAAAAAATTAAAGTTTGTAGTTAGCGAGTGTAACATGTTCTTAGCAAGGGCAGACTTTCATAAATAAAGGTTTATTTTTTTAGCAAGATATTTGGTCAAAAGCTAGTGGTCATCCGTCCCTCTGTCCAGTTGTTAGGCATCTGGCTGATAGCAAGTTATGTTGTCTTGCTAATTTTACTATTCATCTGAGTTGAAATAAATATTGACTTTTTCCTTTATTATCTTCGCGAGAATGCACCAGAATGCTTAGATTACATGTTAAAAACACAAAAAAATCTTCTGGGGGGGGATTTTCCAGGGGTTTCAGGGGTTCCAGACCCCCCTTCAGGGGTTTAGTTTTCTGACAAACATTACAATGGATACTAACATGATTTGGGCATTTGGGATTATAAATCATCTTTGAATTGGTTGTACAGCATATCACATGCTATTCATTCAGGGGTGCGATGGCCACCCCACTCTAACTCAAAATTTCCTGGAATCGCCACTGTGTGTACCCGTGTGTACGATGTGGCTCTTTGCAGTAACACAGTAAAAAATGTGGCTCTTTGTCTCTGACTGGTTGGCCACCCCTGCCATAGAGCATGCACGCGTGAACCGAAAATCGGACTGGGTGTGCGACCAGACCAAATTCAGTAATAAAAACTATATAAAAACGTCTTTCTTTGCACTGATGGTCTCGTTTGCTGTTAAAGGTAATTTATGATTATGAGAGGAAACATGAGGCTGTTTAAAAGATATTAAAATGTTACTCGGAGCTGCTTTAACAAAACTAAACTGGTGTTCAGGAACTAATTAAATAATAATGTTGTGAGAAGGACAGAATTGTGATCAAGCAAATTCCTTATTTTACTCACACTGCAAACTTTTAAGTGGCTTCTGTTGATTCTGTTGAGTCCATTTGGACAAACGTGGAAGTCTTTATCAGACAAACTTTTCACATTGTTTATTTGTGCGTATTTGTGAGCTGCATCCATGGTTTGGCACAGTTGTTGGCCAGGGTGATGCAGTTGTGATGGGTTTGATCTCAGACCTGGTTGAATAGGGGAAATAAAATAACAGGAGGAAATCTAGGTGCGATAGATGCCATGAAGCCAAATGTGATCAAGCGCTGCGCAGCTGAAGTTTTGCACGACGAGCAATGTGTGCAGTGTGAATGCACCTTAATTAACAATAAAATCACTGGTATTATGTTTCAATAGAAACTCCCCTCTCCTTTTGTATCCACTTTTTGTGAATCTAACGCTAAACAGATATAAAAAAACACAGGAGCCAGTTCTGACAGCGTATATTGGGTAAGGTGAGAACCTTTAACTAAAAGTCAGAGTGGTCGTTTAAAAGCAAGACGATGCACTTTCTAAAGTTTCCAGTGAAACCCTAGCTTCCCCTCAAGAATTCACAGTATCTTGAGATGACTGACAACTTGAGATTACTGAGTGAAACAGAGTGAAGTGAGGCTGACTCGAGGGAAAGGGGTTCTTGCTCAAGTCTGTGTGGATCAAGGATCACGATGATAGAAGAGAGAAATCTCTCTCCACACCAGTAAAGGTCAGAACATTCACTGGACACTGCATTTTGTTCAGTTTCTTTCTCTCTCGTGAACTTTGCTTCAACACTTTTTTTTCTTTTTTTCTATGAACAGAGCAGTCCTTACTGGAAGGCCAAAGGCAGAGAAAGGTCAGAGAATGAGGAGAACATAACTGTAAGGGCTAGTAAATATAGTCAGCCTGGAGCTTGGTGTGCAATTTGAAATCCATGTTGGCATTCATTTTCTTCTCTTTGTATTGAGTTCCTATTTTAGGTCTTATTTTGTCATTGGTATGTGCTTGTCTTAATATTGTTATGTTGAATAATTGTGTAAAATAAACTTTACAAAAGAATAAAATGCACATTTAGACTACTAGAATAGCATGTTCAAATTATAAAATATGTTGCTCATGATTTAAACACCTTGTTGAAATATATGATTGTTAAATACAAAAAATCTGAGAATCAAGTCTAAAGGAATAGGGAGTGTGGTGTGGTGTGTGAGAGAGTACACAGCGGTGGTGTAACATGTTGTTTGCAGTGTAAATGAACACAAAACAGTAGCAAAAATAGCATCCCAGACAGTGTGAATAGCAAAATCAACAAAATTGCAACATTAACACAGTTTTCTCATAGAAATAGGAACACATTTGAACACATGTCATTCATATAACTGTAGCCCTTTAAAAATTCTGAATGCCAAACAATGGGAATGTCAGCAGAGGGGTGATGAGAAACTCTGCACATTCAACACTTCACTTTGAAGTGTTTAGTGAATGGAAGTGTGGACACATATTTTGTAACATCGACCAGCAAACACATTTTCAGTGGAATCAGCATTATTCTCTTTTTTTCCTTTTTCTTTTTGTTTCAACCCAAGCAGAATGGATAGCAGAAAAGTGTTACCTTCAGCCCCTGGGGTCAGGTCGTCAGGGACAAAGGTGGTCAGAAGGTGAAGGTCCAGGACGTGAGCCACAGGACAGGACAAGGGGTGGGACACACATTGGTGGACGTCACGAAAAAACACAAAGACATGGCGGCAAGGAGAGGGAAGAGGAGCACAGAAAAAAAATTAAAAAATGAAATATGGAGATTGGGAAAGGGAAGGAAGAAGAGGGCAGGAATAGGGGGAAGGATGTTGCAAAGGGTTCAAATGACAAGGGGAGATTTTGGGAAGAAATGGTGTAGGGACATGGCACCAAGAGAAGGTAAAAAGCAGAGGAGGAAATTGTGAGGGAAAGTGGCAGTTTTGAGGGGGGGTTGGGTTGGCGGGTGTGCAAAGAGGCTGAGTCAATTCCTCTATTAAAAAAAACCTGAACCAAAATTAAAAAAAGGAATGAACCCATACCTTGGTCGTTTAACGTCAGGTGCGCCAGACCTTGAGAAGGAAAAATACAGAAAAAAAGAACAGAAAGAGGAAGAAAAAGAAGGTCATAAAAGGCAACGGGAAGAAAAAAAGCATTGTCACAACGTTGGACTGCAGTTTGTGACAGACATCCTGGGGCAGAATTGGATGTCAGAGTTCAAATAAAAAGGTAAAAAAAAACGAGAAAGAGAGATAGAGAAAGATAGAGAGAGAAAGAAAGAGCGAGTATAGTAACAGAAAACAAGCAAACACTTCTTGAGTGAGGTGTGTGGGGGGTTTAGAAAAAAAAGCATTTTCATTTGGCGCAACCCCCGAAGGCTATTGCTCTCACAAATGCTTTTTTTTCTTCTGGAGTACTTATGGAACACAGAGAGAACTGTTTGGCAGAAAAGGCTTGAACCCGATAGCTAGCCTACTGTACTCGAATCATCAAAAAATAGAATCTGAGCTCTTGCATGGTCTCACAGAGAGAGAGAGAGTCAGAGAAAAACCTGGAGAAATGTGACAGGATAAAATGTTTTGTCTGGCCCGTAGAAACCCAAAGCCAAAGATTATTCCAACACAGATGGTAAGTACACAGCATCATGACGGCAGCACAAAATACTTATTTCACTTACTGTATGCTTCAGTGCACACAACTTGCCAAATCTGCACAACAATTCATTTAGGGAGACCACAATGAGCTCCTGCCGCTGTAAAGACATTAAGGTAACGTATGAATCAGGCCACAGTACCAAGCAAAACATTCGCAATAGAATGACTGAGGGAAATTCATTTCAAAAAACTTCTTAAGATAACTTTAGATATTCAGTACCTGATATAGTATCGTACCGCTGTCACCAGAAAACTTCAAGATGTTGGCTCAAACGGTAGCCAATCCACTCGCAGCACAATCACCACCAAGGAAATAGCACTCACACTTTCGAAACAAACTGGACTGAAAAATGTCCACCTCTCATACAGTAATTCCTTAATATACACAGTAACTAGAGTAAAAGTAGTAAAATAGAACAACATACCTCATTGTCTCAACTATTGTCTACATTTTCAGAACCTTTGTTATCCCACCAGGGTATAATGTCATTCTTGTTGCATAATATTTATGTTACGTGCAAACTCATGACTAGAAAATGAGAAAATAAAAAATGGATGGTAAACCAGAAGGGTTGAAATGTTTACAACCTCAATAAGGACAGCTTATCGTTTAAAATATTTAGGTTAGCCTCGATACAGCACTGCAGTACAGACATTACTAGGGGGGAGATGCCATAAAAGAGAACAAATAAAAGCAAACTGTCTGTCGAAACATCTTCGCAGGCAGGGGGTCATACACTGTAAACATACACTAGCATTTCTTGTGGAGGTGAACCCTGATTCAGAAAAATAAATAACTACAAAAAATAAAACATGGTCTTAACTATGGCCTGAAGCTAGGTTTACACCCAAATAAACCGAATGACTGAAGCAAATTGGATTTAACCCCAGGCAGCACATAATATCAACAACACTGCCTGTTGGACTAGAAGCCCCAAAAGGTCCAATCTATTCAAGCCAATCTGTCTTTTTCTTGATCAATACCATTCCAAACATAAGACCCTTGGCACAAACACCAATCTAAATAAGCCTTTGGCATCAGGGGAGTGCAATGTTGCTGCCTTGAGTGATGTATTTACATCTGTTTATAGTTTGCATCTGTTCATACATAATTATGTAAATGTATCAACATGTTTAATTGTGATTAATCGCAATTAATCACACATGTGTATATATTCTAAATGTCCCTTGATTTATTTTTGTCACATGTTTTTTCTCATTTTAATTATCTTATCACACACGTTCTCTACACCCTTGTAATTCAGTGTATTTTTTCTAAAATATCATAATTTCCAATTCAGTGCAAATAGCCCACAACGTAGATCCCACTCCCCCCAAGAACAGCATTCACAAACATAATTGGAACTTCCTTTTTTTATTGAAAACCAAACTATAAAATAACATAAACTACATCAAATAAATAAGTGTTAAGGATTAAGGCTAAATTAAACTGGTCAGGCCTACATATTTAGCAAAATAAAGGTCAAAACTTGCGTTTTTGCCAGTTAAATGATTTTAATGTGAAGTTACGCTGTAGGAAATGTTCAGTTTGAATTAACAGTAACACTTCAGCTCCCTTCCATGCACTGCAAATGTACCATGGTCTGTCCATGAACATTTAGACTATGGCCTGGCGAACTGAGGCGCTAGGCGGCTAAGGTTACTTAAACATTCAGTTACTGCCTGCTTCTTCTTGCAGAAAAACAAGAATATAAGATACCATCGGATGTCTTAGGAAAACAAATTAACACACAGCCGCAGCCTAACAGACACGCTGACACGTCTATACCGCCGCCAGTGAGCAGGTAAATCAAAATGCAAAGACAACAGAGGCTCAAATGACTGTTGAATACAAGCTGTTCCTATTTTCCTCTCCCTTAATAACATCTGTGATTCAGGGGCAGGGGAAATGTAAAGGCAAGAGTGTTTTATTTATCTGACTGCAGTCCCTTTCCTGCCAGCCCTTTGCAGGGAGTCCAATCATTCTCACTCTGCCTCCCTCTGTTTTTTGTTCCCTTGCTCATAATCCATTAAGGAGATAAGGCGAAAGGCTCCTTGCAATGAAACAGAATGCTGCTGTCGCTGCATACCAAATCATTCAAATATTCCCCGACATCCAACCCGCTGCCTCCCCCAGCTCAGGCAGGCAAAAGACATGGCACAAATCTATGGCAGAAAAAGGGTGAAAGAGAAAAGTTATGCAAAGAAGACACAGGTTGAAAGAGGTCAAAGGCCATCTTCCCCCAGCCAGTGTTCAACAGAGACGTACAGATTAAAAAAAAATTATGAAAAGAAGAAATCCCTTCCAAGTAGCTATCATAGCTGTATCAGGAAATGAGACAAAATGATACAGTCATATGAAAAAGTTTGGGAACCCCTCTCAGCCGGCATTATAATTGACTCTGCTTTCACAAAAAAAATATAAAAGTGGTATGTCTTTAATTTACCAGGAACAGCTAACTACTGGGATGTTTTCCAAACAAAGATTTTTTGAAAAGCAGTATTTGGTTTTATGAAATAAAATAAAGTGTGAAAAACTGGCTGTGCAAAAATATAGGAACCCTTGTGGTTTTGTTGATTTTAATGCCTGTAACAGCATGTAAAACTGATGACTTTAAACACAAAGTTGGTTGGATTATGTTGTTAAGCCTTGAACCTCATAGAAATGTCTGTTTAATCATGAGAAAATGTATTTTAGGTGCCTAAATGCAAGTTGCACTTCTCTTTGACTCTCTGCTGAAGTGAGACAGAATGGGATCATCAAAACCGCTCCCAAAAGATCTGAAAAACAAAGATTGTTCATTGTCATGGTTTAGGGGAAGGCTACAAGAAGCTTTCCCAAAGGTTTCAATTGTCAATTTCGACTGTAGGGAACGTTGTCAGGAAATGGAAGGACACGGGCATAGTGGCAGTTAAACCCAGGCATGGCAGGTTGTGACAGATTTCACGAGCAACTGGTTTGAATTCTAGAAGCGGAGGCATGACATTAATTACTGATCATACACCCAAATACAATGGATATAAGGAAAATCTCTGTCTATCTTAACTTCAATTCTGCACCAAACTGGAGCACAAATCAAATGAACCACAGTCACAAAGCAGTATCGATTGCCACACATTCTTGGAACATGACAAGATCCTAGCCCAAGCTGTGACTCTGCCCATCCCCTTGACATCCAAGCATGTGTTTACATCCTTAATTCTGTGGTGAGTACAGATGGGAGTGCCTGATGGAACCAGCAGCGACTGGAGAGCGGCTCCGATTGGCTGCTTTGGAATGACTGGCAGATGGGAGAAGCCTCATAATTCTGTCATTAGGAGGAGGAGGGGGGGGGGGGGGTGCTTTGGTCTTATCTGGCCCACTTCCATTCCTCTGCCCCTCTGTCTTTCAACCTTTTCTCTCCACATCTAGCCCTCCATCCGCCTGCTGCAGCGGCCTCCTGCTCTATTCTTCTGCATATGCCACTTTATTTTGCTCTGCTTTCAGGTCTGTAGAACACAAGCAACTATTTTTCGCACACTGATTTCTTGCAAATGACTGTTAGTGGCTATAGTTATTTGTATATCTGTTTATCAATCATATGATTGATACTTGCATTAAGCGATATTAAAAACTTGGAGTCAGTGAATCTTGAGAATGATTGTTGTCGAATCACTTTGTCAAAATCATTGAACATCTCCTCAAGATTCGCTAGCTGCACATACTGTGTGTGCACTGAAAAGAAAACTGTATGAAAACACAGCCAAAGCTCTGTAAACAGGTATGTAAACAAAGGGGGCCCACCGTAGCTAGCAGAATGTCCATTTAAAGAGCATAGGCTGTGTAGTAGCAACATATATGCATTCTCAGATGTGAGGAGATATTTGACAGATGATGTTGACAAAAAGTGTTTTTTGACAACAAGCATTCTCCAAAGTATGAAGACACATTTGTAATTGTTTAAGTAATGTATTTTTGTAAGCATTGGTATATAAAAAAATGCATGTTCTTGAATGCCCTTGTAAGACATTAATCGGTCAACTTCCTAAGCTTATAAAAAGGCTAATCATCCCACACACACACACACACACACACACACACACACACACACACACACACACACACACACACACACACACACACACACACACACACACACACACACACACACACACACACACACACACACACACACACACACACACACACACACACACACACACACTTCAAACAGATGTGCTGTGTCTCAGGAAAGCACCAACAGCACACATTTTTAGAGGTCTGAGAAAATGGGAGTCATCATCATTATCCCTATTCAGCCCTTATGCACTTCTTTTTCTCTCACTTTCCCTATCCCTCGTTCATCAGCTGGACACACGATAGGGGAAGAATGTGTTTGCTTCTCAAGCCCCTGTGGTGCGGGAATGGCATGTTAAATAGCATCCTCCTCCAAGGACTCTCACCAACATATGGACACCACACCTTACGTGCCTCCTGGAAGCATATGCCATACTGACACACAAGCCTCGTCTTTACTCGCTGATCCCAAAATGGTGGTCACACAACAGCGGTTAAAAAAATAATAATTCTGGGGACACTGCCTTTTATGACTTTAGGGGAAGTGACCATTACCAAACGCAGGAACTATTGAAGTGTATAAAAGTCATGAAGTATAAAATAAGAACAATAAATGGTTTTATGTGCATTTTATTGCTTGGGGCAGCCCTCGGCATGCACAATATCCAAAACGTTTGACGTAACAACAAATCACTGGCTTTTACTAGGCTTTGGCACAGATAAAGTTTCACAGCATAATCATCGCTGTACCTCTTCCATTGCCAAAACACATGCAGGCATGCTTCTGAGGGGTTCAGAAACAAACACAGGCAATTTGTGGAAACCAGATTAAAAGTTGTAAAATAAAAGGTTCTGATTGAATGTGAATAATGTTCATCTCAGTAGGCTGATCCATAATGCACGGTGTCCTCACACAGCTTAAGTATTATACACACTATAGCAAAAAAATTTAAGGGCTTTAATAATTCATCGTGAATATCTATTCTATGAAAGAGAGAGATGATGAGGTAGTGGGAGGTAAGGGACTAAGAAAATCTCTACAATCTTGCAGAGAGTTTAAGATTGATGTTAAAGGCTTCCATGATTTTTGGTGCTTTCAATTATTAACACAGAGCTTGCCCCAGTTTCAAAGGGGATAACTATGTTCTATACACTTACATCAAGTAAAATCAAGGGAAATTATTGCTCACAAGGTGCACCACGGCTTGGCAACGTTGTAGAGATCACTGCAGTTGGCTGTGATTAACTAAGGATACAAGCCCTGCATTATTCCTTGTCTAGACAGATGTGTCTGGAACACACAAGGAAGTTGTTGAATTATTGTCAGGTTGCTTTCCCACTACAGAACAACCTGTTCGCAAAACAATTGTTCCACAACAATGACGCCCACTCTGGTCTTGTACAAAAAGTGATCCCCCATAGTAAACAACTGTGTGCTTCTGTTTCTGTTGGCATTAAAACAAATGCAATATGATTTAGTTGGACTTGATGTTTGGCTTTACCCTATGGTTTTGCTGGGTGCATTTTTACTCTCTGTTGCTCACCTCAGCGCTTGGATGCAATGGAAGGTCCCATTCACAATGTACAGCAGCCTATCACGCTCCCAGTTTTTGAGTATATGTGTGAACAGCTCATAACTGTGACAAAACACTGCCTTGCTTGCTTATAAGTAGTAACATCCGTCCACTGGTCTGCTATACATCAAAATGTTTCATGAAAAAGGAAACAATAGCATACATAGAATGCCAAGATGAAGCCTTGCTAATTACCTGTTGTCTGCACTGAACCTTAATCAAATAGCCTAACAAAGACTAGAAAAGCTTTTATTCATTGATCCAACAGGTTAAGCCTTTGTCGGTTCAGACCTGGTTCCTTCTACAATATAAACATCTAAACTGCAATTCACTAAAGTGTCTGTTTTGGACAACTTACTTACAACATGCAGAAAAGCATAGATGTATTTCATTTGTGACTGTTGGCCACAGTATAAGCACAAACACTGTTTTTTCAATTAACAATTACAGAACCGGGGGCGCCTTTAGCTCAGTTGGTAAGGCGTCCCCCTCCCGGGCCGGGTCCAGCAGCAGACCCGGGTTCGATTCCCACCCGCGGTCGTTCTCTGCATGTCATTACCCTCTCTGCCCCATTTCACCTCTGTCTCTCTGCACTATCAATAAAGCATAAAAATGCCAAAAAAATATCTTTAAAAAAAAAAAAAAATTACAGAACCAATTTTCAACCAAACACATTCAAAATGACAGGTGTTTGAGTAATTGTTAGTACAGAGATTTAGGGAGGAATTAGCCTGGAACCGCCCGCCTAATACTTCCGCTCAATTTTAATTTCCCTTCAGTAGTCAGTCTGGGTCCGCGGTATATTCGCAGATTTCTTTCTCCTGTTGATTTTTTTACCTGTCCAATCAGCGAACAGAGGGAGTGGCTGAGAGCAATGACGTGCACCAGTTCCAGTTTGTTTCAGTTGTAGTCAGAAGCCAGCGCATTACATTGGTCACAACCAAACGTTATGCGATTGGATAGCAGATCCAGAGTGGCACTGGGCAGATCCAATAGTTTTAAACTTCAACAGACCCCCGCCTTCAAGTGAGTTTACATTTGTCAATTGAGCGATTCCAGACCTTCTGTACAAATGAAGTGAAGTATGAAGGTCTGGCAGGACCAGGCTAGGGAGGAATAGCACTTCCATCCAATAGTACAACATATCCATGTGGGCTACAGCATGTAGTTCTTTATAGTGCAGTGGTCCATTAAGGCCCAGACACACCGGCCCGATAATCGCCGTCGTAGAGTCTGGAGGGGGCGAGGACACAAATCTGTTTGGTGTGTGCCGTGAAATCGGTCGTCGTAGATGTCGTTGGGCTTCTTTTGAGCCGATTGAATCGGCGGCGGGCAGTCTTTCAGTTGGAGCAATTTGATTTGTGGAGGGCTAGCGAATCAGTGAAGCCCGGAAGTGAGGCGGGTAGCACAAACAGCTAACAACAGTTAGCCATTGTTTTAATGTGTTTGTTTGTTTCGTTCAGCGAGTACTCACATGCATCAACCCTTGTTGACTGCTCGACACCATGCTCGTCACTCTCTGCTAAAAATGGTGCTCTTTATGGTCCATAAATATAAATACATATTTCTATCTATGTTTATGGTCTAGAGAGCCGTCCCATCATTTCCGGCTTCCGTATTTTTTCGGGCCACAATACAGATTAGCGCCGCCTGCTGTTATGGAGACATTACGTCCCGCACAAGCGCAGAGCGTACGGAAAGTCAGCAGTCGGCTTGGTGTGTTCTTTGCACTTTTTTTGGCCGCGACGGGAAGACTGGAGCTGCCTGAATCGGCAAACTCCATTTTCGGGTAGTCGGACTGGTGTGTCCTGGCCTTTAGACATAACAGGATCACTAAACAGCTCCTTTCAGTACATTATGCATTCTATGGAATATGTAGGCGGTGGACAAGCAATCTGTACATTTCCCACAGTATAATAATGAGTACCTGCATTGCTATACAAAACCATATAGGATTGTACGGCATCAATGCACTGAATAAATCATAATTCTAAAAACAACTTTATTTCCTGGTTCAGTGTCTGGTTTGTTCTTGGCAGAATGCCCTACATTTTCAAGGTATCGGAATAAAAAATGTGTTCCTTTTTACAGCAATTCTGAATTCTTATTCTCAATGTGAGTGAGTGTACGCGTGTGTTTGTGTGGGTTAGAGTGCGCTCGTATTTGACTTCCCTGGAAATACCACAGGGAACTGTTGACCCCGGGCGAGGCACTTAAGTTGAGTGAGTGAAGCATTAAATCTTTATGGTCACTTTCCACTTTACAGAGCAGCAACAGCCATCATCTGTCAGGAGCGATGCACTAAGTTGTTTGGAAGCCTGTCAAATGACATGATTTACTATTCAAAGTTACAATCAGACAGAGCCCACACAACATAATCATGATCACATGAGCCAAGGTTTGCACACAGAATATTCAAACCGATGCTGCCATGTCAAATAATCCAGATCATTCGTGTTTGCCTAAATGTTGGCTCCGACTTTGGAGCAATTGCTTTGGTGTTTTAGAATGAATGTAAGCACCATCTTATTGCTGCAAAATGAGATGTATAAAACATGAACATTTCATTTAAATGTGACGTGTTTATTGGCTTAATTACTGTCTACTTTGTACGTGGGGAAATCATAGTTAAATCTTACAAAGGCAAATATTTCATTCGAATATTATGCTCCTCCACATCCCATAATTAATTGCATAACACAGAGTGAATCACTTTGACCCGCATACCATTAAAACGTAAGTAATATGTCATGGGATGTGTCTCAAAAAATAAATCAAGGGCGTCTTGGCGATTGGGTGAGGGGAAGGGATCTGAACAGTTGCCATTCCATCTTAATTAAACCGTTCATGAATAAATTGGACCTCCATATGTCGAGCCGGAGAAATTTTGGATTGATTTCATGTTTTAGCCATTAAAAACAACACACAGAAGGGAAGTTAATGATTTCTTCACTTATGCTCGTTTACACAAGACAGTGTAAAAGGACACTCAGAGACAGACAGTTTTACTAGCTATTGTAAAAAACAAAAACGTGCTGTATTCACTTCAAATAAAGCACTTGACAAACACAGAACGTTGGGATGTATCTGTGATATATTACACAATTTTGCTTCTGTTCTTCTGAATGTAATTCCATTGTTTGTATTTATTTTCCCAGAAACCAAATATTTTGAATTTTCCAGCCTGTCTAAGCCATGGGTTCACCTTGTAGCAACCAATAAATGATATGTCTGACCTCTATTTTGCTTTCGTTTATGAGGTCAAAACGAATCATTACTCCCCCCCGGAGATGTAGTGTCCTCTCTCAGTGTATCCATCTGTCCTTCCTCTCCTGTTCCTAATATTCAGCTGCCAGTGCTGAAGATGCATCCTACAACCATTGCACAGTATATCCGCCCTCTTTCCCCCCCAAAACCAATTCACTGGAATGAATGCCTCTGATTGCCCCTTCTGGACTCCACTCATTAGGGAAGCTGAAAGTGGGGACTGGGCAAGAAAATGCATGCAGACATTTTTTTGTTTTTCTGAAGGCATTGGAAGCTGCGATTGCAAACATCAGATGCGATGGAGAGACCGTAATCATTGATAAAAAAAGAAGGTAGGCAGTCCTCAAGTTGATGATTGGCACACGCAACCAGCCCCCCGTTTGTATTTAAAAAACTGCATAGCCTCCCCCCTAAGCTACCAGCATCCTTTAAAACCTCACTCATCCTTTTGCACTCTTCCTTCTTGAAATATTTCATGTAGGTTCAAAATAAGTTCAATCCTAGTTAAAGGTGGAGTCGGCGATTCGAGAGAATGCTTGTTGTCAAAATATTTTTGACAACAAGCTGTCCATACTGTGTGTGTGCTGAAAAACGTTTGGTTTTAATACACAGCCTAGACTGTAAACGGGCATGCTGTCAGCTACGGTGGACCACTTTGTTTACATGGCCGTTTACATAGCCTAGGCTGTGTATTAAAGGAATACTTCACCCATACGGAACCAGCATCATTATAAATCACTATTATTATAATATAATGAATTAGGTTTTCCTTTCCTCAGACGTTCAGTCTTCCCTTGGCCCAGCTGTCCCGTTATTCCTAACCCTACATTTTTACTAGTGTGATGTCACACTAGTAAAATGTAGGGTGAGACCATAAACCACTCTTTCTGCCTTTTCTCAGGCTAGGATGAACCGATTTCAAAACATGTTTGCACATTTATACTACATAGGATCTCAGAGTTGAATACACCTTCATATTCCCACAGGTGAAGTAGGTCTTTAAATTAACACTGGATTTTTTTTCAGCACAAAATCAGTACAGAAAAGAGGAGATATTCACAGATTTTGACAAAGTGAATTTGACATCAAGCATTCTTAAGAATCACTGACTCCACCTTTGAAATAAAAGCAGTGACATATATCTAGATTGAAAAGAACACATTTTCAGTTAGTAGTGGAGTTTCAAGTATCAAAATCTTGATTACAGGTTCACGAGCAATAAAAACTCCAAGGTTCTGTATATCAAAAGGACTTGCAGAGGCTGCAGATATGTTTTGATATCATTGTCACCAGCTCACTTGCAATAGTAAAGCCTCAGTGAGATACAAGTACAAACAACAACAAAATCCCCTTGCACTCTGAGCCATGGAAGCTCAAGTCAGAGGCAAAGTAATCTACCGGGACATTAGCGCAAAATAGCACCTTGCCTTGAGCGATTGCTGATGTTTAATGTTTCATTTTGACAATTTTCTCCCTTCAGCCGACATTTAGGAGCACACATCCTGTTGCTCTCCACTAACAACAAGGCAATGAACTGTAGTTTCATGTTAGGGGAAAAAAACATCAAAATCATAATGACTTTTTCCTGGAAATGTGGCGTCCCGCGAGGTTTTGACAAGGGGACTTCCTGTCTTGTGTTAGTGGGTGGGTCTCAGCAGGTAACTACACAACAACATCCCATAATGGAAAATTAATGTCCTCCAACTGAGACCACGCGCTCACTTCATTTAGCTCATCGGGCCGGGTAAACACCATTAGACCATGGGAATCTGCAGCACTCCTGGAACTCCAGTCATTTAGAGAGGGAGTTGGATAATGATGGCAAAATTAATGGAAACTGTGTTACAAATGTAATCATAATTCATGAGCCTATTTTCTGGGAACAAACTTGATTCAACCCAAGATTACAAAAGTTCCCAACTAGTGCATCCTCCCTCCTCACAACATCATAATGTTGTGTTCTCTTTGCTGCACAATGGAGAAATACAATACAGTAGTTCTGAAGAAGTTGCTCAAACAGACTTCATCAAATCTAACAATTGAATATCTAACGCATAATATTTATAAAAAGGAGCCTGTGCACTTCAGTTGTTGTCATTAAAATTTTAGTCGGAAGAGATGAGAGATGCAAAATTATTTACATTTTTGTGTGCTCGGTTCATTGGAAATGTCAATTGACAAATATGAAAAAGGCAGACAAATGTGGAGAGAAGTGAGGAGATGTCTTATTAAAAAAAATTTATAGACACTCACTATTTTTTCATAATAACAAACAACGGTGTATTTTGCAATGTTCCTCAGGCATAGCATATCTCAGCCACCCTCCTCTCCTTGACTGTTTTTCACCTGGCTGCATCCAATACACAACACTGTTTGTTTTGAGATGAGTTATGCTAACTTAACAGTATCCACTGCAGGTTCCAATTAGCCCACATATAATTGTATTGTCATCAATGTAAGATGATTTCAATGCATTGTTAATCAACATTCATTTAACTTCAGTAAGGTGACATCAACATTGGTGTGTCCAGCTGTCATCTCCTTGCTTGGAAACAGTGCAGAGTTTGTACTTTTTTTTCCTTCACCATTAGTTAACTGTGAACGTCTTTACCATGCTTTGTGACTGTGACTTTTTTGCTGTGTCATCACAATTCATACCTATACAACCAGGGGCCGTATTCACAAAACATTTTATCTTAGCGCTAAGAGTACTCCTAAGGAGCACTAAAAGTTCTTAGTAAGGAGTAATTTCTTAAAACCTATTCACAAAGCTGATAAGACCAACTTTTACTAAGGAATGGGAGGGACTACTAAACTAAGATAAGGGGGCGGGGTTGACCCTGTTGCTATGGATGACGTCATGTTCATACCTTCTATTCCCACAGTGATTGGCTGAAAGGGAATGAGAGCTAAGAGTGAATTTATGATAGAAACACTGTGGGAGATATCCATATCGTGTCGCTGTATTAAAGTTAAGAGTTTTTAATACAATTAATGACAAGTGACACTGATTTAACATGAAACCAAGATACTGCAGGGTTTCCCACACATTCGTTCACTATTAACCTATAGGCTACAATAGCGCCACATAGGTCTATTCATTTTACATTTTACAATGATTTGAATCGGGACAAATATCCTCATTGAACAGCTGCACGCCATGCACTCTCACTGTATTTCTCTCAACGGCGACTATGCAGCAATAGTCAGACAGCGATAAACCAGGAAATTCACAATTTGGAAACAACAGCCGGCGAAATCGTAAAGTGCATGCGGAAGGAAAAAGTCGAGACGCGCACCTATACAGACAGCGGACCTGTGGAACGGAGGAGATGCTGCGAAGCGCCACATAGGCTATAGGCCTACTCTAGTACGAAATTAAACCCAAACGTGACACCAACAGTAACTTTCAGCGCATCGTAAACCCAAAGCAACTGCAGGAAAAGGAACTTAATAAATATATATATGAATTATATGAATATAATACATATAAATGTGTCTATACTTTCTAAATATAACTTCACTAAGATCATTAAACCCTCACAGTTATTAAAGGTACCTTTTGTTAAGCTCACTATCATTAAATCTCTCCAAAATGCCATCAAATGGTTGTCTGTGAATTACTCTTAGTGACTTAGGAGTCCTCTCGAGGACTCTTAGCTTTTCATAGATTTAGGAGCTAGTTTTAGCGCTAAAATGCTTTGTGAATTAAACTTATCTTAAAAAGTTAGGAGTCCTAAAATTAGGAGTGAAACGCCCCTTATTTTTGAGAGTTACTCCTAAATCAGCACGTTAGGACCTACTCTTAGCCTTAAAATGTTTTGTGAATACGGCCCCAAATGATTAAATTACTAAAGCACAACATTCTTCATAGATCTAATGTCTTCATTTTGCTCTCAAACACCAGATTGATGCATTTAATTTTAAAATATGCTAAATGTTCTTATAGTGGAGCATGCCAAAGGGCCTCCCCTAAAGGAACTGAGTGAGGTCCACCCACCATAGTCTCATGAAATTCTTTGGGGAAAAACTCAACAGCGTCTCTTTTAGTTTCAGCCAAGGAGCAAAAAAGCCCTGCTGCTTGCTTTCATCTCACCAAACTCTAATTAGGCAAACTGAACAAATACAAGTGAGAGAGAGGACCTATGCATATTCAAACAAAACGGCTCCTAAGTTCGAGTGAGCAGGAGGAGCCAGAGAGAGAGAGAGAGAAGAGAGAGAGAG
This sequence comes from Ammodytes marinus, assembly GCF_949987685.1. Classification (NCBI taxonomy): domain Eukaryota; kingdom Metazoa; phylum Chordata; class Actinopteri; order Uranoscopiformes; family Ammodytidae; genus Ammodytes; species Ammodytes marinus. The sequence goes on from NC_137227.1 coordinate 12,048,382, forward strand.
AGAAAACTGATCACAAGAAAATTAAACTGCACTGAACCTTGTAAACAAATATTTCAACAATGTTAAACACAATGTTGAAGACGTCTGGTGCCGCTGTGCTGTGAAATAGCCCGGCTCTGTTTGAAATGGGGTTTCAAGTAAATTGTGCACCGAGAAAAGTGATAGAAAGGAAACAGGCTTAGTGTGTGAGTGTGTGTGTGCGTGCGTGCGTGCGTACGATAGTGAGTGTGTGTGTGTGTGTGGAGGGAGGGGCATAAACAATAAAAGGTTTTTAATACAAAAGATTACACATAAATGGAGCTACTGAAGCAGAACCCATATTTCTGCTCATCGGCCCTACCTGCCTGGAAATTCCTAGAGCCTGTCACTGCCTTCATTACTAATTCTCCCTTTAGCGATGTGGTGTGTTACACCTTGAAGTGTCAGCTATACTTCCCGGAAATTTATGAGCCACTGTGGTCAGTCCAACAATGTTTTTGGGGGGAAAGAGAAAAAGACTGACAGAAATCAATTTAGTTTCCTTTAAAGATCTCCTATTATACTATTTTTCTGGTCTTAATTTCTCATTAATGACTCATATAGAGCAACCTGCCACGAATCACAGCACAAAAAACCATGTAGATTTTCAGGAAACTCTTCCTCTCATCTGGGTGCATTCAGCAGTCTTTGTCCACACTCGGCTTTGTGCTTCTCCGCCTCCTCGCCCCCCTCCAGCAAACCCCACTCCGTTGTGATTGGTTACCTTCCTTCCGGAACACTTTCAGCAGCACGCGGGCAGATTTGAGCAGGCAGGTGGGAGCATGGCCGGAGTGTGCCTGAGCACGTTGCAGCATTACCATACATGGAAAAATCTGGATTCGTTAAGTAACGAATCCCGGAAATTTGAAGAAGTGAATTCTCGACTGGCTGCCCTAGTGTTTAGCGCTCTGCACAGCCACCCCAGACGGTCAGCAGGGAATACGTCTAAATGCATGTAAGTCATTATTTGATACTTTAGTATGGTTAAATATGACTATAAATCATTATAACAACGTTTATAGGTCATAAAAGTTGAAAAAGTATAATAGGTATTTTTTAACATCATAGAACTGCTTTCTTCTTCACAAGTTCAGGTTGTCTTGAAAGTCACCCATCACTTTTCTAGGGCCTTCTCTGGACCGATGCACGAGGATGCTGCAGCCCGACGCTTGTTGGCATGGCAACTGGCTCCAGTATCTGCCCCACAATGAAGACGGCCATTACTGGTGTATTCACGTTCTGCTTTGCATTCCTCTGCTCTCTTTGGTTTTCCTTCCTGTTGATTTTCTCATCCATTGAAAGTGTCTCCTTTGTCCTCTCTTCCTTTTTTTTCTGCCTGACTTCATCTTTCTTTTATCCTGTTTCCTGACCTCTATCATCCCCTCTGCCGTTGTCCCCATTCTTGTGTATGGCCAATGTCGAGCTTAAATCTCCCATGATGTGTGTTCTTCACTGCGAGCAATTAAGATTTCAATTTTATGTTTTTATAACAATAGCCACCGAAATACCAAATGCTCGTCCCTGAAAAGTCAAAGAGGATTTGCATTTGAAAAAGGTTATAGAACTGAATAAGAGAGTTCAGTAAATATAGTAAGGGTGCATTTGAATCGGCAATGATATTCACAAAGATATTGTCTCCTTGTTCATTGCCCACAGAGGTAAACTCCACAGAGATTACAGATACAGGGCAACAGGAAAAAAAAACCTAGCCCTTCCATAAATCTTCCCACAGCAGTGAAATTGCCTTTTGGGGGTAAACCCTTTTTATATAGTCAGGAATCCTGTAGCCCATTAAGTCCAAATTGCCAAGGCAGTATTGTTTAACAGTAAGCATTCGTCAGCACACATAACAACACTACTTATGAAGTGCAGACAAGTGGAAAAAACAAGAGACCATGCATTCATTTGCATTTGATTACATTACTATCACATAAAACAAGCGAGGGAAACAACGGTATATTTAGAGCATATTATTTCTGTTTTGGTGTATCAGATATAGTTAATTGCAGTTTAGCTCACACAAACCACATTTACCTCCCGGGCACCTGGCTTTTAAAAGTAACTAAAGAGAAGCCGATGGAAGTAGCCTGTTAGCCTCCGGAGACCCAACACAAGCCTTGGGTGCACAAAGTCGCCGTTATCACACAGCCACACCTTATGTGTGTGGGTGGGTTTGCGCGAGTGCAAAACGTCCACGTACTTTTGCCAATGCCCCCTGGGACTTTGATACTGTGCAAAGACTAAATATTGATACCTACTGCTGCCAAAACCCTCACCACCACCGTTGCTTTGGCTAGCACATACAATGTAGGGTTTCTTAATCAGATAGGGCTGTTATGCTAGGCACCACTGATCCCATCTGTCAAGACCATCCGCCGTGCTGTTTACAGCCCCATGACAGCTCTTTAAGAAATTCACTCAATCTGTTCTTTGGGATATTTTTGCTATCCTTTGCATTTTTGCTAAAAAAAAAAGAAATGGGAACATAATGCTGCAAGATGAGACAATCCAATATCTTAACACTTGGGCTATACGTGACCATTCTGACCCATGGTCCCACCCTCCTTTGGCCTTAACAGAAGGATCTGGCAGTAGATCAGAGAGTTTTGATGGTGCTGCCCAAGACACACAAGCTTTTTGGCACTGAGTACCCTCAACCCCTCCATGACAGGCCTTCCTAACAGTGTGTCTGCAGCTAAATCTATGTCTCCGCTGGAACATCTCAGCCTCAGCCCAGAGTAAACTGGATTAGTGGCTCATTGCACACATGGAAGAGGGGGAGACCTGTCAATATGGTCTCCCTTTGTCCCTGTGTGAGGTAGCAGGGGTTCATTTCATGGTCACCAGATTACACATTTAAGTGGGGGAAAAATAGGTAAAGACAATAGTGCCATGGCAGGGGGGGTCACTTTGGCTGAAACAGAAACACAGTGTGAATAGAAAAATGAAAGATACGACTGGTTTGTCACAGTACAAGCTCCACTCTGGTAGGTACGGGCTGTGTGCAGTGCAGTGTGAAAACACCAATGGCATGTTTAGCACCAAAGATAATGCAGAAAATCAGAAAGACAAGTTTCCAGAGGATTACCGCTCTAATCCATGATGACTCTGTGAATGCTAATGTGCCATCTCGAGGCACAAATAACTAAAAATCCCCTGCAGCCCACCACTAGTCTCCTTTGCTTATAAGAACGTCTTATTAGTGGACACTTGAAAATGATTGATTCTGGTGATCCACACGAGTGATAACATTAGCACGTGTTTAATAGTCAGGACATGTACACACATGTGTCAGGACTGGCTTAGACATCTGTTGAGTATGTGACATCAGGATACTAGGGACCAGGCTAACAAGAGTTATCTGGATCATCAATCCAAAACCTTAAGAATACTCACTATAACATGAACCGTATAAAGAAGCATTAACCAACAGGGTCTCTCTCTCTCTACCTGGCTATCTACTGTCAAGTATGAACTGGCCACAAGGTTACTGAACTGCTGCTCAATCCAATTATATGCAATTATCCAGTGTGACTTATACCAAAGAAAGGGGCTTTATATCTGACCAGGGGAGAAGGTAAAATTGAAAGAGGATCCAGTTCTCAATGGGACATACCTCTTAAGGCCATGCATTGCTCTCTGGTGGGGCTGGAAGGCCTGTGTGTGGCCAGTGTGCATGGCGATTTGTCAGAAATAATTGACACAAGAATATGCTAACTGATACATACTCTATCATTATAGCCTTACCAGTAAATCAACATTGTTTCACACCAAATTTAGAGTATCAGAATAGCATTTTAGAGTTTGCTAAATATTTCAGAATGACCCACATCTTTGACTGGGATTTTTTTTAGTGTAGCTATCTTACTGATCCATCCAACTCAACAACAACAAATGATAATGCAAGCCTGGACAGGTGCAGGAAGGGCCCAATGTCAATGTTAGTGTATTTTTCTGCATAGTATTATTGACAACAAAATAAGTCACACTGTTTCCTGTTGATTTGTATATGAATGAATAAAAATGTGATTGCAAAAAATCCAAACATTAAAATAGCAACACATGACTATGTCCACTTAACAACAACACATGCCAATTCATATCTTAACAGGTTTGATAAAATGAATAAAAATACAATACCAGAACTAATGTACTGTCTTTAATTTAAAAAATAATTAATATTAAACTACGCCAAAAAGAAGGCAGTGTCTTGGAAGATCAATCAATTTCCATATTAGGTCCTTTAATTAAAACTAATAGCATGGCTAAATAAAGCACCTGAAACAGGAAGAAAGATTGATACCAGCTGTAGTGGAATGGATCGGCCTTGGAAAAAGAGTCAGGCAGCCCAATCAATAACTGTTTCTGAGTATTTCATCAGTGTCAGTAAGAAAAGCATATAATTAGAGCTGCCTCAGAAATACCAAAATCAATCAAGGGCTGTTTTTTTCCCCTTCTCGGGCTTATCATTGACAATTCAACTGTTGTGTGTGTTGTTTTTTAGTTAACAAGGTGGTCGTAGCGCTGCCTTGTCTGCGTCCCAATTCTGCCCAGACCCTGCCTCCATGTGAAGACCCTGGTTTGTTTGCATTAATCTCCCAACATTGCCTCTGTTCTCCTTTACCCTTTCTCCACCTTTAAGTATCTCTCAGCTGTGAAAAGTGAAAAGCGAGGGAGCTTAGGGAGGAGACGAAAGAGTGATCAGTGTCATCTCCACTTCATTTCTATGATCAACCGTGTCTCTCGGGGCTCCAACCAACAGATCTGGATACCGGGCACTTTTGAACAGGTGCCATCTGCCACTGCCTAACCCCCAAGGCAATGCAGCAAGCTGGGGCTGAAGCTCTATAGTCTATACGCTAGCGCGGACGGCGAATGTGAGTGTATGAATGTGTGAGTTTGTCATCCTGAGTTACCGGGTATGGGGGGGGTTATACATATTAATGAGCATCTGTGCTCACGGCGAGCGCTCGTTGAAAAGCTTTTAGTGTTTACATAATATTGAAATATTGCAATGCAACATGTGTGTGTGTGTGTGTGTGTGTGTGTGTGTTTGTGTGTACATGTAGCACATGCATGTATGCTAAAACTCATACTGTTCATGTCCGCTCAGATGAAGGAGGAACTATTCTACTACTAAACTATTTTTTTTAATTCTATATCACTTTCAGTACTAGTTGAGCTGACAGCATTACCACTGACAACAATAGACAGCAACAGCTTTTAGAAATGTGATGTGCATACCTATATATACACTCAACAAAAATATAAACGCAACACTTTTGTTTTTGCTCCCATTTTTCATGAGATGGACTTAAAGATCTAAAATTCATTCCAGATACACAATTGTATCATTTCTCTCAAACATTGTTCACAAATCTGTCTAAATGTGTGATAGTGAGCACTTCTGCTTTGCTGAGAAAATCCATCCCACCTCACAGGTGTGCCACATCAAGATGCTGATTTGACATCATGATTAGTGCACAGGTGTGCCTTAGACTGTCCACAATAAAAGGCCACTCTGAAATGTGCATTTTTTTGCTTTATTGGGGGTCTGGGGACTCAGAACCAGTCAGTATCTGGTGTGACCACCATTTGACACAGAGGCTGCCACTCTCGCCCTGGCAAGGAAAGCACAGAAGCACGATTGGCACATCCTCCATAACACCACAAAGACAGCAGCTCCTCTGAACAGACTCAAGTCCCGCCAGCCCTACAACAAGGCGGCACAAGAGATGCTCCGTGCCACCACTGAGGACCTGTCCAAAGATGGATGGCTGGCGTCAGCTTAGAAGCAAGAGTGGGAGAGGGCTGGGCCAACCAACATCCACCACTACATCCAGGATCCAGGAGATGGCGCCACAGGAGACGATCTCCCACGCCGGCAATGGACTCTTCTGAACCGGCTACGAACTGGGGTCGGCCGGTTCAAATCCTCAATGAATCAGTGGGGCCTGGCAGACAGCGCTGCATGCAAGTGTGGTGCCCCTGATCAAACAGTTGAGCATATCACAACCACCTGCCCCCTGTACAGACCACCCTCGGAAGCCAGCCTGTTTGACGTGGGACCAGAGACAAGGGCATGGCTACAAATCACTGAGTTGGACCTCTGATGTTACACGAAAGAAGAAGAAGACCATTTGCCTCATGCAGTGCAACACATCTTCTTCGCATAGAGTTTATCAGATTGTCAATTGTGGCCTGTGGAATGTTGGTCCACTCCTCTTCAATGGCTGTGCGAAGTTGCTGGAGACGGCTTATGGTGGAGAAATTAACATTCAATGCACGAGCAACAGATCTGGTTGACATTCCTGCTGTCAGCATGCCAATTGCACGCTCCCTCAATGCTTGTGGCATCTGTGGCATTTTGCTGTGAGACAAAACTGCACATTTCAGGGTGGCCTTTTATTGTGGACAGTCTAAGGCACACCTGTGCACTAATCATGATGTCAGATCAGCATCTTGATGTGGCACACCTGTGAGGTGGGATGGATTATCTCAGCAAAGCAGAAGTGCTCACTATCACACATTTTGACATATTTGTGAACAATGTTTGAGAGAAATGGTACAATTGTGTATCTGGAATTAATTTTAGATCTTTAAGTCCATCTCATGAAAAATGGGAGCAAAAACAAAAGTGTTGCGTTTATATTTTTGTTGAGTGTATATATTACACAAATTAAAACCATTTTGATAGCAGGACTTCCTTTTGAGTTTGTGTATGGAGGTCTCCATGTGCTTTGTTAAAGCGTGGACAATGTGCATGTGTGTGTGTGTAGGCGTGTGTGCGCGGCCTCCTCTCCTTATCTCCTTCAGCCAGGCCACTCCGCCAACATACACTCCAAAGAGCCCCTAGTTGTCATTCAAGGCGTCACGCAACCACAAGAAATGTCACCATAAGGGGAATAGGGGAGACAAAGAGGGAGAAATACACAAAGTGAAAGTGGCGAATGCTGTGGGGTTTGAAGCCCAAGGAACCGCCCCGTTACCTCAATGGGGTTCTGTTATCTCCTTTGCTATACCCTTTTTTCTGCCTGCAGCATCACCAGGACACACGCATGCATTCATACAGTTACTTTATCTGGTTCATACTATAGCACCTAGCACACTACAGGGGTGTCACTGTTGTGGCAGGAGAATGGATTTCAATGTAGGGTTCATGTTCAAAAACATCTGCTCAGAATAAGTGGTGATGTTTAAACATTTCTCAGGTTATAATTATGTAAATTTGAAGTGCTTCAAAACTGAAAAAATGACTGAATACAAAACTGCCTATAAGTACAGAACAGCTCTCTTTTAGAGTATTTTATCATAGTGTTCTGAGAGTGGGAAAATAGGTCCTTAGTAAGGTCCATTCCAAGTAATACTAGGTAATCACTGTACATTACAATTATAACTAAATACATCTTACTTTTGAACATCAGCAAATATGTGTTTTCTTTGTTTAATTTAGTTAAGTTCCTCACAATAGAAATCCCCAAAGAACTTATTTTAAGTGAGGGAAAACTAAGATGTTTATATGAGACATGGAACACAGCCAGAGCTAAATACAAAGAAAAACTGCTGGTGAACAATATTAAGTGTGTGTACCTCCATTGTTGACGTTTTGCAGAGCTCAGCAACAGTTGTTTTCCTTTTGTTCTATTTTTTTCAGATTTTTTTATTTATTTGCCAGGTATACTGTACATTGTTACCTGCTCATATTTTGCACACCTGTTGTTCAAAGTTAAAGGTATCTTTATTATCCCGAGGTGCTGTTTTGGCTAGGGTAATACATGAACAAATGTTTCCTATAATCTCACAGCATGTTAGAAAAGTTGATGTTTGATAAAATAGTGAGGGTGTTTCAAAGTTTGGAGAAGGGTAAAAAAAAAGATCTATGGTTTAAGCAATCTAGCAGATGCATTGCCATATAAATGCATGTGTCAGCAAAGTTAAACATAGTGAATGTACAGGCAAGTGTAAAGACTGCAAATCTTCCCCAAGTCACAATTTGTTACGATAATTCTATGATGATGATGATTTTTTTTTATGCGAGACAAACACACTCGGCTGAGCATCTCCCTCACATTTAAATTGGAAATCTAATCTGGTACAGGCATGTGATCACAGTGGAGACGACTCCATCCACGTGCCTATCTTTCTTTATCTTTCTCACTGTGACACACACACACACACACACACACACACACACACACAGGGGAGCGCAGTTATTTACCACAGATACTTATCTAGCAGGTTCTAGCCCAATGGCATTTGTGAGATTACCATCCTGTGACAGCTGACAGCCCGCATGGTGACAACACACGCTGACGAGTGGACGCTATCATAAATAATGACTGCCATCCATTCCGACTGTCAGCACGAGCAGTGTCTCATAACGGGCAGAAAAGAGGAAAGAGAAACACTAACATATGCTCGCACGCAGAGACAGTGATTTATAACCCTTTTACCTTTTTGCATGCAGGTGCAAAGACCAACACGCACACATTCAAACACTCCCATATAGGTACACACAAATAAAATTCAACCACTGAAAACCAAATAGAGAAAGAAAACTGTCCAAACACCCACAAAAGAACGTATGCCTGAAGGGATTCAGAAGCCCTTTTACCAGCCTTAACTTATAGGTAATCATCATTTAATTTGACCCAAAAACCGCAATGTTTCATTTTTGGTCAAAGATTCAGTAAGAAAGCAGCCAATGCATCTTAAGAACACATTAATGTCTAGTTTCAGGTTCAAATATCTTGCATGTTTATCTTTAAAAAAGAAAGTCAAATAATGGGTATACATACTTTGGAGGGATAAGAAAATTTAAAAAGTCCCTAACTGGCCAGAAATATCCATTTGTTGTGAATCTATTTTTTTAAATACATTTCATCCCTGTACAGTGCCTTCTTGAAAGCTCTCTGTCTCCCTTCTGCTGCTAGACTAGATTGAAATATTGTTTGTCACCGTTTTGTCTTGACAGACAGTTCCATTACAGTCTCCCAAATGCTCTAGTGTATGCTTGTGTGCATGTCCACGTGAGTGAGTGTGTGTGTGTACGCATGCGTGACCAACCTAACCTACCATCTGTTCTCACAAGCAGTTGATAACAGGGATGGTACCTGCGATACCAAAGATTCACACAGGTAAGACTCAGATGGGGATTCCCCAAGGAGGTAATGAATTACATACCTAGCTAAAGACGGTCTTTATTAAAACAATGAGAGCTAGTGTTTAACTTTAGTTTGAAATGAGAGAATTATACATTAAATCACAGTGAGAAAACTTGTAATTAGATATTTTTCAGTCCACACTGAAGCACATCACGGCAGATAATACCAACTGGCAGTGGTGATGATTATCTAGCAATGACTATGAATTTCTTTTTGAACACATTTGAGAAGATTATCCTTATCTTTCCCTGCTTTAAAATCAGACCCGTTTCATGTGCCAAGAAACCGTATGCCCACACACAAGCACACACAAACCCGACAGTATGATAGACAGTATAACAGCATGTCAACTCTGTTCCTCCAATGGGTGCTACAGCTCAGCATGTTTGTTCTCACTGCAAGGCTTTCAGTTATATATTCTGTTCACCGTCGGAACTATTTTTATATCTATTTTACCTATTGTAAGATACTCTCAGATATCAACTGCCATAACAATCAAAAAGACATACGGTTTTCATATTTGTCTGTGCCTTTGGGTTTTGATTTAATTGAAACATCTTCCTTAATACATGTAATGATGGTTTACAAGCTAACCAAGTTTAAAAGAGCATCTAATGCCATGTCTAAATGAACTGGTGTTAATCTTTTTGACAGATTTATCAGTATCAGACAGAAATGCTCAGGGCATCGAGTGCACTATAAGTGGCGTGGCTTTGTGTTTTTTTTATTGTCGTTCAAACTGCTTCCTTGTGGACTAGCCTTGTATGTGCTACACAGTGATTCTGGAACATCCCGTTTGGTGACACATTGAGGGAGGAAAACAGAATCTGCGGTGGAACACTTTTGGCAGCTGTGTGTGAACATGGCATAGTTTTCCTTAATGATGGCTCCTCTTAAGTTACACGCTGTCAGGGCAGGCCTGCAGCCGACAGGGAAGCGATAAGATAAGAAAACTGTTTATACAGCGAAGGCAGAATTAATCCCATGGTAAGGGCCTCACAGTGGCCCGGGTGTGTCAGATCGCCGAGTTGTCCTGATCTTTGTCGAGGCGTGGGGGGGGGAGTGTGTGTGTGTGTGTGGGGGGGGGGGGTTGGTGTTATTGCACTGCTGTGGAAAGCAGCTACCAAATACTACCTCTTCCATCAAAGCTCATCCTCCTGTGTCTTTGTGGCCAGCGTGGAGAGCAGTTTGGAAGACTCCTCACCAATTCATAGCGGAAGAAAACCTCCCTGGTGTTCTGCCTGATATTCGATATTTTTCTTTCTCTCGATGCTGTCAGAGTGTATACTAGCATTGTCATCAAAGACAATTGGGTTAAAAGTAAAGGCTGCGATGGGTGGATATACATCCAAGAAATAGTCAGGCATAATGATGTGTATGTTGTGTCAATTAAATTAAATACACACACACACACACACACACACACACACACACACTGGTAAAAACAGTTGTATGACAAAATGAATATGGATGAATTTCTGCATTTCTATTGCAATCAAACAGATATGTGCTGAATGTGTCTGTTTGGAAGAAAGGAGTCAATCATAAGAGTGCAGACACTGTGGGTGTCTAACTCTTTCAGGCTTGGAAATATTAGAGGAAGCTACTTCGACAATAAACGCTCTAAAGACACAATAGAGATTATATGAATACATTTGCTACGAGGCTGATTTCTCTATTCAAAGACTACATGTGGGCTGATTGCGGCCATATAATGACATATCCCATATTTTAAATCAAATTAAATGTGTGGGCTGTCAGGCCACTTTGGTTTTTTCAAATTTGATTTTGATCTTTAGGTTAGTCAACAGAGGAGTGACTGTACATACTCAATCAGCCTAAGAGGGTTGACGCATATAAGATAAAGTCACACGGAGAAAAATTGGCCATAGGCTGGGGCCAACGACTGAACTGGATTTTATTTGAAAAGCACTGGCTGATTGGGCTCTCATGGTGTGTGAGATTTGCTCTGTTCCCTGTATTAGGGTCCATTAGCTATTGATTGGCCAGTGTGAAGAGGAAATAGAGGGGCACTTGGACTAAATGCTGTAATGGTCCCTAAGTACCAATTTACCTTAAAAAGTTTGTTTCAAATGGGAATTTATCTGAGGACATTTAACTCAAAACATTCAGATTTACACAGACATAAAACCAAATTGTGGGTTATAATTGTGATCATTTTCTGCGTTGTCTTATATCTGCATCTCTTTCAAACTGAATTTACCATGTGATACCATTGCTCTGGTGGAGAATCATGGTGTTTACCTAGGCAGCAGGTTACCAAGTCTCTTAAAAGGTCATGTAAACAGTAAAGCCATTTCCAGTAATTGGGTTGCAGATTGGATGATCCCAGTTTGGTTTCTCCTGGAGAATGGAGATTGATTGGTCTTGAAATCAGAGATCATTTAATGTAGTGATGCATCCTCATATATATAAATCATTTATAAATTATATCTCATCAAAGTTGACTCTGGAAGACGAGATAAATTGGCTTACATCACTGAACATTTGACTTAGTGAAATTCAGATTATTTTGCACTTCAAATAGGTGTGCTCGTCGGCCTGCTTTAGCAGAGACAGCAGAATTGTCAGAAAAGTGTCATCCATCCCTAATGCAGATGAAATAGGGAAGACATGATTCCGAAATAAGGTCAGGGAGAAATCTGAACCCTTACATGCTGCATGCATGTATTTCTTAATGTCCAGTTTCCACAATGCATGTGGACGTGTCCCGATTACTTGCGCTGTTTCTCAGAGAAACCAGGTAACATAATGTCATTGCATTACTGAAGGTCTACACTTCCAACATGTGCCCTGATAATAGTTGTCTGAGAGTTACAGTAGTCATCAAGTGCCATTGAATTAGGGATGTCCATGGTTAACTGGTTAACCGCTAAGAAGATCTTTAACCGGTTAATACTAAAGGTTAAACGGTTAAAAAAAATTAATTAATATTAATTTCTCTGAAATCCGGACTCTTATTTTGATATCGCTAAACCGGATGTAAGAATGCCAACTGTCGGTAAAGAATGAAACGAGTAGTGTAGGCTACGCTCAACTTTATAATAGGTCCATGGTACGCTCCCAGTCACAACTTATGGTCACAACACTCCCGTGTCATTTGTTTGTATAATTTAATTAACAGCGTGGGCTTCCGCTAGCTTAACATAGCGCTAGCATTAGCCTTCTTGAGGTGGATGCTGTCCTGCATCTATCACCGTCTCAGTGAGTGTGTGAGGGAGTGACAGACAGCCAGGCAGTGAGTGCCCGCCCCCTGCACAGACACAAGTCTGCCATGATTGTGTGCCAGGATCAATAGTGAAAATCCGTCATAAACAGCTTATCAATATTACGGTCTTTCAAAATGTTGCCCTGTGCTCAGCACTACTTAGCACCGGGTTTCGGTAGGCTACCCATCCCCTAAGCCTGAGTGTGTGTGTGTGTGTGTAAATGTCCCTTTTCAGTAGGGCTGGGTATCGACACTGGTCACGATACATCACGATCGTGATATATCACGATATATTGCGATATTCCATAAACAAGTTGCCTTGTCAAACATAACAGCACAATATATTGATAATTGCACAGACAAATGAAGTCAAAACTATTTCATTCACAACTTCCTTTACTATTTTCTTCCTTTTTTTTGGTTTTGGCAAATGATCAAACACTGCTGCAGCTGCCATAACATCAAAATAACAAATTCAATTCACTCTTGTACTAACTGTACAGGATACAATGAAAATTGTGACACAGTGAATCTTAACTTCAATAGTCAGTATCCTAGAGGCTCAGGCCTGACAGCATCCCTACATTGAAAATACAAAGCCAGACCATCTTCAATGCCTGTTAATGGCCTGTAAAAGCTCCTGAGTTCTGACTTCCTATTGCAATACACACTTCACTCCAGCTGGGGAAGTCTTGAGAAACCACTTCTTCCTTAAGAGCAAGTTCAATGCAATGCACGGAGACAATAACACAACAAAATAGTACACTCTTAAGGGAGCTGCTGTCAACATGAAGAAGAAGGTACGAAAGCTAAAAGCATTGTTTATAAACAAGAATTTCAGAGTCACCCTGAATCATCGTTGGAAGAAGCCAATCTAATCTAATGTGGGCACTAAAACCCCTGTATGGTTCATTTTCCGATGACTCACATCCAAGCCCAATTACGTGGATATTTGATTAGCTGCACCAAACACCTTAACTGCAAAAAAATGTATCAAGAGAATTCCTTCCCCTTCCAGATATAAGTCAGGAAAGAACATCGACATTTATGAATAAGCCAGGGCAAGGCCTCTATTATTTAGTGCAAAAATACAAGCAACAATGCCTTGGGGCCACAGCAATGCAACATTGAAAATTAAGTGGAGTGCAACTAAATGCTTATGCGGTTTGCTGCAAGTTATGGTAATCAATAGAAATGCTATTTAAAGCTTGGTTGGGGTTTGTGGAGCGTCGTAAATCTTGCATATCGAGTCAGCACATTTTATGATTATCATGTTTTAGAATATTAAGGAAAGACAATGAGATGGAACTATATATACAGTATGCAGAGAAAGAGAGAATACATGGATTAATGTACATAAGTTTTGATATTTTGACTACTGTATATATGACCTGAGCTACTTCATGCATGAATCTCCCCAAACAATGTCCTTGATGACGGAAGTACATTTCTTCTCACTGACATAAATATACTGTCGGTACCTCTTAAGCACACACACACACACACACACACACACACACACACACACACACACACACACACACACACACACACACACACACACACACACACACACACACACACACACACACACACACACACACACACACACACACACACACCTACCTTTTAGGATGAGAGGGATGTATTTACGATTTTATAGCATCCATTATTTGCAAAGGGGTAAAGAAGTATCGTGAAATATTTATTAGGTGTCTGATGTCATTTCATGTAGAGAGAAAGTGAAGGTAGAGATGCAGGAGCACAGACGAAATAGCACAAGAAGGGACCAAAAAAACTAACCCTTAGGAAGGCGGTAGAATGAGTCAGGCCTGGTATTCAGTAATGCCTCTATTAAAAACCCAAAGTGACTCATCTCATGGCTTCCCCCTCTCTCTGACATGAACTTCCTCCTTGTTTATTGCCCTTTGCGATTTTGGGCTCCAAACCAACTAAAATACATACGAAGCACTGTAATGCACAGGGTTGCTACCATGTGATCGGCTGCTTAGATATTTGCATTTATGAGCAATCAAACAGGTGCACTACTGCTAAAGTGGCAGGTAAGTGTATATCTTTATCTAAACCATGACCAAAATGCATACTCAATTCTGATTGGCTGACAGGTGTGTCCATACTATCTTAACTGGGACACATCAAAGTGTAAGCCAATCGAATGAACATTTCCTTTTATTTATACTGAATTGTACTACACTGACATGAAAAAAGTGTGTGGTCTGTACAGGAGCAGAACTTTACCACTATATCGAAATAATTTTTTTATCCCATAGCATACATTCCACAGGTTTGCCTAACAAGTTACTCTTATATATCCGGGTGCCAGATTTATTTAAACAAAATGGTTGCATATGTAGTGAAGAGTGTTTTGACAGAGGGTCTGTGTCAACCGACAGAGAGTTTCCGTGCAAAGACAAAGAAATAAAAAGATAACCATCAGTGATTATATATCTGAATATCTACACTCAACAAAAATATAAACGCAACACTTTTGTTTTTGCTCCCATTTTTCATGAGATGGACTTAAAGATCAAAAATGCATTCCAGATACACAATTGTACCATTTATCTCAAACATTGTTCACAAATCTGTCTAAATGTGCGATAGTGAGCACTTCTGCTTTGCTGAGATAATCCATCCCACCTCACAGGTGTGCCACATCAAGATGCTGATCTGACATCATGATTAGTGCACAGGTGTGCCTTAGACTGTCCACAATAAAAGGCCACTCTGAAATGTGCATTTTTTTGCTTTATTGGGGGTCTGGGGACTCAGAACCAGTCAGTATCTGGTGTGACCACCATTTGCCTCATGCAGTGCAACACATCTTCTTCGCATAGAGTTTATCAGATTGTCAATTGTGGCCTGTGGAATGTTGGTCCACTCCTCTTCAATGGCTGTGCGAAGTTGCTGGAGACGGCTTATGGTGGAGAAATGAACATTCAATGCACGAGCAACAGATCTGGTTAACATTCCTGCTGTCAGCATGCCAATTGCACGCTCCCTCAATGCTTGTAGCATCTGTGGCATTTTGCTGTGAGACAAAACTGCACATTTCAGGGTGGCCTTTTATTGTGGACAGTCTAAGGCACACCTGTGCACTAATCATGATGTCAGATCAGCATCTTGATGTGGCACACCTGTGAGGTGGGATGGATTATCTCAGCAAAGCAGAAGTGCTCACTATCCCCTAACTGTGTGTACCCTCCCCTAATCCAAGATGGCAGCATGTTAGTCTTGTTTGTCTGTGTCCTACAGTTTTAAGTGATTTTTTACTCTAAATTTTATTTTTATAATCCTTTTTTTTAAATGTAAACTTTTGCACTTTGGATGTAACAGTACAAACTCACTTTAGGTGATTTAAAATTACTAGTTTACATTTCACACGGCTCATGTGGTCTGCTACCTGTTGGAGGCCCTGGGTGAGCTAACTACCTGTTGGAGGCCCTGAGTGTGCTAACTACCTACTGGAGGTCCTGGGTGAGCCGAGGCTAGCTACCTGCTGAGTGAGCCGATGCTAGCTACCTGCTGGGTGAGCCGATGCTAGCTACCTGCTAAGTGAGCCGATGCTAGCTACCTGTTGGAGGCCCTGGGTGAGCTAACTACCTGTTGGAGGCCCTGAGTGTGCTAACTACCTACTGGAGGTCCTGGGTGAGCCGAGGTTAGCTACCTGCTGAGTGAGCCGACGCTAGCTACCTGCTGGGTGAGCCGATGCTAGCTACCTGCTAAGTGAGCCGATGCTAGCTACCTGTTGGAGGCCCTGAGTGAGCTAACTACCTGCTGGAGGCCCTGAGTGAGCCGATGCTAGCTACCTGCTGAGTGAGCCGATGCTAGCTACCTGCTGAGTGAGCCGATGCTAGCTACCTGCTGGGTGAGTCGATGCTAGCTACCTGCTGATGCCCTGAGTGAGCTGATGCTAGCTACCTGCTGAGTGAGCCGATGCTAGCTACCTGCTGAGTGAGCCGATGCTAGCTACCTGCTGAGTGAGCCGATGCTAGCTACCTGCTGAGTGAGCCGATGCTAGCTACCTGCTGAGTGAGCCGATGCTAGCTACCTGCTGGGTGAGCCGATGCTAGCTACCTGTTGGAGGCCCTGAGTGAGCTAACTACCTGCTGGAGGCCCTGAGTGAGCTGAGGCTAGCTACCTGCTGAGTGAGTCGATGCTAGCTACCTGCTGAGTGAGCTGATGCTAGCTACCTGCTGAGTGAGCCGATGCTAGCTACCTGCTGGGTGAGTCGATGCTAGCTACCTGCTGATCCCCTGAGTGAGCCGATGCTAGCTACCTGCTGGGTGAGCCGATGCTAGCTACCTGCTGAGTGAGCCGATGCTAGCTACCTGCTGAGTGAGCCGATGCTAGCTACCTGCTGGGTGAGCCGATGCTAGCTACCTGCTGAGTGAGCTGATGCTTGCTACCTGCAGTCCTAAGGGCTAATATTCTGAGCTCAAGTTGCTACCTGCTGAGAGTATAAAGCTGAAGTGGTTTATGCAGGCATGCGGCCTGTCCTCTCCTGACTGCTTGTTTCATCCTACCATCCTATCTGTCCTGGTTCTCACACACTACGCACACGTGTGCTGTCACTGCATGCGCCTGGATCACTTTAGCAGTCACTGATTACAAAATCCACACATTTGTTACATTCAGTGAAAATGAAGCTAATCTTAGCCTTTCTTAGCCTGATGACTTTCATTGACTATGTGGATATTGGGCCTTGCTCAGCAAGTGAGGCTGACAATGTACTAGTTCCTCCTCTAGACTGTTCACATAGGGATACACTCTCTGTCCCACTCATATTGAAAGTTATTATACCTGTGCACTTATCCCTATGCTCATTTAATGAAGTGAATTTCCTCCGCCTTAACTGCCTTTTCATTCTGAAAGACTGGTTTAATATCTCTGTAAATTCACTCCCTGGTTTTGTAAGCTCTTTACATTCAAAAAATGAAAGGCCTATGTCAGGCAGGTCAACTAGGCATAGACTTATGGTCATGCTGCTGTTACTTATATCTGGAAATGTACAGCCAAATCCTGGCCCTGATATGCCTCAGCAATGTGACACACCTGCAGACTTTAAATCTAGGTCAGGCCTTGGTATCATACATCTTAATGTGCGGAGTTTAATCTCCAAATTGGACATGGTAAGGATTTGGGTTAATTCAACTGATGCTGATATTGTTGTTTTATCTGAAACTTGGTTAACTAAATCTGTTCATGATAAGGATATATGCATTGATGGATATAATGTTTTTCGAGCTGACCGCCCTAATAAGGGGGGTGGTGTTGCTATTTACACCAAACGAAAATTGAATGTTAATTTAGTGCTCACTGAATCCCTCAGTAAACAATATGAGCTCCTGGCCTTAAATTTTGAAGTTACGAAAGACCATCATATCATGATAGTTGGTTGTTACAGACCTCCATCTGCAATAGGTAATTCACTGTCCACACTGGTGAAAAGTCTGTCACAATTGCAGTATAATGAAATTGTTGTGGTTGGTGATCTTAACTGGGATTGGTTGACGCCAGTGTCTGATGCATTTAAAGCACAGTGTGATTCTTTAAATCTGACACAAATAATTACCTCCACCACCAGACCAAACCTAAAATGTCCTGAGAAATCCTCCCTTATTGATCTAATTTTAACTAATGTCCCTTTTAAATACTCTGCTACAGGTGTTTTCCCTAATGATGTAAGTGATCACTGTGTGATAGCAGCAATAAGAGACACTAAGATTGTTAAGTGTAAACCTCGTTTTGTTGAAAGGCGAAATTTGAAGATGTTTGTTGAGCAGGGTTTTCTATATGATCTATATCTATTTGACTGGAGCAGAATTGCCCTTATTGATGATGTTGAAATGGCTTGGTCATTTTTCCATGAGACCTTTCATGAAATTCTAAACAAACATGCTCCTATGCGGAAGTTTAGAGTTAAGGGTCGGGATAACCCCTGGTTCACAGCTGATCTTTCTGTCCTGCTTCATGAACGTAATGCGGCCTGGGCAAGGGCAAGGAAGTCAGGTACTGAGGCTGACTGGCTTCTCTTTCGTCAGCTGAGAAACAAATTTACTTCTCTATTCAGGAAAGCCAAATCTGAATATTATCTAACCATCACAACAGAAAATTTGAATGATCCGAGAAAATTCTGGAAAGCAATAAAATCATTATCTGCTTCTAAAAACTCATATGAATTACCCTCTTGTATAGTCAAAGACTCCATTACTGTTCATGATAAGGTTGAAATGTTAAACTGTTTTAATGAGCATTTTATTTCTTCTGGGTTTTTGTTCAATTCTGCCTCACATTCTGCAGTGAAATCTGTAAATTTGGGTAACAATGTTAGTGATGTACACCACATTTTTAATCTTACCCCGTTTACTGTTGCTGAGGTTCACACAGCCTTAAAGCATTTGAACCCTAGAAAACCGTCTGGTCCGGATCACTTGGAACCAAGGTTTTTGAAATTAGCAGCAGACCTAATAGCAGAACCATTGACACATCTTTTTAATCTCTCATTGGCGTCAAACAAAATCCCTATGATCTGGAAGGCTGCTTATGTTCTACCCCTACTTAAAGGAGGGGATCCAAAAATTTTAAATAATTACAGACCACTTTCAAACCTCTCTGTGTTATCAAAAGTCATGGAATCCCTGGTTAGTGAGCAGGTTAAAGATTATGTCCATACTCATCAAATATTATCTGTACATCAATCAGGGTTCCGAAAAAATCATAGCACCACTACTGCTGCCATGAAAGTTTTAAATGACATCATAGAAGCTCTAGATAAAAAACAACATTGTGTATCTCTCTTTATTGATCTATCTAAAGCGTTTGATACTGTGGACCATCACATTCTGATACAGCAACTTATTAAGATTGGTTTCTCTGATCATACTGTGGGATGGTTTGTCAACTATCTCACTGACAGAACTCAGGCTACTCAGTTTGATGGATTTACTTCAGAGATGCTTACAGTGCGTAAGGGAGTTCCCCAGGGTTCAGTTCTGGGACCGCTATTATTTACTTTGTATATTAATAGCCTTGGACAAAATGTCCCAAATGCAGCTTTCCATTTCTATGCGGATGACAGTGTAATTTATTGTTGTGCATCCTCACTCAGTAAGGCTTTTGTTTATATGCAAAGTGCATTTGATCAAGTGCAGGCTCAGCTTTGTCAACTGAAGCTTGTTCTCAATGCTGATAAAACCAAACTTATGGTATTTTCAAATTCCAGAAAGATTGTGTTAAATCAGAAAATATTAACTTCCCAAGGTAATGAAATTGAGGTTGTAACTACTTACAAATACTTGGGATTTATGATTGATGACCACATCTCGTTTAAAACTCACATACAAAACCTGGTGAAAAAAACTGAAACTAAAGTTAGGTTTTTACTTTAGGAATAAGTCATGTTTCTCTCTCGAGGCCAGACGACGATTAGTCGAAGCTACCTTCTTGCCGGTTCTTGACTATGGCGATGTTTTATATATGAATGCATCTTCAAAATGCCTACAGTCTTTGGACACGGTCTACCACGGAGCACTGAGATTTGTTACTTCTTTTAAAACCCTCACGCACCACTGCTCTTTGTATGCTCGAGTTGGATGGTTTGCCCTGTCCACCCGCAGACTCCATCATTGGCATATCCTAATTTATAAAACCATCCTCGGGGTTCTTCCTACATACCTGCAGAAGTATGTAATTCAGAAAAGCACAGGAAAGTATCAGCTCCGCTCTGAGGACTTGTTTTTAATGACTGTGCCTAGAGTCCGTACTGAACTGGGGAAAAAGGCATTTAGTTATGCTGCTCCTTTTTCATGGAACCAGCTGCAAAATGCGCTAAAACTTAAGGAGCTGGTTTCTCTAAACATGTTCAAGTCCTTACTTAATGATGTTGAAGCTGGCTCTTCTGTCTGTACATGCTTTGTTTGATGATGTTCTGACTGTGACTCTGTTTTTATGTTCTCTGTTGTTTTTAAATGATTGTCTGTAACTAACTGTGCTGCTGCCTGTCTTGGCCAGGACTCTTTTGTAAAAGAGATTTTTAATCTCAATAAGACTTTCCTGGTTAAATAAAGGTTATAATAATAATAATAAATTTAGACAGATTTGTGAACAATGTTTGAGAGAAATGGTACAATTGTGTATCTGGAATGAATTAGATCTTTAAGTCCATCTCATGAAAAATGGGAGCAAAAACAAAAGTGTTGCGTTTATATTTTGTTGAGTGTATATATGCAGACGATTGCCAAAGAAACAGTGGGATAAGAGTGTTAACATAAAAGCCTGTGTGGTGATTGAAATATGGGAGATGCAGGGCAGATTACCTCCCATGTATATTACATCAAAACTGCTTTTAATGCAAAGAACAAGATACTGCAAGCATGTTGACTGTGTCATGTATTTGTTGTATGCATCCATATCTCTTTGTGCTTGAGCAAATAATATGCATACATACAGTATTTTTGAATGACCTATTTCCATATCTGTGTACCTATTTCACCGGGTGCACAGTATTCACACCATAATGATAATGAAGTGAACCAGACCAATGCATCTTCTACCAGAAAGTCTCACAACTAAAATAGTTTGATAATGATACCATACTCCTTCTAAACACATAGCTGATTCGTAATTAAAAACAGCGACTTGCCTTTTTTTAGGTTATTTAAATGCTGTTGCGGATTTAATAGGGGGAAAGCAATGTGCACTTTGAATGTCGGAGAGATGAAACAATGTGCAACAGCTCCAATACAGTGGCAAATCTACTCACTGACAGAGACAGAGGAGCTTATGGCCCTATAACATCCAGCCAAGCATAGTGTATGCATGCTGCCATGTTGCTGTACTCTCAAACAGCCCTGGGCCCAGTAAATGACTACAATAAGACGATGGCATTGAAAAATGTATGCTTCATATTTATGTGATCTTTTCACCCACTACAGTACCACCATGAGGGAAATGAGTAGCGACAAGGTTCTTCACTCTTTTCAAAGGACCAAAGATGCACAACTGCTGTGTGATGATAACCTTCCTCAAAGAAAATCGCTCATCAATACATAGTGGGTTCTATAGAGTGTCTCTGAAGGAGGACAGGCAGGGCTGCCTATAACAGTTTACAACATTCAGATACTATCCATGAGAGACAAGTTGAGTCACAGGTATTGGACTTGGGATAAACAGTGTACCCGTTACTTTTGGAGATTAGACTTGCTGATATGTACTGCCTACAGGTAAGAGGTCTTGATAGGAATTGCACAGGAGTATTATAAGGGGGAGAAGAAAGCCGGAGTGATGACAGCCCCGTGACTGACAATAATTAAGCATGGATATAGTAATAATGAGATGTGCCATTCTGGGTGTCCTCTGTCTCCCATTAAGATTGTTGTGGCAGTATATAGCAGGTAAATTGGTCTCTACGGGGTCTTTGGGATTGCCTAATGTTGTAATGGCTAATGTGGCCGTCTGCTACCTTCTGATACGTGCATGTAAAAATCCCAATTAATTTCCGCAAAGGTTAAGGCTTACTGTCACATTCCCTGCAGAGTCAACAGTTGTCTCCTAGAAGTCAGCCTTTAAGGACGTATTAAAAAAACACAAAACCATTTTAGATAGGTGTTGATTCAACTCTATGGTCATTTCATTGTAGTGTGTGATGCTGTTCAAATGTATTGCATTACACTGACAGGTTTCTATTATCTACCTCATTTGTATCAATAATGGATGGCAAACAACAAACGAACACCACTAAACCACATCCTCCAAAATGATCGTACAGTTGAATCAAAACCTATTCTTAATTTTTTTTTATCCACCAAAACTGGATATAATATTCTTTGTGAAGTACTGCTGTATTGGACTGCATTGGCTTTAACTAGCTGTACCTAATAAACTGGGGACCACCAATGACAGTATGTTACAGTGTCAAAGTGACCGTGTCCTGTTATACTATCTATAATAAGCACACAGTCTCAATTTCTACATGCTAATATTTACGTGCCATTTGTAATAGGAGTCAGACACTATGATTCCTGTGCCCTTAACGTACCAGCCTGCACTGCTGACCTCATTTGTGGATCCACATTCTCTTTAATGTGGTGCTGCCCTGCCAAAATGGGGTCTGTCTCATGAAAATTTAAAGTTTACAGGGTGACTCTGAAATTGAGCATACCACAGCTCAGCACAGCCATGATCATCCCCTCCATTGAGTCAATGTGTGAGTGAGCAGAGTGCTGAACATACACTTGATCAGTTCTCATGCCATACACGGTCAAATGACAGCTGGCTAGATTCTAGGTTGAGAAGCTTATTCATGTGCTGTTGTCCTGGATGGTTATTCTTTGAAGGGGGATAATATCATGAGCTAAAGTATCAGGTTGCAGCCTGAACAAGCCAAACAATAAAAACTACAGGATATCAGCCACGCTATTACCTAATCAGAGTTCTCTTTATCATAGAAGGAAAAAAACATGGTAGGAAAAACAACAACACTTTTTTTGTGCTTGCATAAACACCGCCATTATCTGGGTGTATAATTATGCACAGTGTGTGTGCAAGTTGATTTAGGCTTCCAACTGTTGTGTGTTATGGGTAGGGAGAAATTCACTCATCAAATATGGATGAAATGGATGTTAATACTTTCCATCATGGCACTTAATCATGGCTTCAACAAACAGTAGTGATGCTGAAACTGCTTTGACAGATAAACACTGACTTTATACAGTAGGTATGTACAGAGGAGAAAATAAGTATTTGATCCCTCACCGATTTTGTACGTTTGCCCACTTACAAAGAAATGAGCGGTCTATAATTTTAAAGCTATGTTTATTTTAACAGTGATAGACAGAATGTCAAAAAGAAAATCCAGAAAATCACATTAAAAAAAAGATACAAATTATTTTGCATTTCATTGAGTGAAATAAGTATTTGATCCCCTACCAACCATAAAGAATTCTGGCTCCCACAGATTAATCCTTGTGCTTTAAAAAAGTATTCCTAATCTCAACTAGTTTCCTGTATAAACACACATGTCTAAACTTGTTACCTGTATAAAAGACACCTGTCCACAGAGTCAATAAGTCAAACTCCAACATCTCCATCATGGGCAAGACCAAAGAGCTGTCTTAGGACATCAGGGACAAGATTGTAGACCTGCACAAGGCCGGAATAGACTACAAGACCATTGGTGAGAAGCTGGGTGAGAAGGAAACATCTGTTGGTGCGATAATTCGGAAATTAAAGAAACACAAAATGACCATCAATCTCCCTTGGTCTGGGGCTCCATGCAAGATCTCACCTTGTGGGGTATCAATGATCATGAGAAAGGTGAGGGATCAGCCCAGTTCTACACGGGAGGAGCTTGTTTACGATCCCAAGGCAGCTGGGACCACAGTCACCAAGAAAACCATTGGTAACACACTATGCCATAATGGATTGAAATCCTGTAGTGCCCGTAAGGTCCTCCTGCTCAAGAAGGGACATGTACAGAACCGTCTGAAGTTTGCAAATAAGCACCTGAACGACTCAGAGAATGCTTGGGAGAAGGTGATATGGTCAAATTAGAACAAAATCAAGTTATTTAGTATCATAGTGACACGCCATGCTTGGAGGATTAGGAATTCTGACTATGACCCCAAGAACACCATCCCCACAGTCAAGCATGGAGGTTGAAGCATTATGTGTTGGGGGTGTTTCTCTTCTAAGGGGACAGGTGGTCTTCGCTGCATCGAGGGAACTATGGATGGGGCTATGTACCATGAAATACTGGGTGAACTGACCTCTTTCTCTCAGCCAGGTCCGTAAAAATGGGTCGTGGATGGGTCTTCCAGCACGTCAATGACCCTAAAAATACAGCAAAGGCAACAAAGGAGTGGCTCAAGAAGAACCACATTAAGGTCATGGAGTGGCATAGCCAGTCTCCGGACCTTAATCCAATAGATCTGTGGAGGGAACTGAAGCTAAAGCGACAGCCTTGAAACCTTAAAGATTAGGAGAGGATCTGCAAAGAGGAGTGGTCCAAATATCCTCCTGAGATGTGTGCAAACCTGGTCATCAACTACAAGACACGTCTGACCTCTGTACTTGCCAACAAGGGTTTCTCCACCAAGTACTAAGCAATGTTTTGATAGGGGTTCAAATACTTATTTCACTCAATGAAATGCAAAATCATTTCTATCTTTTTTTTATGTGATTTTCTGGATTTTCTTTTTGATATTCTGTCGATCACTGTTAAAATAAACCTAGCTTTAAAATTATAGACCGTTCATTTCATTGTAAGTGGGCAAACTTACAAAATCAGTGAGGGATCAAATACTTATTTCCTCCACTGTATGTATGGTTGATGACAAACTCTGGAGTGTGTGAGCACAATGTTAAATGTAAATACAACTTTAGACAATAATTTAAAAAAAATACTCAGGCCAAATGCTGCTACAGGCTGCCATAATGGTGACAAAGCTGACCTCGGATGACAGCTGTGTGCACCTGTCTGTATGCATGCTGTCACACTGTGTACACAGTGTTGGGTGCAATGACACTCGCAGGTCCACAATCCCCTTACCTAGCAATATGTTTATCACCTTGCCATAGATTTCCTCTCAAGCTGAATGATGAGCTGGAGCGAGCTACAAAACAGGCACACACCCAATTACTGCACGAGTTTAGCATGCAGCACTCATCGACCCGAAAAGCACTGACAAACACAATCCACAGACAGGGAAGGAAGAAGAGAAAACCCTGTATCACCACAGAGGCTAACCCTTTGATCCTCACTTGATCTCCGCTTGTCTTCAAAAGGCCGGATCAGTGTCAGGCTAAGGTCAGGAAGTAAAGGCAAAGGGCCCTATTGGGAGAGGGGATAGGTTTAGCCCTCAAGCACACAAGTCAAGATCAAGTTCAGGTGGAGGGCAAACTGGCAAGTAGGAGGAAATACAGTAAATTAGGGGTATTTTTTATCACAGGTTTATGCTTAAATAACCTGCCTGTATCTGGACTAATGGATATGATATGACTGACTACTAAGTACTGTATGCAAATCTGCTAAGAACCTAAGGGTGTTAGACCACCTTCATTGACCCACTACTATACTGTATTCTTTCCTCCAGACTACAATCAAGACAATATAATCCTGCACAATAAAAAATAGAAACCATACCGTGCGTTTTTAAAAATCTGGTACAGTACAGTTTAAGTATTTTGGAAATAAATGTGTGCTTGGTTCCTGAGTAACCACACATTGGCCCTCATTTATCAAACTTGTGTGGAAACTGGTGCAGATTCTGGTGCAAATACCTCCCTACGCCAGGTATCGCGTGGGATTTATCAAACAGTCGAATCTCGCCAATCTCAGCGTACGCCAGGCCATTATTGATAAATGCGGCGGCTGAAAACAATCGTATCACGCCCCTATATTTTCTTAGTTTAGAGACCTCGCCCAGAGGTTTTACGACATGGATATGCGCATTACGGCACAGAAGAGGAACTTCTCTGAAGTAGAAATTGACAGAATAACAGCGAAAGTAGAAAAAAAAAGAGTTTCATTTCGGAGCATTAAAAGCGGCATCAAAGAACGACAGAAGGCAGCAGTTAGGAAGGAAATAACTGCTGCGGTCAACAGTGTTGGTGTTGACAACAAACGATCTCCAGCTGAGGATTTTGCATTTGAGGTTTACATCAGTAGGCTATCGCTCAAATGCTATAAAACAGCATATACAATTATATGTCGCCATTTCTTTCCATAGATCGCCACTAAAAAAAGCGTGTTGCTGTTCTGAAATGCAACCAACTGGGGGTGCGGGTATAATATAGTCTAAGTGGTAGAGGAGAAAAAGACGCACCAACTGTCCGATAATGGTCCCCATAAAAGAAATACACGTCTGCAGAGATTTGAATGATTAGAATGTATTGGCCCTTTTAGATAGCACTACTCAAAAGGGTTTTAAAAACTAAAAATAACACATTTTGCGTTTTACTGTATGACAGCATGCGCTTGGCACGAGTGGTCTGCCCGGCCGTCAGCTGCAAAAGCCGACCCGGCAACGATCAGCTGTGAGAGCGCCTACTGTCCTGCTCCACCAGCAGATCGGAAAAACGTGCCGGATAACGGTGGAAATAAATCGCTCGCTTAAGCGATCAATGACACATTAAAAGAGGAACTAAAATCTAAAAAGTGCGTAAAATAAATAAAATGTTAAGCTGAATGTTGTGCAGTGTATTTTTTATCATAAAGAGCAGTGTAGGCCTACTACATATTTAATACTTAGGCTAACATTGTGAATGAATGCAGCCCCCGTGCCTCAGTGTCCCCCCAGCTGCTCCAAGACGGAGACAACTGCCCTTACGCAGTCCCATGCAGCGCTCCTAAGTGCAGGTGCGCCGAGATCGTTTTCCGGCATTTGGCCAGTGTCACGGCGACCACTGCCATACCATGGCTTGAGCCGTTCAGTAACGGTAAATGCCAGTCCAAAAGTGGTATTTTGCGACCGGCACGCCCCGCCTCCCCCCTATAATTTCACGACAGGTATTGCCTTTACGGCAGAGGCAGGTAAAGCTAAATATAGTTGGTCGTTATTGACACTATATCACAACATAACACCGTAAATAAATAGATTTATTCATGTCTCTGGTCCTTTCCGTTGTAAGGATATGTGCGATCTGTTTGTTGTTGCTTTTCAAATGACAGATGCTTTATAAAACAGTCGGACTTGCTCCGGTGACGGTAGTTAGCATAGCCTCCTGAGCAGGTTTGACTAATCGATGACAGAGAATTAGCCTTTAAGCCTTCGGGCTTTTTTGTGTCTATCCCTGGCTATTTTATGTATTTTAATGTGTGACAGAATGCTGTTCATGTTTTAATATCAAAATGGTCAAATAAAATCATTCATTCAAATCATTCATTCATTCAGCCCTATATAGCGTTGGGTACAGCGGCAGGTTGATATATCTAGCAGGGGGTAACTTTGTTACCTAAGACTCCTATAGCTCAGCTGGTAAGACAGTGTCTTATGGAACAGTAGACCGGAGTTTGCGTCCCGCCTGGGTTGATTCTTTAAAATGACTGTACTGTTTCCGAAAGGTCTTTACCGGTCCATAAAATGGCTTTTACCTTTTGACAATGGTCTCTACCGGTCCATAAAATGGCTTTTACCTTTTGATAATGGTCTCTACCGGTCCATAAAATGGTTTTTACCTTTTGATAATGGTTTCTACCGGTCCATAAAATGGTTTTTACCTTTTGATAAAGGTCTCTACCAGTCCATAAAATGGTGTTTACCTTTTGCCAATGGTTTCAACCATTTCTACACTGACATGCCACTCATATCCTGTGGTATTTGCCGGTTCATACTGGCATAGCACTCGTGATCCAGCAGCAGAATCATTTTGATAACAACAAATATATGATTGGCAATAGGCCTACATGATGGAAACATAAATTAACAATGTCAAAAGTGTGGAAAATAAAATGCAAATTAAATAAGTCAGAAACAATTGAATAAAGAACTGTGTGAACAGATTTGTGTGCAGGTTAGAATGAGGGTTGTAAGATAGAATAGCCTATGTGATGGATCCAAATGTGTGGCAACAATCACTACTGAGTGTCCGATCAGAACACTAATAATGTTCAGGTGAAAGAAATAAAGGATGGAGCCCAGGTTTCCGTTTAAACTCTTTAGTGAGAGAATGTGAACATGTGTGTGGTTTTGTATCACGGACGCACACTCCAATATCAGTCCGGCGGAGGAGAGAATGGAAACAAAAGAGTTTTCCATTTCAGACACATTTCACAGCCACGTTCAAGGTACACTAACAGTGTAGGAAAAGCAGTACTAACATGAAAATCACTTAAACAACAAAACTAAAGGGGGAAAACAGAAACCGTTTTAACACGTATCAAACAAAGTACAAAGTGCTTTACAGTAAGACAATTAAGTAAAAACCACAGAGAAATTATATACATGTTGAACTCTGGTGCTCATGTTTATTAATGTGCACTATCACTTATACAAAAAATAAAATAAAAATCTTAATAGAAGTAGGCCTATAGAATGGACAATAAAATAACCATAAACCTGATTAAAAAATTATGAATTAAATTATCCACATTTAATTCTTAATTTACTTGCAATCGAAGCGGTGCAATTTAGGCCTTCACTGGATCCATGCGCGCTCACTTGTGGAATGAGGAACTGCTTTATTTTTGGGGGATGGTTGGGAGTACAGAGGGCGATGGTGAATGTGGCGGGCAGGCTGCTGGGTCTTCTTTTGTGAGACGGAAGTTCTACGATGATGAAAAACATAACATTACTATGTCTGAATTTACTGATTCAAAATTATCTATGCAAAAAGTTTGATAAGGCTGACCTCAACATTCACGCCTTTAATCATCTTCGATGAGTGGTGTCTCCTCAGAATCCCACAATCATCGATGGTCAAAGGTTCCCTGCTGACCTCCCGTTTTACTATCTCATTCTCTGCTGCCTTTTTGGGGGGTAATAACATAATAGTCACATAAGAAGCAGTTATTTATTTTTCTTATTGTGTGTAAGTAGTGAAAGTTTATACTACAGTTTTACAAATGTACTTACTGAGCACACAAAAATGCCACAGTTATCGAAGTCTGTCAGTGTAGAAATGTCAGTGTAGAAATGGTTGAAACCATTGGCAAAAGGTAAACACCATTTTATGGACTGGTAGAGACCTTTATCAAAAGGTAAAAACCATTGTATGGACCGGTAGAAACCATTATCAAAAGGTAAAAACCATTTTATGGACCGGTAGAGACCATTATCAAAAGGTAAAAGCCATTTTAAGGACCGGTAAAGACCTTTCGGAAACAGTACAGTCATTTTAAAGAATCAACCCGGGCGGGACGCGAACTCCGAACTACTGTTCCATAAGACACTTTCTTACCGGCTGAGCTATAGGAGCCTTAGGTATAACTGTCACCCCCTGCTAGATATGTCAACCTGCCGCTGTACCCAAAGCTAGGGCTAATTCTCTGTTATCAATTAGTCAAACCTGCTCAGGAGGCTATGCTAACTACCATCACCGGAGCAAGTCCGACTGTTTTATAAAGCATCTGTCATTTGAAAAGCAACAACAAACAGATCGCACATATCCTTACAACGGAAAGGACCAGAGACATGAATAAATCCATTTATTTACGGTGTTATGTTGTGATATAGCGCCAATAAAGACCAACCCTCATTCTAACCTGCACACAAATCTGTTCACACAGTTCTTTATTCAATTGTTTCTGACTTATTTAATTTGCATTTTATTTTTCACACTTTTGACATTGTTAATTTATGTTTCCATCATGTAGGCCTATTGCCAATCATATATTTGTTGTTATCAAAATGATTCTGCAGCTGGATCACGAGTGCTATGCCAGTATGAACCGGCAAATACCACAGGATATGAGTGGCATGTCCGTGTAGAAATGGTTGAGACCATTGGCAAAAGGTAAACACCATTTTATGGACTGGTAGAGACCTTTATCAAAAGGTAAAAACCATTTTATGGACCGGTAGAAACCATTATCAAAAGGTAAAAGCCATTTTATGGACCGGTAGAGACCATTATCAAAAGGTAAAAACCATTTTATGGACCGGTAGAGACCATTGTCAAAAGGTAAAAGCCATTTTATGGACCGGTAGAGACCATTATCAAAAGGTAAAAACCATTTTATGGACCGGTAGAGACCTTTCGGAAACAGTACAGTCATTTTAAAGAATCAACCCAGGCGGGACGCGAACTCCGGTCTACTGTTCCATAAGACACTGTCTTACCAGCTGAGCTATAGGAGTCTTAGGTAACAAAGTTACCCCCTGCTAGATATATCAACCTGCCGCTGTACCCAACGCTATATAGGGCTGAATGAATGAATGATTTGAATGAATGATTTTATTTGACCATTTTGATATTAAAACATGAACAGCATTCTGTCACACATTAAAATACATAAAATAGCCAGGGATAGACACAAAAAAGCCCGAAGGCTTAAAGGCTAATTCTCTGTCATCGATTAGTCAAACCTGCTCAGGAGGCTATGCTAACTACCGTCACCGGAGCAAGTCCGACTGTTTTATAAAGCATCTGTCATTTGAAAAGCAACAACAAACAGATCGCACATATCCTTACAACGGAAAGGACCAGAGACATGAATAAATCTATTTATTTACGGTGTTATGTTGTGATATAGTGTCAATAACGACCAACTATATTTAGCTTTACCTGCCTCTGCCGTAAAGGCAATACCTGTCGTGAAATTATAGGGGGGAGGCGGGGCGTGCCGGTCGCAGAATACCACTTTTGGACTAGCATTTACCGTTACTGAACGGCTCAAGCCATGGTATGGCAGTGGTCGCCGTGACACTGGCCAAATGCCGGAAAACGATCTCGGTGTCTCTCCCTAAGTGGCCGGTGTGTGCACTATTGAATCAGCTCTCCTACACAGTTGCACACCATAAGCTGTACATTTTTAAGTGATTAATATCTTTATTTCGGTAGGACTGCATTTGTATTATCTTCTAATAATTGTCCAACAAAGTCATCGGCTACCCGGCACAGCCTGCACTGCGAGTCCATGCTGTTTACAAACTTGCGTACACGAGCCGAGAGCTGGCGTGGGATTTGAGCGTATCCTACGCTCACGTCCATATTGATAAATGCCGAGGTTTCCGTGGAAATGTGCGTACACCCACTTTTCTGGTCTACGCACGGTTGATAAATGAGGGCCAATGTCTGTGTTTTGGAAAAGTGTACCAGCAGTAACACATACACAAAATACATTTTCAAGGAGCTCATTAATATGCAGAAATAACTAATGCTTGCTGAATGTAGTGTTATTTATTTTAAAAAGCCATTACGTAAGGTAATGAATATGCGTAGACTCTGGAGGCCAACGCCTCGGCAAGCTTAGTGTTTACTCTGCTTTTAAAAAGGATGCTGCTTGCATTTGGGCCCATTATAAGCTGCTCTAAATTCAGGGTAAAATTGGGTGATAGTAATTCAAGGAGTTTGCAATGTATTGACTGAATTAGGGCAGTGATTCACAAAGGATTGTACCAGCAGACTGCTGTTGAGAATGTTCAAACACATTCACGTTTGAAAGGAATGACCCACAGTTTACCTGTGAGGAAATGCTTTCAGCAGGAATGGACCATGTGGCAGTTTTTCAAAAGGCATTTGATAAGCATCTTGAATTTTTCCCAGAGAGGGGAAATGCAAGTGTGTGACTCACTTGTATCCTTCACTTGTATGACTATCGTGGTTCAAAATAATAAGTGTCATGTCTTCTCGAAGTGTTTGACAGTAACCCCGGAATTCTACTGGCCAGCGCCGCCAGACAGCTGGAGTCGCGAGACCGAGGAGTTCCCGCAAAATTAAAAGGGACGGGCGATCGCGCTAAATAATAGGATTCTGTATGTGGCATTTACACAACAACAAACGCACGAAAGGTTATTGTTCCCAACTGAACGAGTAAAAGAGCAGTGGACATGCTTGTATGTGTCTCTGTTTTGAGATTGTTACCTGCAGTGAACACAGAGTGTCTTATTTTGCAAATGATCCGGATGTTTTATTGTTTTGTCGGTGTCTGTGTTCCTGTCTCTCTTAACATATTCTGTGCTTAATTGAAACGGCGAGCTCCGGCATCTGGCAAAAAATAGAAGTTGTGCATATATCAGCTGGAGCAGCAACAGAGCAGAGAGACGGTGCAGCGGACCTAGTGGACACTCACACACTGACTAAAGTAAAAACCTCTCAGCTCCGCTGCCTTGGCGGAGCGGAGAAGGACCGGACAGGCAGCTGGTTCAGCCTCGAGAGACAGAACTTTCTCTGGAAGTGTCACTAAAGTGCTGGTGGTAATAACTCTAGCAGTATAAATGCCAGGTGCCCTGTAAAAAGGTAAAACACCAAGAAGGGAAGGTGGAGGTGTAGAAGACTGCAGCCTGGGCTTAGAATGGCTGCCACGTCCACTACTCTGACAACTAATTTGCCCTAACATCTCAGCAAAAAGGTCAGACAACCCTCTGCCCAAGTTTATGAATAGTGCATGGGGGCTCTGTGTGACGGAGAGGAGAAACAGCGAACAAGGCAGGCAGAAGGTCTCTTCATTGACTTAGCTTAGAGAGAGGAGGGGAGGCATGCTGTTGTCAGTGTCCAGATGGGAGCTGCTCTGTATCCTCTAAATCAGGAGTGGAGTTCTGACCTTATCTTATTCAACCTGGGCCACTCACTTAAGGCATTGAACTGTTCAGCTTGCACTCTCTAGTGTCTGCAGATTTCAGAATCGGACCTTTGACAGTGGTACAGAATTAAACGGTAAAACGCACACAAGCACAAAAAAAAAAATCCTCGATTGTTATAAATTCACTCTCCATGCGGAAGTGATATACCCTTAGGCAGTTTACAGTTATGCCTTTGGTCCTCCAGGATGTAAATAAATGTGCTTTAACGCATTGCTCCATTTCCATATCTTAAGGGAACTGAGGCCACAGCACTCAGAGAATTCCTTACCACTTTAAGTCCTGGCTCTGAAGTGCCATTTCCCCATTGAGGAGGCAGTGGCTGGACAGCCCGCAGTACTCTCCACCTACACTGGGCCTGAGAGCCAGAGATATGGATAGAACATGCACACGTGCGTGCGCACACACACACACACACACATGTGCACACGCGTGCGCGTGCACACACACACATGTGCACAAGCGTGCACGCACACACACACACACACACACTAAAGATAGCTAGGACTCGCTCAAACGTCACCAGTTGAAGTCAAACAATATTGACACAGATCAAAAACTTAAAAATCTCACACACACACCCCTCTGCTCGTGTGAGATGATTCAACACAGACACAAGAAAGGAGGAGTTGTGAGGAAAGCCTCACTGAACTCAGAAATGATAAATTAAGGACTTGACTTTACAATAAATTGTTCAGCAACACAATTCCTTTGAGACAGAGCTCGCTGTCATGCACACAACAGGCTTACATGTGCAGTAGAATACAGGCTCTGCACAATATGCTAGAAGATTAATGCTGCTAGTTTGTCCTCCCAACACATGACCCCTTTACTGTCTTCCTGAGCTACTCACAGGGTCACCACATCTCTCCAAAGTTACTCTTCCTTAGCAGTCTACGGTGAACACACTCACATAAAAACCACCCAATTCCCAGAATGCTCTTCTGTCCAGATGGGCCGAGCCAGCGACACTTGTTCAATTAAAGGCATCAGGGGAGACCTAACCACTTCATTATCTGCAAGCTGGCCCCACATTGATCAGCCTGTCTGGGGCCACTCACAGTCTGTCTGACAGCTTAATCCCGGGCCCTGCAAACACACACACACACACACACACACACACACACACACACACACACACACACACACACACACACACACACACACACACACACACACACACACACACACACACACACACACACACACACACACACACACACACACACACACACACACACACACACACACACACACACACACACACACACACACACACACACACAATTTATTACAGAGTGATGTGGAAATACTCTGGATTCTCCACAGGTGTAAGGCATGTTTATTTGTCTCTCTCAAGTCAGCTAAAGTAGACAGAGCAAAAAGAAGGGGGAGGAGGAGGAAGAGGGTACTGGGGGATTGGATTGGTTTCATTCGTTGCCATTGCTGTCAAGCCATGAAAACAAATGGTTGTCTTTCTTTTAGTTTCCCCGGTGAAAGCTGCAGAAATCAAATTGCTAGGATAGATATAAAGGCCCAATCTAGAGTAGGAGCTTAGTGGCCACCTGTGGCACCAGGATTGGTACACCGCTTGCTATTCTATATGTTCATTTTACAGGACTGATGACTCAAACAATCCTGGTGAGAAAACTGCCTGACGTGTTGATACGCAGACGCATGGTCAGAATGTCAAATAGAAATGGTGCCAAACACAACGTTACAGTGGGTCTACAGGATAGAGGGAGAATGCTTTTAGATGAGTTTGTAAGGGTTTAAAGACAACATACTGTATTTGGGGATGGCATACATGAGGGGGCTTCTGATGCTCTTTCACAACAAGGGGTACACTATTGGGGTTTGGGTGACAATCTTAGCTAATGTTAATGCACCAAGAGCATGCACACGGACACACCACTGAATGGTCATATGATGTAATCACACTTGGTGGATGCCACTAGCTAACTTGACAAAATGAAACCCCAGCCTATGTAGCGGAACAGTCGTCAACAGTGAATCCTAGTGAAATATCTAGGCCACCTCTCCTCCAACTGAAACAGCTTGTTGGTTTGACGCCTCAGCTCTTGAAACGTTCCCCCTACTCGTCCTCCTCCCCACTATCTGTGTCTCCTGTTTTTCCTTTCCCTATGTATCCATTTCCTCCCCTCCCTTCCTTTGCTTCTTGACCTTCATCTTTCTCTAGCCCTTGAGCCATCCCACTGAGGGAGAACCGAGGGTCTTAGGTATTAAAATCTCCTCCTCCTCTGGCATTTTTCTGGAAATGTGAGAGGCAATACATGAATAGAAAAAAAGGATCTAGGTAGGGAGTGAGGAATTGCAACATATTTATGATGTTTCTGATGACTAATCAGGACACAATGACACTGGAGAGTGTGAGAGTTGGATTTTTCATTGTGTAAACATATGCTCCGAAGAGAACTTATATAACCACATGTTGTTGTTAACTATGTACTTTCTGAAGATTCCCATGACCTGGCTGACCGAGGCTGTCGGTTCCCAGGCAGGCAGGAAACGCTGATAAACAGGAAGTTCCCAGCATCACTAATCGTTAGCAGACAACTATTTATTTCAGTCATAATGTCCGTTTTGTTTATCATGAACTAGTTTGCAAGTGCAAACAGGAGGCAAACAAATCGAGATGTATAAAAGAACCCTGAGCAAACCAAGGGAAGCAAACCTGGTTTTGGAAACGCAAACCTGCTTAATCTTGCTTATTGAAATTCCCCATGATAATTATTACCAGAGAACACTAATGTGTGCTGAAATATAAAAGTAAGGTTCAACAAATGTCAACCTGGAATGTAATGAGTTGTCTTTGTTTTGTCCAGAAGGCAGCCATACCCATTTGACACCAACTAATAAAGGATGATTATATACGAGAAAAGCAAACCAGTTTTAGTTTTTTGGTTGTTGCGTTGTCAAAGTAGCCTCCACAGACTGCAGATAGCAGCTTTCAAACTATAGTATGTTCAGAAAACAGTTTCAATAAAATAGTAAGCAACTATTCTATTAAAAGTTATCATACTGTTTTAAAAACAAGAAATTATCAAATAAATCAGTTATGATCATTTGACTTTCGTAATCTTAGATGACTGTCCTAGCCCATTTTAAATTGTAATAGCCATGCATCCCATTTATTTCGCTTTAAGGGTGAAGTCAAAATGAGGGATTAATGAATTCGGTTTTGGAGTAAATATGTTTCGGTAGGGCACGGCCATGCAATGTTTTGTCTCAATATTTGTCCATGGGTGAAGTAAGCTTTAATTAAAGGTCCTTGTCCTAATCCTGCAAACTCTGACTAAACCTGTAACTTTACAGATTTGAGCTTGGAGCTGTTGCTGCAGAGAAAGGTTTGAATAAATTGTTGGCTTGTGTCTAAGAAAACCAAATCTTGGGCTTATGTCAAATAGTCAACAAAAAGTAGTTATCCAAGTATGAATAAAATGAAGTGGAGAAGGGTTTTCTGTCCATCTTCAAGTCACTAACCGTAGAATGTGATATTATAGACAGAGTTAATGAAGCAAACATCCATCTGGATTCTTAAATCAAACACTTTGGCAGCTTGAGCTTAAACATATGTTGGGGGGTTTATATTCTTCTCTGTCATTCAAGTAATTGCAGCCCCAACTTTTTCATGACGGAAGACTTCAAAATCTTTGATTTGATTTTCCACTGATAGCAGTTTAATGCCATTAATCAATTCTTGAAAACCAAGCCATCAGAGTGATTGATGCTATGAACCTGTAATTAACAGAGTGCATTCATTGTTAAATGTAACCAAATTAATTAATTAATCAGTTAGTGAGTCAAAGTAACTAAAACAATCAACTGAATCAAGGCAACACCAAGAAATAGTCAAAAAAATAAAAATTGCAGAGCGAGAAACAAAAAGGATGGTGAAGCAAGAGAAAAGTACATTCTCCAATATACCCTGCTTTATCCCAAAAGAATATCATTTTACATTCAAAATGAGGGAGGTCCTGAGAGGCAAAACAAGCTCACTCAAGTGTTACTATTTTCCCATTATGAAATTGAGCGAGGGATGAGGAGATAATAGCTCTATTCCCAATTTCCCTTCCTTTATTGGTCACTCATTCATCGCGCCGGCCTATTGATCTCAATTTTACCAGATCATTTCTCTCTCTGCACTGCCTCAGCCATTCACATATAATTGTGGACAGGCTAAATGAATGTTTGACATTAGACAGCTGAAGGATTGGGCCTTAGACAAGCTTAAAATCAATGGGAAAACACACACCAGCATAAATGCATCATCAGTGTTGCATGCATACAAAATAACTGCAACGTCTGTCTGGTGAGGAAGACATTTAAACACACAATCACACATGCACTCAACAACAGGAAAGGAAAATGTTGCAGTAACTATTTCTCTCAACCTTTTGGTTCAGCAGCTGAAAGGGGGTGAGAGTGAGTGCGAGTGCTTTTATTTTCTTAACACTGGCTGTCCGTTCGGGGACGTGCTGGAGATGGACTTTTCACCCGTCTCTGCCCAAATGCAATCTCTCACATTGTCACCTGGCAGGCAAGGACTCTTGGCTTTGCAGTCAGTGGCATTTCATGGCATAATTGAATTCAGAAAAAAAGGTTGCAGGTACACAACAGGAGTGTTCTAACACTCAGGAAATAAAGGCTAGTTTTTCTGGAGAAAGAAAAAAAAGTATGAAGTAGCTGCTATTCACTTGAGCGGTCTGCATAAATCACGGACATAGGAGAGGAACAGAAATGACTATATTACTCGGGTTGGAATTCTGTTCCCCCATTACCTATTAATCCAATGAGTAGCTTGAGTTGCATAGCTCTGACAGGTTGATCTGATGTGTTGAGAAACTAGCCCTCCCATATAACAAGGTTGTGCTGCTATAACCAAAGTGTGGATTCAAGATTCAAGATTCAAGATTTTTATTAGTGTCCCAAGAGGGCAAATTGGTTTACAGCGAGGAGAGGCGACAACACATAACAGTACAAAACAGTGACGGACGCAAACATCACAACATGTACGCAGGCCTGGGCACTATAGTGCAAAGTGCAAGAATCAGGGAGAAACCAACACAACACAGTCAGTTCCTTTCCCTCCACAGATTAAGACGGGCCACGTTGGGGATAGAGTCTTGCTGTACGGCAAAACTCGCCCGAGATATGACCAGAGAATTTGGGCTCTTAGTAAAGGTGGTTACGTGGTTAGGAGGTGTTACGTTTGGATATATTCCAATATGCAAGAACAATGTCTTTGAATTCACTTTAACCTAGTTATGATATAAATGTCAGTAAAGTAAAGAATGTCTGTGCCAGTAAATAAACCGCTATTCCTTTGTCTGGTTCACATTGTATAGCCATGAATAACAGAGTAAAGATGCATTGGACTACTAATTGTAGAGGCACCTCGCAAACAAGCCTGTTAGCTGCAGCATATATGTTTATCTTTCAGAACGTGGAAGTAGGTAAACCAGATGGGGAGGGGGGGGGGGGGGGGAATTGAGAGTTAGAAAGGAAGTTAAATGAAAAGTACATAAAAATATGAAGAAAGCAAAATAAACTTGGAGATTGAAGAGACAGGGATAAAGCTCAAGATATGTATGGGGATAAGGGAAGAGAGTGATAGCTATAGAGGGATCGAGGAGAGGACGAGCATTACCAAACCTGTATTCTTGACCGGGAATATATTAGTCGGTGGGGGGAACAATCAAACAATAGACCAGGCAATATGAACTCCAAATGTCCCCATAACCCCAAAGTCCATTGGGAAATGCTGAAAATTATTATTTTACTTTCCTCTTTCAAAAGCAACAAAGAAAAACAAGGGTGCATCACATATTTTAGATTTTAGTACACAGGAGAAAGGAGGACTTTGAAGAACGTGTTGAAATCCCATCTCAAGCTCACTGTGGCATGTCATTATTATACAGGAGAAGTGCTTAGAAAATAAGAATTAGAAGTGTGTGGTAGGTAAAACAGTCAAATGAAGGGCACTGATTTTCAATTGTTATGAAGAATTGCATATTTTAAAAAAATGGGGGGGGGGTGGTACAGTATAAAGCCTGCTGCTACCTTTATCTTAGGCATACTGTATATAGCCAATTTAAGAGTTTTACAGTGCCAGTAATAGGTCAGCATATGCAAAAAATTATCAAAGAAAAAGCAGCAAAATCTGGCACACTAAATTTTCTTTTATACACACACACACACACACACACACACACACACACACACACACACACACACTATACAACACCAGCGCTCCAGGCCCTGCATTGTCCAATCCATTTCTCTCTCCATCATAACAAAACAGCATTGCCTGTGGCCACGCATGTTGACACTGAACCATCTGGAGCTGCTCACAAGTGGACGCCCACTCCATCCCTTTAGACTTTCTTATCACAAAGCAGAAAAATAAAAAAAGGGGAGTGAGCCGAGTGGGGTGAAATTAACGTCTTGTGAGAACAGGCATGGCTGGACTTCAGCTCCGCCAGGACCCAGGGATGGCCTTATCTCACTGCAACATCTGGCAGAGGCTGGGCTGGCAGAGGCAAACATCAAGGCATCCTACTGTCAGAAGGCTCTTGAGCAATTTAAGAGCTGAAGAAAAGACCCCCTTTCAGTTGTGCCCCCTCATTCCACTCCTCTTTGGTCATTGTCCCCTTCCAGTCAGGTTACTGTGTTTGTTTATATTTCGAAACAAACCTATTCTTTGTGATTATTTTGTTAGTGTTTTGTGAGCCAGCAATCTTCTACAATCGATTGCTTTGTCTGAACACTGCAAATGTCTTCTTTGTCAATGAAAACAAGAATCACAGTTGAGCTTTATAGATTGGGAAATAATGGACAAATAGTGTTTTTATGTAATGCCTTATATAAATGAATACTGTGTAATTATTTTGACTGTTTATATCACCCAGGTTGTCAGCCTTTTAGCCAATGGCAATAAATATAACACCATTCAAGCAGGAATCTGAATAAGACTCATCTACGAGCACCATTTGACATCAGTACATTTAATATTTGCTTTAGCCTGTGTTTTTCGCCGTCTGCTGGCTTGACGCACACACATTTAGAAAAATAATTTAAGTTTTTGGTCTAGGGATTTTGTTTTGTTTTTTTCTCCTCAGCAAATAAGAACAAAATCCATAATCTGGTTTGGATGATCCAAAGTAATCTCCAATAACTACAGGCCCCAGTCAATTCTGTAATCCTGTATATTCAGCCAACATCAAATACATTTTTTTCCTTTCCCCACCGGTGTAAAAATGGTTTATTGCCCCCTCGAGGGTGAGATTAAACTGGAGGTCTGCGTGGCTCAGAGAGAAAGGATCATTGGCCTTGATCAGATTGATTAAGATCAGCGTGGGCAGCTCAGAACATCCCTCCCTCAAACAAAGCATCGAGTCACTAAATCTATCGGCCAGTCTCCGAGGGCCAGACACACTGACCAGTATTAAGTTTGATCTATTCCTGTCATACTGTATAAGCCAAATAATGGCCATGGCCTTTCCAACCTGATCTGATCAAACGGAGGACAAAAAAAATGGTCTGCAATGTTTTTTTCATTAGTCTTTCTTTTTTTCTTAACCAGGGATAATCAACAGATTACCATCCATTTCCATTGTTTCAGAGACAACTACTACAGTTTTTATTTAATAATTGCTCTTAGCACCAATCAACACCACCTGGATAATTCAGTGCCTTGCACAATGGCACCTAGTTGGCAGTTTGCATTCCCCAATAGATCCAGGTGGTTACATGTCTACATCTAGGTCATGAGCCCATGCATCTAACCTCTAGGCCACCACTGCCTAATAGCATGTACAGGAACACAACTACAGCAGGCATCAAGGTAAACCTGTGCTTACTTAATGAAACTATACATCACACATGTAGTCCTCTAGGGAGAGGACATTCTGGGCTATCAGTACACATAGGGCAATGCGTGGCTGGCTGGCTGGTAAAGACAGGTCAGTGTTGCAGGCGGATCATCAATCGTAGCCCCATATTGTAACAACGAGGGCCATAGGCCACCTTGCAGGGCCACTGGGCTCCCTGGGGATTTCAATGTCTCTCTGCATCATCAATCTCAACCAGCCCTTGAACACATGGTCAATGATACAAATTGGACCAAAGGCGCAGGCACCAATCACATGGAATCCCCTAAAAATAGGAGAGCCCCCTTAGAGTGCGGTAGCAATCTGAGGGTTTGGTAAGCAATACAGAGAGCCATTTAATAAATAAATTGTGCTGTCATGTTGATACACAACACGCTGGGAACGCAACTGCTCATTTTTCATTAAATGGCATGGCTTTAAAGAGCACAAATTTATGGAGGCGTTATAATTCAAATGTTAAATGTTTCAGTAAGTATCTACATTAAACACTGTATTCTGAAGATGGAGTATGTTTGTGAGTCAAAATAAACTCCAAATAGTATGTTATGAAATTCTTTAAAAACCCCAAGAGATCTTTCATATTAGAGTAATGGTGCAGTTGTTAAAAAAACCTAGACCTCTGCACAAGGAGAGGTGTTCACCTCTCCAATTGCTTGGAGCACACATAATTAATATGACACTTAACCTAACTGTAAAGGTTTGCCCTTGCCCAGTGCAACGAAATATCTGCTGAAACATACTTTGAATCAGTAAGAAAGCTGCAATTGCTGAGCTAAAGGGTGACATTGCTTTGTGTACCAAATGGGTTGTAAACACTAACAACCCATTTGGTACACTTTAGCGTACACTTTACACGTGTTGGGAGCGTCAGGGTTTACTTTAGCAATCATAAGCCTCGACAGGTAATTCCCCACCTCCCTTTCTCACAAAGCTTTTTGCTTCTCACCTCAATGTACATCAGTCCCAGGCTGAGAGGGCGACTCCATCAGACAGAATTGTGCGATTGCCACCATACTTTGTTCATGACATTTTCCCATCAAAGGTTCCAGTGGCACTGACATTGGTACCGACTTCAAGGGGACTCACACACACATACCGTTATTGCACTAGGCTTGCATCTCTTATGTAGGAACAAACTATCAGTTTCAAACTATCAGTTTCAAACAGTCAACAAGTACACAGTTACAACATACCAATCACATACAACAATTCAGATGCAGTTCACAGGGTTACCTGATACAAATAAAAGGACACTATAAAATATGCTCTTATATTACCAATATGCAACAAGATAAACGTCTCAAACATTGTGTAAATATTGAGGAAAATTGACCATTATGGTGTTCAGCTTTAAAGAAAATCTGAAACACGGTGTTTGTTAAAGTCATTTTTCCTGCTGGTTCAGGCCAGTGAAAGGTAATACAACACCATAAACTCAGCAAGGAGTAAATGCAACTCTAAAAAATGCAACAACAAAAAAATTAAAGTCTGATTGACTGACACACAGCCTCATTCAACCAATGGGTGAACCTTCTGTTGAACACTGCAAAGTGGAGACAAGTAACAGCCTCAAGACAGACAAGCTAAGGCTGATCTACTCATAAAGTCTGCTTCATCCAGCCCCGGTTTAGTGCCTGGCCCACAGGCTAATGAGGCCCCTGAGGGGCCCTGACTGGCAGTCTTTGCTCACCTTTGTTAGAGACAGGACAGGGAGGAAAGCAGAAAGACAACCTTACAAACTCACCATGCCATATCTTGTTATCTTTAACAAGACCTTGTTAACTGGTAAATTCACTCCAGATTGCCAAGCTGCCTTGACATATTTCATTTTGTGCAAGAATACATTCCAGAGTGAAATATACAACCATGTGCTTATATATAGAGAGGTAAATGGTAATCAAAACAAAATTAAATTAAAAAAGACAAGATAAAATAAACAAAAGGTCAAAACGGGGAAAGATTTGGTTGTATATTCGTCACTTTCGTCTTATTCAAAAACTTTAATTTAGGCCCCTGGACGTCACTTGAAACCGCAGTCCAAACTGACAATGCCCCTCCCAGAGGGAGGGCATACAGCATTAACAAGCAGCCATCATGAGCATCCATGACAGCATGAAGGGAAGCCATCAGAGGGCCTGACAAGTAAAGCATCAGTCTTACCTTCAGCAGCATACTCCTCAGCTTCAGGGTAAGGTCCAAAGGGAACGCATGAAAGAGAGAAAAAACAAAAGACAGGCAAATAGATTAGACTTCATCTTTAAATAAATGCCTTCCTATTCATGAGCTAAAAACCTAAGTAAAGACCGCCAAAAAAGCTGAAGATTTTGTAGACTTGGTTGTAAAACAAAATTAAGTGTGCTCATCTGAATATATGTACATATACACTCACCGGCCACTTTATTAGGTACACCTGTTCAATGGCTTATAAAAACAAAAAGCTAATCAGCCAATCACATGGCAGCAATTTAATGCATTTAGACGTGGTCAAGACTGTACTTAAGTCAAACCGAGCATCAGAATGGGGAAGAAAGGGGTTTAGGTGGCTTTAAACATGGCTTGGTTGATGGTGCATGGCAGGATGGATCCATACTTTCATGTTGTTTACGCCAAATTCTGAACCTGCCATCTGAATGTCGCAACTGAAATCGAGACTCATCAGACCAGGCATGATTTTTCAATCTTCTTTTGTCCAATATTGGTGATCCTGTGAGAATTGTAGCCTCATTTTCCTGTTTTTAGCTGACAGGAATGGCACCCGGTGGGGTCTTCTGTTGCTGTAGGCCATCTGCTTCAAGGTTGGTCGTGTTTTGCGTTAAGAGATGGTATTCTGCATACCCTGGTTGTAACAAGTGGTTATTTGAGTTACTGTTTCCTTTCTATCATCTCAAACCAGTATGCCCATCCTCCACTGACCTCTGACTTCAACAAGGCATTTTACGTCATCACAAATGCCGCTCACTGGATATTTTTTCTTTTTCGGACCATTCTCTGTAAACCCTACGGATGGTTGTGCGTGAAAATCCCAGTAGATCAGCAGTTTCTGAAATACTCATACCAGCCCTTCTGGCACCATCAACATTGCCATGTTCAAAGTCACTTAAAACCCCTTTGTTCCCCATTCTGTTGCTCGGTTTTAACCTCAATAAGTTGACCCTTCCAGGTCTACATGCCTAAATGCATTGAGTTTCTGCCATGTGATTGGCTGATAAGTTGTATGTGTTAACAAGAAAATGAACCGCTGTACCTAATAAAGTGGCCGGTGAATGTGTGTGTATATATATACACACACAAATTTTGATCTGATGTTGTGGCTGCTGATGTTGTGGCTCCCATGAAGACCCGTCTTCATGGGACATTGCAACTTCAAGTTGTAGAATGGTCAATAATATCGCATTTTACTCTACACAGCACTGGCTCTAAGTTTGCCTGGTAGAGTATTTCAATCTTACCATTAACAGTTGAAGGCATTTTGTGCTACAGCAGCATGCAATTTATGGAAAAGTTTGGGGATGAGTAGTGTAAAAAATATTATTAAAAGAGCAAATGTTTGCTCCATATAAGTCCCATGTGTTGGGAAACCTACATGTTGGTTTTCATAACAACATCTGATAAAAACAGCAGCCATTTATAAATCTTCAACACACCATTAGGGACCCAATGGGGCTGACAAGTTAAAAGAAAAGTCAACCAACAGTCCCATACCAGCATGGTTCCAGAAAATGGATTATTTTGAATGCCCCATGTTGAATTCACCTAGCCTGGCTCCGCCCGCCCGCCTACTTCCGGCCAAATTTAATTTTCCCTTCAGTAGTCAGTCTGGATGTACAGCGCATTTCCCAGATTCTCCGGAGAATCTACAATCGTCCAATCAGCGAACAGAGCGAGTGGCTGAGAACGCTTCAGTTTCAGTTGAATGCTGCGTTCCTTTATGCTCGGAAGAAGGACATTTCCGACTTGGTAGTTCCGAGTTCCGACCTGTCTGTGTTCCAGTGCATCTGCTCGCGAAAGTATGGACGCCTAAAACCTTTCTCGTCCAAATAACTAAACGTTAGGCTCTAACAAGTTACTGTTGCCAGGTACAGGTAGATTCATAGACTACAATATGTAGTGAAGTCGGAAATTTCCGAGTTCCCTGTCCAACTGGAACGCACCATC
The DNA here is from genome assembly GCF_949987685.1 of Ammodytes marinus. Classification (NCBI taxonomy): domain Eukaryota; kingdom Metazoa; phylum Chordata; class Actinopteri; order Uranoscopiformes; family Ammodytidae; genus Ammodytes; species Ammodytes marinus. The sequence goes on from NC_137227.1 coordinate 12,093,122, forward strand.
AAAAGCCGGCTCATGACACACGTGATGACCAAACGTGATGCGATTGGTTGGCTAATCCAGAGTGGCACTGGGAAGATCCAATAGTTTTAAACTTCGACAGACACCCGCCTCCAAGTGAGTGAACGTTTGCCAATTACAGCACTTCCAGACCTTCTGTACAAATGAAATGAAGTACGATGGTCTGGTTGGACCAGGCTAGAATTCACCTGTGCATGAACCAAGTATTATGAGTTCTTATGATTAGTATACCATTGACCTCCATGTAGGCATCTTCAAAGGTACTTGACCTTAAACAATGATTTGACAGCTAACCAAAACCAACGGATAAATAACATAATGACTTCAGGAGATATAAAGTTTTTGCTCCTCTGCTGTCCGGTTTCACATGGAGCAAGGACACCCACCATACACCAGCAACCCTCAAGGACATGTTAGGATGACACAAGGGGACTTCTTCAGTTGAAGAAGTTTCACGATGTAGCCCTGCTGCCTGAACTGACCCTAACTCAGCTCAAAAGGACAAGGCCAATGTCACACGTACTGTCATTTACCAGTAAACCGTCAACATAAACGTGCAAAGATCAAAGGTTTCTGTTAGTGTAGATAGTAGTGTGAATTCAAACAATAGGAATGGTACCTGCACACTGATGGAAATCCCTTCATGAATGATTGAGCATGTGTGTTTTTTAGATATGGAATAGCAGTTTGTTCATATAAATATGTTCTACTACTTAGAACCAGTGTCAAACTGAAAATGGTTCTCATTTCAAGATACAGTACTTATATAGCGCTTTTCATGAAGTTCAACATCAAGAGGCCAGGCTACAGGAAAAGGAGAACACCACTAATTGCCACATATTTACCATTTCAAGGTGGACTCCTGTTTGACTTATTCCCTTTGAGCAAGCATTGATTACCACACTGGGAATCGTTTTTGAAATCTAGCCTTAAGAGAAAAAAATTATCAGTCAAACATTTGGCAGGATACGCCTCATCTTTCTGAGCTTGTCCCTTTTATCCCATTGATAGTTTCCAGTAGTCTTTACCATCCAATCACCTTCATCCAGAGTTGGTTTTCATTAGGCTGTATCCCATATAGCCTCAGGCTTTCAGCTCAACTGAGATCCTAGTCTTTTCAACATACTTTACGATTCATATGGGAATTTAGAGAACATTTTTAGGAGGGAAACACTCCAATATATGTGTGGTACCCCAGTGTGGGATAAAAAAAAAGATGCTTAGCTTTCGTTGCCACAACTAAGACTAATGAACACAAACTTGCATTAAAAATGACAGCCAGTTGACTGTGATGTGTATTTCATATATGCCTAAATTAGTGTGCAATACCTCCAGCAACTGAAGCTAAATGAATCAAGGATCCAGTCACAGGTTATAAGAGAGAGCAGAAATTGGATGTGGGCTGAAATAAAAAACAAAATAAAATAAACACCAAAGTCAAGTTCAGATGGAAGCAGTGGAAAAGCTGGATTTCTCCACCAATGAATCCCCGGGGGCTTTGGAGGCAAATGAGAGACTTTTCAGACCTAATCCTCACCAAGCTAACTAAAGGATTTACCGAGGGGTGAAAAGCAATGCCTGCATTCAAAAACAACCCCCTCTCTATCTCTATCCTCCCATTTCTCCGCACATGAAGGAAGCTGCACAATTAACTGCAGGTTGGAAACAAGAAGAAAAGGAATGGGCTTAAAGTAAAATTGCTGAAACATTGGAAAGTACAACACCAGATGTAAACATGCAGAGTTTATAGATACCTCAATATATGGAAAAAAACAAACATTCCCACCACTAAATAAGTGCATAGGAGCACTCTTTCAGGAGTGAAGACGTACAATATAAGACATTTTTTCTCAAAAAGCTGTTTAGTTAAAATGACTTATTCTCAAAGTTATCAGCCTGTCAGTTAGAATTGTGTTCTTAGAAATAAACAAGTGAGAGTTTCACTGAGAAAATCAATCTACTATGATGGTTGACTTTTATGCTCTGGATTTGTAATTTTAATTTGGCATATATACACTTGAAACCATTCTGTCTGTAAAGTGGTAGGGTTAGCTAAGGTTTCTATCAGTTTTCCAGCTTTAGTTTTTACACCCAGTGTTCTTGTAGCTCAAATGTGGCATGAAGAAAATCGTTCACCAGAGTGGATATTGGAGCAGCACGAGGTATAACCGTTTCTTTGGATCCACACGGGTTAGCACTTTACCCAAACAATACTGGAATGGAGGTAGAGTGGGCTTTTTGGTCCACAACAGCCAACAGAAAGGCTTCAAAGTGCAGTGAACAACACTGCAGGTTGCTTTCTTTGGAATACTATTTAAGGCAATTCTAAAGATAAAAACAGTGTAGCAAGAAAACCGCGTAGTTACTTAATTCTGAAATACGTATGTCTTGTTTAGAGTGTTATTTTCGAATCCAGATGTAAATCATTATTTTACATGGGCCTAGTCTGTTTGCAATGGAAAGACTTGAAAAGTCTGTTACTTTGGTCAGGAGAGTATCACTCAGTGCCCTTCAAACAGCAAGAGAGTAAAAAAAGCCCTCTTCATCCAAGGCTATTTGACATGACATCATAGAGGCTCCAAGGAAAAGATATGACAACGTTAGTGAATAATGGAGACGGAGTAAGTAGAGAGAAGACAGGCAGATGGATAAAAGCATGTGTGTGTGTGTGCGCGCACAGCCGCACACACACACACACACACACACACACACACACACACACACACACACACACACACACACACAACCCCTTTTCCACTCTCTTTAAATTCTAAATCAGAGGGATTTGTTCTTCCCACATTGTCAGAAACTATCTTTCAGAGTGACATGCTAATCCGCACGGCCTTTGCAGATTTCAAACCAAATCTCGACAGCAAAACACAAAACTTCCAACTGACAAATAAAACAGTAAATACAGTGTATGCTTTTTAATCCAGAAATAGAAAGGGATAAATGGACTGATTTATCTTGCAACAAAACAACATACAGTATTTCCCATTTAATTCAGGATGTCAGAAAGGTAAAGGGAGAAGTGGGGTCAAATGGAACAGATGAGAGTGAGGGAACCTTGAACAGATGTATAGTAGGGGTGGGAATCTCTTGGCACCTCACGATTCGATTTCGAGGTCAACGATTCGATTCAAAATCGATTCTCAATGCAATTTTTTTTAACGTACATACCTATGTGTGATTTTCAAAAATATATTTATATACACATCTGAGTTTGCTACTCAGAGTTTGCTAATCACTTCCTACTTGTGTGATGATCATTAAATACAATCAACAGATGAATTACCTTCTCTAATATTGTATTAGAGAAAAAGCTTTTCTTGTCACAAATATGACTTTCTATGAATAGTGCAATAATCAATGCAGCTTGCATTTCACCACAAAATGGAAGTATGTAAAAATTAAACCGAACCGCTTGGAATTCAGCTCTCATACAAAAACGTAAACAGACACAAACCCAGTGCAGGTCATAAGAATTTGCTGCTCTCTGCCCTTTTGTCGCCACTTTTAACAGGAAATACTAATATTAAATACTAGTAAAAAAAAAATCGATTATAAACTTTTATGAATCGATTCGGAATCGTTCGAGAGAGAATCGCGATTAATTGGAAAATCGATTATTTTTCTCACCCCTAATTTATAGGGTTGAACCTTGCCTAACAGGAAAACATGTTTTCCAACTCAGGTGTACTTAAATGTCCTGTACTAGAGCAATATAACAAAACAGGTTTACTGTATAACTCATCTGTTTTAAGGTAAAGTCAACTGATGGAAATAGGTAAACAATATTAATGAAAACATCTGAAATGGTAAAAAAATGTAATAACCTCAATCGAAAGTCATATTTTTACTCCATTCAAAGGTGGAATCAGCGATTATGGGGAAAGTGTGTTGTCAAAATCACTTTTATGGACAGGTAGCACAAAGTGATTTTGACAAAATAATTCTACAGAATCACTGACACAATCCAAGCTAAATTCTCCATACCCTGTGAGGTGACTTTTTAGTAGAGTATGTGCTGTAAAACAAGGTAGCAGTTTGATTATTTCAGCCTTTTTATAGACGAAAGCCACAATGATATGTTGCATCGCGGGAGAGCAAGACCAAATGGATTCCAAAGACGTAGGCTAATTAGGAAGAGACGATCGCTTGGGGAGAGCAAGGAGTAAGAGTATTAGAGGAAGACAATGTGTTGATGTTCAAAAAGATATGGACGTGCAAGGGCTGCAGGAGCCATTAGAAACTTGGAATAAGTCAACACAATCTTTTATGTGAAGAGCAGAAACAAATAAATATATAAATATTGCAAAATCAACTTAGCTTGAAATATAGTTCCCATATATCAAACGCAACTTGAAAAAAAGGACATGGCTGTTAACGTAAAGTTTGTAAAGTGTGTGCCACATGTGTGGCATAGGTCCTATAGAGCTCAATACATGTGATTGCTTACAACACAATGCAGTATAAATATTTTAAATAAAAAAGATTGCAAAGTTATTATTAATGTATTTCCTTTGCATGTGTGTATATTCATGTGCTAAGCCAAAGAAGTGTATCTTTGGCCTGTCAAGTGTTGGCTGGATTCCTTTCCATTAGAGCGCTCCAGCCTAGCGTACTTAATGCCATTTGATTTTCAACTTAGCTCATTTTTCACTGTGTTTAACCTTGCATTTTAAACTCCATTGAAGTTTTGTATTAATATAATTCACGTGTCACCGCAATTAAGTTCTAAAGTAATGGCTTCTGCTCAGTTAACTAACAGATGCATTGAAGGCAGAGGAGAAGCATTTCCACGTTTATGTTCAAGAATTCCCACGGCAGAGGAATTAACTGTTTTCTCAACAGGCACTGATGACTGCACAAAGAACTGGAATTTATCATGTCGTTGAAAGGGATGTTATTCAGTGTAACACTGGCATTACTGACCCACACAAAAAAAGGTTGATGGGGCATCAAATGAAACCAAAATAACATTCATTATACATCTATCTGACATCCAAAGCTTTCTAAATCATTTAAGCATTCAAGCATTCTAGGATATACATTAGTCATCTCCTACATTATCCAGAAGCCCTTTCAATGAACCTCAAGACAAAGCCCCAGGTTTGCATGTGTAGGTACAAACAAATAAGCAACATACATGATCAAACAGTGGATATGCAAGCTGTATTTTATGGGTGATTTGGGTTTGGACATAATAAATAAAAGTGCATTAGTTTGGAAAATAGTATTCAATGATAAACCCAATTGAAAAGGTGAAATGTATTCTCCCTGAACATAAACCATGCCCTCTATATCTACAAATCTACAAATTTGTAATGAATTCTTGTATCCCAGCTAATCCCTGTTCACGGTGACCTGAAGAGATTGGTTTCCATTGCTCCCGAAATCTGACTATAATCATGAACTCCTCAAATGACACGAGATCATCATGTTTCTTTGCCCTAAACGATCCAATCCCCTGTCAGATTATGTTGTTTCCGAATGCATCAAAAAAAGGTTAGATTAAATAGAAATACACAAGCATGGAAGCTTTTGTTCAAACTGCTTGTGGGCAATTGATTGTGTTTTTCATCAGCATTCGATCTACTCTATGGTGCATTCTTTACTCTTAATTCATACAGAATCTAATGTACTGTATTTCCACTGCAGTAGCATGTGCTACATGTGGAATTTGAATGTACTGAACATATCATCTACAGTACATCCAGTCAACAACAGTGCACACAGGTTACTTATAACACATGGAGACAAATGAAATTGTGAACGCCTTAGAGCACAACAATCAATCAGATGAAAGCTTATGAACTACACTTGCCACTTTTATGACAAACTGACACAATGGACGCCCATAAAAAAACAGGTATTTGTGGTAGCTGTGAGCCTTAAAGCCAACTGCCATGACACACAGAAATGAGTCCCAGTCTTTTGCTCTTAAAGAGGGCTACAACAGGCCTATAATAAAGCCAGCCTGTACAAAATTGACAAGTATCGACTGCAGACCATTTATAAAGCCTGCTGCGCACAAAAACCTTGCGTAGACGGCAGAAATGTGCGGTGGCAAACCGGTGGTATTTATAAAGAAATTATTTGCGGAGAAGTGTGCGTATTCTCACGGCAACTTTCGACCGTGCGTAGAGCTCCCGCAAGGTTTTCCAGACTCCGGGAATCAGTGACACTCAACGGCAACACCACGAAATAAAGCAGCAGTCATCGGAAAAACACAGACAAATGACTGTGAAATGCTTGGCACCCAATATATTTAGTCAATAAAATGTATAAGCTTACCTATAGTTGCGAATATAGGCTACTGTAGTCTATGGCATGCAGTTGTGATGTAGGTTGAATTACTTATCAAGTAGGTCTACATGTTGTGGTTATATTTTATAAATTGAATCGTATAGAGCTACTCTATAATAATATCATATACGTCGGGAGTTGTGTCCGTTAGTGGCCAGCGCGAGAGCAAAGTCTTTTAGGCGCTGTGTAAAAGTAGTTTTTTACAAAGTTAGGCCAACAAATATTAATTAAAACTGTATATTTCGTTAGATAAAATCATGTTGTGAATTTAGCTAATTATTAGCCTACATGCATCTCTTTCCCATAACAATTCTACCTGGAAGATTAAACTATAATCCGGCGTTGTTGGACATGTGTGGATCTCACGGAAGGGAAACAATGCTCTGGAATAGACTATTGGCATTATTTCACTTGTGACAACATATTTTATATAGGTCTACATATAGTAGGCTACTACAGGCACGCAAATACGTGATATTTCATACAGTACAAAGTTGGGCGAAACTGCTTTACAAAGACTATTACGACTGTGCCAATCATGATATGTGATAAGCGCCCGGGTGTGTGTGTGTGTGTGTGTGTCACGGGCTTTCTTCCTTCCCAGTCGCTTTCTTTGCGGCCGGTTGCCTCCCTTTTTTCCTCATGTCAGTCAAAATGTCGTGCTTATCATCATATTCTGGAGCTATTTAGCATTCGCCATGTATGGTAGATTGTGGGATGAAACTGGGAGGTGAAGTGGGATGACGTCTGCGCACAATTCACAGCAGATGGCTAATTATAAAGGGAAGATTGCACGCAACAGTGCGCTGCACAGTTTTATAGATCTCAACTTTTTTTTTGCGCAGCACATTCTTGGCTTTGTGCAAACACAATGTTTTGGGAAGGTTTCTACGCACACCTTTATAAATGAGGCTCCTGGTCTGAAAGGAGAAACCAAGACAGGGATGACATCATTAGCTGTTCTAGACAGCCTGCCAGCCTAATCACTGTGAAGTCACCGCCAATTTGAAGCCACTTTATGAACCATCAGCAGCGGTGATTAGACATAAACTGTGAAAGTAGCTGGCACACTTTGGAGATTTTACTTCTATAAGTTGCATTCACGCTCTCAGTCCGTATGAGTGGTGTAGAGAAAGAGTCAAGCAACTCATCTGACGTCAAAGCATTGCAGTGACATCTTGCGTAATCAGATTCTCAGCGGCTCTACCCTTATGGCAAATTGGTTTTACTGTGTAACATTGCCGGGGTTCCAAATTCCTTTCTAATGGGGGTTACCAGAGCTATATATATATATTTGGTGTTCTGAGGAGATTTGGATAACATGGTTCAAAGATGACTCATACAGTTAGGTTCAATCAGAAATGGTTGATCCACCTCCTTGACCTGACGGCTAACTATTAGCTGGCAGCCATTCAGCTCCTTCCCTGAGGCTAACAACTGTGAGCAAAGACACATCAACACAAATCAAGCGACATGCTTGCTGCCCTATTCCTCTTCCAGACTGCTGATTGAGGGGGCTGATGAGCTTTTTTTGATCTAATGATGTGTCAGTATCATGTTTAATTCAGTTACGTAGATGGATTTGTATTAACAAAAGTCTATGAATAATTTGAGGCATGGTGCAAAAAGGTTCCTTGTCTCATTAAAAGAATTGTGAGAAAATTTTAGTATTTCTGAAACAGTCAAATGTTTACTCTGATGATCATAAATTACATGTAACAGAAAACGAGGCCATCAGTGCAAAGAACACAATTCTTATATAGTTTTTTGTAATGTTTTTGCCAGGGGTCGCTAGAATTAACACAAACTGAAAGTTCTTCAGCCATTGGACAAGGCAAAAATAAATTATTGTGTTAATCCATCTGTCTGCATTTAACTCAGTCACAGTAATAGTTTTATGGAACGTGCATTTCATAAGACTTGTTTTTTTGTATAATTGCTGCAGTAAGGTCAGGATAGGCATGGTGCTGGATGGGAAGAGGTGGTCTGACAGTTCATCGATGATAGCAGCACATTAGTATCGACACCTAGAACTCACTGGGGGAAGCAAATCTTATCTTTGCAAAGCTAGGAAGACAGGGGAGATTGGAGTGAGGGGGGAGATAATGGGAAAAGAGAGGAGTGGGAGATGGAATAAGGGGAGTGTGGAGGGGGTGTGGGGGAGGCAAGAGATATGAGATGTAAGAAACCTTGGCAGAGGGCTTATCTCTCATGTGAAATAAGACGCAGGATTCAACTGAGGACCGTTGTTTAAGACCGGGCCACATAATAGAAATCTACACAACTGGAAGAAATGTCAAGCAGAGAAAAAACTTTGGAAACTTAGTGAAAATAGTGCAATGGAACCAACTTTCCTGGGTCATTAAGTTGTTTGGTGGTAAAGCTGGTGGTGTGTGTAATTAGCACAATGTAGATAACAAATGTGACTCAATAATTTCAGATCCTGGAAAAGTAAAGGACTATCAAGTTTTTATTTATTTTAAAGAAGAACCAATGAATGTCTGCCATTATATCAACACAAAACAAATGCAAGGTCACAGATGGGTAGGAGGGGATCATCTTTGTGACTTTGAGATGTATCTTCTGTTCATGCACTGCATTTTCTTAATTTATAAAAATAAACTATTAAAAGCATTCTTAGTGTACAGCTTTTTTTTTTTTACACCTGCATAAAACTTTTGCACAGTACTGAATATATCAGAGTGTGAGGTCTACAAAAAGTAAAGCATTGAATACTTTATACAGTTTTAGCCTCTGTGGAAGACATGTCAGAGTGTGTGGGGACGAATGCCAGAGAAAATCTGAAAAAAGGAAAAGAAACCCATGCACAAAAAATGGACAAAGGCAGCATTGGAAAACCAACAGCATCAAAGATTGAAGGGCGGGAGAAAAACAAACACACTGAGAACAATGGGGTTGGGGGGGGGGGGTGTCAAATCTCTTAATCTCTCCCTCACTCTCTGTGGCTATGTTTGTTTCATGTTGCTTTTGGCCTCAAGTCGCCCGTCGATCCACTCGTAAATTGCCTGTGTCGATCCAGCCTTACAAGCTTCTACACACTCCCCGAGTCCCTGTTAAAATGGTCACGCCAATAAAAGCCCATTCACTTGTAATGAATTGAGAGAGAAGCTAAAGACTAAAGGGGCTGATTTAGTGACAATTGTTGATCCTCAATTGAGTTAGGATTGAGCTAGCCAGCCTCTGTAGTCCCTGCAACATGGCTGGTATTGTTGGGGATTTCTAAGAAGCAAATAGGGCTGCCAATTCCCATTCCTTCTCAACCATCTCTGAAATAGACGTCAAGACAATGTACATTATGAAGGCAAACACCTCTCCCTGGAGAGACTAACTAAGACTATGGGTGTACAGCTAAAAGTCATGCATTGTCATGAGCAGCATTCTACCATGTTCCTGCAGATGCAACACAACCACTGCAGACATAACAAAATATAAAGGAACTAACTGGTCATAGAATGTCATTTGCCTTATAATAAAAAATCTCTCTCTCTCTCTCTCTCATTCCAGGTCAACTCCTGCAGGGTTGCTTTATGAGTGAACGGCTGATAGTGTAATCTCCAGGTAAGCTGTTGTAACGCTTGCATCCCCGCTCTTCACTCCCTGCCTTACACGTACAGAACTATTAACATTGGGCATGGGATGGGACTCTTGCAAAAAAACACCATGAAAGCACCCGCCTCCTCTTAGAGCCGATTACAGCTGCAAGGTCAAGAGAAGCTAATGTGACTTTGTCTGGAACTGCCCGGTGTGGCCCTCAGGCCATAGGATTACATGGACGAAGGGATTTCTAAAATAGAAAAAAACACAGTGCAAGAATGAAATACAAAGTAGGCGAAAAAGGGGACAACATTTTTCTTTTCTGTGTTTGCAAAAAAGCTAAAAGAAAAGAGCAAAGCCTTACAAACACAGGTGAGCTGGAGTATTGATTTGTTCCTTCACGGCGTTGAAAGATGAGGTGTTATGTGCACAACAAACAACTGGAGAGAACACCTATCATTTTCCTCTGTGGCTTAGGAGAGGGTTTTGTCTCGTACAATAGCAAACAAGCAAATAAATAGAATAAATTACAGAACTACCCTGAAGTTACAATTGTTATTGTTCCAGTCTTCAGTCAACTGGAACAATAACAATTATAAAATGCATTTTATGAAATTAACCTATTTTCTTTGTTCCTTGCAACACACCAACTCATTCAGTTCATGCATTTCTCTATTCATCCATAGAGCATATTTTGGCTTCCTAGCTTTGCCTTGCAGATTTTAGGGTTGTTGACCATTTGGTCACATGATGGTCACATCAATGAGCATGTACCAAAATATACATATAGAATAGAGCTGGGCAATATGGGCTAAAAATGATATCACATTATGTTTAGACTTAATCCTTACAAACGGTTCATATATTAATATATTTTAAATCTGATTTAGGGAAAATCATAAATGCTGAGTGTGTTGCCATTGCAGAGAGCCATAGGGGACAGCGAGAGAAACCAACACCAGCGAGTATCAAGCCGGTGGCATAAAAACATTACATGACCATTTGTATTATATTCAAAATAGCATAAAGCGAAATTGGCACATGATGAATATATCTTGCAACCTGATGCAAGACTGAAGGTATGTTTTAGATGACAGTGAACTTAACTGAGCAATATGCTTGATGTATATATTAATGCATTAATTGCGTTTGCACATTGAGATTTTAGAGATAAAAGTTGTATTGTGGCACAAGTTGGGTTCTGCATAACAGCAACGCAAGTCCAGTATGTATAGTTTGTTCACCTTCAATGAACACGGGAAAAGTGTGAAAATCAAACAATGAAGGGCCATCATCTATGGCTGTGTCTTTGTCAGAGACTTTTTTGTGTAGAGAGTGCAGAAAAACTGACCAAGTTTAAACCTGCCTATAGAATAAGTAAAAATAGACATGCCATCGTCAAAAAGATTGCTTCAGAGTTGCACCACCTAGTCAACAGTACTGCCAGGTGCCAATGTGTGTCTAACTCAGCGGTGTTCCAAAAGTGCTTTGTGAACATAGTCATTCAGAAAGCAAACAATGCAGTTTATGTGTCTTGTGTTTCTTTCTTCAAACTGTTGGTAGCCACCTGCCTTTCTTCTGTGTGTCGGTACCAGATCAATACTCTAGTGTCTGTATGTTCAGTGCATGTGGGTATGCGAGTATGTTGACCTACATTATCTCATTCTTTGCTAGTGTGAGTGTCTTCTTGACTGTTTCACTGCACACAGTCATAACCGCTCTAGCCACATGAGAGTTTACACAATGTGAAAATGAGTTCTTAGAGAAAGATGTTGTGGCAGGAACGCCAACCCGTGTAATTGGTCGTAAAGTCATATATATATATTTATATATGTATATATAAATAAGCAAACCTTGCTGTCAAGTTTCATTTCCAACATGAGATTGCATTGATGGTCTTTGCGGCGGTAATGAATGGATCCATGACACAGAACACCCCTTGAGCTCATTGGAACACTTCATATGACCAGAGTGATACAGACACTCTTATTGACAACAAGTCAAGATTGTGTACTTTGTGGTGATGCATCAAGGTCAGGCTTCAGATGATTCAGGTCAACAAAAGAAATCAGCTTGTAAGATTCATATCTGCAGTACTTATAGTACACCAGCACATCAAAGCATGTTGATATTTTATAGAATATTCAAGAGAATATACTCTTGCATTGCCTGCTTATCTGCAGGAAATGATCCATCCCAAATATGTATATTTTCTTATATCATTTATATACAGTGTATACATGTAAAAATGTACGGTACCGGACAGCCTTTGTTTCCTGAACGGTACAAATTCAAAGTTGTATCCGCTTCACCGTCTTCATATTGCCATTATTAATCAGATGCATAGCCTCATTGAGACACATCTGCGGTCTCTCTTTAAGAACTTACACACAGGATACACTTCCTAAACAAATACACACACTTGGGCACCGGTGTCGAAAAAAAAACTTCAGCTTGTATCCAAAAAGTTGCCGCTATATTCAACAGAAACTGATTGTTCCTCATAGCAACTTTAATCAAAGCCATGCAAACTGTTCACCTTGAAGCATTTCTCAAAATACCAACAGACTTATGAGATTAGGCACCACCGGAGACAACCGCGTTCAGACAACATGTATAGGGGCTGAAATTGGACACCGTTGTAACATTACCTTACAGTACATATAGCACTCTGAAAAGGACCGCGTAACAGGGTCTGTCTGAGTTCAGAGGGAGAGAGAGAGTGAGTCTCGGTGAGGGAGTGGAAAGGCAGAGAAGAAGAGCGAGGGCATCTGCTTTGACCTAGACAGGAAATAAACAAACAAACATGCTGCCAGGCTATCAGCACACACAGTGAACAAACAGGGAGGCTGACAAATCTCCCTCATATCTATGGAACCGAGCCAGCTATCACACGAGGGTTAGAAAGGTGAGGTGTTGGAACAACAAACGGCTGGTGTTGATGTGACTCACAAAAACCCTTACAATCTATATGATAACCTTTTCTCTTTCAACAATTCAATGCTTTCGATTCGGAAAAAAATGTGTTTCAGAAGATATGTTGTTAAATGTGTTAAAATAAATTTGAAGATGGAGATCAAGCCAATGACTATTTCACAGAGAACTACACTCATTCACAGCTTACAATTGTAACATCAGGTATCATGTATCATTAATGGTTTGCTCTTTCCAATGACACACAGTGAAAATGATACCTGCCCGCGCTGTCCAATTATGTCCAACACAAAGTCTGCACAAACACTGCGCCAAGCGCGTTTCACTAATTTGTTCCTTCATCGCATAATACATTTGTGATCATTAATTATTGAAACCAGCTCCTATTGTGTTTTGGCTGCGGCGCAAACTCTCATTCTCTGGAATGGGAAAATGACAGAACAGCGTACCAATGTATTATATGGGTACAGAGATGAGTAGCAGTCCCCCCCCCTATTTAACCTGCTAAATAAATGACAAATCTGAACTTCCAGATTGCTCATCTTCATTGAACGTTGTACGAAAAAAATTGTGATTACTTGCCATTAATTATTCTACTTCATCTCCAGATAACACAAGCAATACATGTAAAGTTGGAGCAGCAAAGAAAACAACTCTGGTGTTAATACCTTGTCTAACACACTAGAGAAAAATCTTGTCTACTCAAACATTGAGTGAACACAAAGGTTACACACACAATCATGCTCGCATACAACGGCACAGACAAACTAAAGCCCCAACCTTACATAACGCACAAGGGATCTACCTCAATCTTCTTAAAAGGTCACCTGCCAATAATGTGCAGTTAGTTCTCAGACACGCATGAGCTCTGCATTATTATTTTTCGGTTCCACTCCACCACTGTTTATTGTAATTTCATTAGCTCAATCTCTGTTATTCTAATTACACGGACATCTTTTGCAGCAACTAAAAGTTAATGAGCTTTTATGAAAATGGCTTGACGTGACCTTTTTACTTATTCATTTATATCCCCCCCCCCCTCTTCAATACCTCCTTTTACTGTCAAATTGCACTGTGGAAGGTCCCTGATATCGTGAGATTGGGAGGGACAGACACGCCCCTCTCAAATACACACACTGCCAAAAACACTCTTTCCAATCATCAACGACTCATTTTTCCCCACCCACTTTCCCCCAGTTTTCGATAGATCATTTAGCCTTGTCATCCATAAATCTGCCAAATGCCCTTTTCAAGCTGCTTATAAACACCCTCATAGATCTCCCAAAAATGCCACCGCACTCTGAGGCAAGAGCTGTGGATGGTAGTGAGTGAGCCCACAGCGGTTCAAGCTACGTACAGTCAGGAAGTGATGAATGTCAAAATAAATGTCAAAATTACAGCCTGTCAGGCAAGGCCATTGGATTTCTGGTTGAGGTGGCCAAGTGTACTAGCAAGGTGTTGATCAAGAGGAATACATTTGAAAGTTATTTATTTGAATGGCCTGAAAACCCCTTATATAAAAACCCTATAAAGCGTGTTTCGGAAGAACATTATTCTACATTATTGTTTTTACTTTGGTCTCTGACCTATTACTTACTTAGTAATTTGCATAGCACAGGAGCAGAGTAACAGGGATACATTGGGAAAAACATCCACGCTGTATATACATAAAGGTATCATTACAAAATGCTAATATTAATGTTAATAGCATTAATTACGCTCACCATCACTGTAAGGAAACGGAAGTAATCTGGCAAATGTGTTTGTTGATCTTTTTCGTCACTGTTGGTTGATAAATGAATATATATATATGAATATTATCTGACTTATTCTTGCAATATTCAATTGCTGCATACTCTAGTTATGTAGTGTAATGGCTTGTGCATTTCATACATACATCTGTGTAATAAGACAAGCACAAAATGATATCACATTATAATTATATTGAATAAATTGTGTTAATTAAAATAATAAAACTTGTAAATGGTAAACAGATTAATACAACAAAGGCATTTAGCAAAAACAGTCACTGTCCAATCCCCTTTCCTTCTCTCTGAATTAGTCATCCACTAAACTATTGCTATCAAAATCATTATTTGGCCCAGTAAATGGCCCTGAGTTTTATTAGCCTGTACTTTGCTAGCAAAGGCTCTATTATCTTATTATTAATGTCAGAAAAATAAAGGGGGAAGGTGGGCGATGGCTGCTGCAGCTGCTTCGGGCCACTGCGCTCAAGTCAGAGAGAGCTGGAAATCCAATAATGCAGGGAAGATAGATGTTGAGGAGTAAAGATAGATCTTAACTCGAAAGCCATTACACTGTCTATTGTTTTTCAATGTTGATGCAAATGACCTCGAGCAGCTTCAAGCAGCATTTTACTTTCCATTATTCGTATTTGTTGGAGTGGGAATCAACTAATAATAACTTTTTTGTGTACCGCACTTCTCTCAAACAATATTTGCACCTCCATAATCAAGAAAAACTACAACTGCATAAACAAACATAACACAGCCAATAACACTGGGTGATTCAGTCACAAAGAGATGTTTGAGTAAAGAAAAGAGTAGAATAGTCATATAAAAAATCTAAAGTACTGCTTTGTGTTGAAAGACATTATAGAATTGTCCGCGGTTTTGGTTTTAGTTGGAAGCAAATGAAACAATAGCAGGATATAAGAAGTCTGGACTCTGGTTTGCCGTTCTTCAATTGTATTGGCTAAGCTAAGGGATGAGTAACTCAGTGCCATCGCCAGTCATGGTGTAACCATCAAGTATATTGGTACTACGTTCTAAATGCATTCTCAGTCTTAATGGATGCCTAGTGTGCACACTTACTTTTCTTATAATAGGACTTAGTCATCCACTTCCAATCATGTAGGGGCAGTTATTTGGGGAAAACCCACGTTGGAATACATCAGGAAATAGGGATCCTTACTGATTGCATAAATGCCCCAAAGTTCACTGAAATTCCACCAGAAATGCCTAGTTTGAAAACAGCTGGAGAGGGCTTTACAAGGACATTCACAACCAATGAGTGAACCAAAGAGGCAGAAAGATCAGAAGGTGTACTTTACTCATTTCTAACTGCAGCTTGTTTCTGCTACCATTGCTGCGTTACACCAAAATAATTAGCAGACAACACAGCAAACAATGACTGCAAAGACACTATTTTGTGAAGGTCTCTCCTAAATGCACAACCTGTGACTGCACCATGCAGAAAGTTTACCTGAGGATGTATTTGGAAACCAACCAGAAACAAATTTGAATAGAGTGATCAGAGAAGTGTACTCTCTGATCACAGAAGTTACTGCAGAAGTTGCTGACATGTTGACTGCGCGCATATAGACATTTTCTAAAATGCACTTTTCGCATAATGTTTTACTGCCACAAAATGAGAAATAAGCTCACTGCACATGCCCAGACTCTTCTTGTCTGGTATTCGATGTATGGCTTATGTAGACCCAATAGTTGCCAACAGGCGTATTGGAATTTATGTGTTTGGAAAAAAGAATTGCATTCTCATGTCAACAGATACTTTGCAACAAAACATTTAAAAAGGTTGCATGGACAAAAGTATTTGTTACTAGC
Source organism: Ammodytes marinus (assembly GCF_949987685.1). Taxonomy (NCBI): domain Eukaryota; kingdom Metazoa; phylum Chordata; class Actinopteri; order Uranoscopiformes; family Ammodytidae; genus Ammodytes; species Ammodytes marinus. The sequence goes on from NC_137227.1 coordinate 12,109,525, forward strand.
CTCGAAATCCAGACCTGCCACTGGCCAAATTAAATTTGCTCAGCTTGTTGGTCTGAACAGGGCTTAATACGTCATCTTGTTCATTGCTCTGATTAGTTGTAGTGCTATCCAATTGCGTGCAGTGGTATTTGAAATGCACACGTGGGTGCCTCCCCTTGAGTTGGGAAGGTCTATTGATCGTGGCCAGACTCATATATCGTTCTAGATATGGTTCTGGTTTTACAAGCTAATTTGTTACACAGAGGGAGGAATATCAGCACATGTAGAGAGAATACTTTTATGTGGGTGAATGTGTTGTATGTTTCAGCCATACTGGACCTAAAAAGGTATTTCACCTCTTGCCAAGGATTGGGGACATCCATTTCTGCCTGAGTTGTCCCAAACCAACCCCTTGACCTCGTCCCAAGCCCTTCACCGTCGCCCATCACACTGAAACATTCATCATTCCCTTATGCGGATGTGGCAACGGGAACATAGGCTCATTTCCATCCCTCAATGAGACAGAAGTCATTGAACCGTAGGGAGGGAATACTGAGGAGAGGAGTTTGGGGTGGAGGGTACACTAAGCCATTTTTCGGTCTTGTTCACAAGAGTGAAAGTGAAATGGGCCGTGGGCGTTATGTAAAGGGACAGTGTGCAGATTTGAACATGAGAAAGGGGGTCAGTGAGTCACCAAATAGGAAGGTTCCATGGACTGCACAGCATGGAGTGGCATCGCCATGATGCAGATAGAATGAGAAAGTGTAATGATGGCTGGTACATCAGGGATGAAATATGAGCTTTTCTACAAAAAGAAACCGGCTAGAATATTTCACTGACAGCAACATGCATGCAGGGCCTGGCCAATGTAAAACATGACCGGGTAAAACAAACATTACAGTAACAGATTAACAAAAACTAAAGATATTCACACAGAGTTGAATGGGCAGGTCATCGTATTCAGGTTACCTGCCATTTACTATAGACAGCATTGTCACATTTTCTGTACAGTGTATTTTTTAGTAGTTTGATTAGTTTGATTTTAGCAGATGAAAATAAACATATCGGACTCTTGCCATGGATATATTTACAAGAGCCTGAATACAATATACTTATCATTCAAATATATATTTTCTGTCTAAAAGTAGAATTACATTGTATCAGAATTGTTCTGATTCTCAGCATTGTTCAACATTATTTCACATATCCACCACATGCATACATACTTTGTCTAACTCTGCTGGTCTATACTTACAAATATGATACTTTTGGAATTGTTCTAATAACAACATCAACATATGGATCATGACTAAAGGATAGTTGGTTAGTGGGATCACACCTGGCATGCCCAGGCAGCCTGCTTGTCAATCTAAATGTCTGCTATGGAAAATGGAGAATTCCCTCTGATGTGATGGCTTGAACCAAGGGCAGGGCTTAACCAAAAACTCTCTGAGATGAGAGCATTGAGCGGCTCTGTGAGCAGCTCATGTGTCACAGACAAATCACTGCAGGGAAAGTCGACTGGACTTGAGGACCCTTGCAAAAAAGCCAGAGAACAGAAAGAAAGGCTTTGGAGGAGACAGCGCTAGGGAGTTGCCTGGTCTCCTTTGTTCCTATCCAACGCCTCATTGCCACTGTCACACTCAGAAAAGCCTGATCCCTCATGTATGCAGGTCAGACAGAGTCAAGCATAGAATACATGTTTCAGCAGCTAAGAGCCTGAAGAAAAGAGTTTTAGAATGTATTATTTTAATAATGCTTATATTTGGGCCGATACCATATTATACAATGTATTATACACATTTGTATACTGAATTCCTACCTTCCAGCCAACCACTGATTTCAATTTACTCTTGTGCACCTTACATTGGCAGGTCATCTTTTTTCACTATAATGGCTTATTTGGATTGTTTGTGTTTTCAACTTTGCAAATGACCTGCATGTCTTGCCCAGACATACAATGCTACACGGATGCACCTGTACCACCTTTGTTCCACCACAGGGGGAGCGACAGTGTGAGGTCAGCGTCAACCGGCAGAATTTCACACCAGGCCTCACAGAGCAAGCAGAGGAGTGGAGGCTGTGTTATTTTCCACCTCAGTGGTATTCTACCTGCTCACTGGCCTGCTCCCGTCCCTGCTGCCCGCCACCTGTGCGGTGCAGCAGCGCGGACACACACACACACACACACACACACACACACACACACACACACACACACACACACACACACACACACACACACACACACACACACACACACACACACACACACACACACACACACACACACACACACACACACACACACACACACACACAGAATAAACCAGGCCATATCACAGTAGTATCCTGGTGGGAGAGAGAGTAAACAAATCCATCTCTAGCTCATCTGTGTCCAGTTCAGAGTCGTCGTTGTGTCTTTCCCTGTATGCATGTTTATGTAAATCATAAAGTATAATACTATATTATCTTATTGAATAAATGTCTCACACTGGTAGAAAGTAGAGGATGAAAGGATAATACCAGGTTGTAATTATTTAACAGTGTATGTGGGTGTGACTATTATGTCTCATTGTCATGAAAGTTTCTTGGGAATATAATATAAGAATATAAAATAAGAATTCCAATTCTTGCCTGCTCTGAAGGTTTCTCTACACTCTCAATGGCCAAAATTGCCTCAGTCATTAGCAGCACAACTAAATCATGGATTAACTCCTCGCCCCCATCTGACCTTACTTTACAAAATCGCCCAGGAGGCCAATTTGATATGCTTGCGTCATGGTTTAGAAAAATGCATGTGGTAGTTGTTTAGGCGTGTTAAATAGTGTACATAAACCAAGATCAACACAGCTTAGTTAAGAGGAAAAACACAAACGATTGTGTTGAATAGAATAGATGGCTGGGACAAGAACTCCACTATGAACACAGTGCTCCTCCAGAGACAATGAAAAGTCAAAAGAAAAACGCCAGAAGATTCTTGTCTATGCTTTTAAACAGAGATCTACCAAAAGGCTGATGTTTTACACGGTACATATTCTGAGTAATATATGGATTACAGTATCGACTTCAATCAATCCATTCCATTACATTTTTTGACGGAGGCTTTGCGTGGTAATGTAGGATCATGTCGCTAAAAGTCCACCAGGGAAGATAATCCACTCTCTGGTCTGTACAAGCTGGCATCCCTCTACTTCAAAGGGGAAATAAAGAGGGTCAGGGTTTTATTGGTATTCAATCACACACTAAAGCAACAGTCGTTCCTGGTGATTGCTTTCAGGTAAAGGGACTGTCATGACTTCTGCTTATAGAACCTCCAAGAGCAGAGGAAATGAAATCCCACTAAAGCGAGCTCTGCCGTTTCATCACAATAAAAAACAGGGGAGCTGGTTTTATCCTCACACAAGGAAGAAGGGAGAGGTGAATTGTCGGCGTGTAATAGACCTGATGTGGTGAAAGTGCTGAAAAGGTCAGTGCATATTTTAATGTTAAGCTAGGGGGAGCAGCTCCAGTGGCATGGAGTCATAGCATTATGAAGCTTAATAAGACATGTGCACGGAATGCCATTTATTTATTCCTTCTTTCTTTGCTCTCTCTCTCTTGCTTTTGTTCTTGCCTCCATATTCATGAGGTAAGTACTGTATTTAAATTTGCATTTAAATTTTTCAGAATTTTTTACAACTTACAGTTGATTCTGGTGACTTTGTATGACTTTGTTGCTACGGCGGACCTAATTTAAAATCGGGGCTAAACAACTAGCATTAGTGAAAAGCATTATGTATATTCTAACTCTGAGCCGTAAAGATGATACAAAAAATGCAAGGCTTAGTGGAATACAGAGACAACAGCTGGCAGGGAGAATGAGACTAGAAGCTGTGCTCATTGTAAAAACTTGGCATGAACTCCAGGCATAACAAGATTAACCCTTTTTCTCATATGAACTATGCATTAACAGGGAGATTGTATAATTCGTAACGACCGGAATGACCTCTATTCTGATTCCACCCTTCATACCAAGTTAACCCTTGGCTATAGGCCGACATAGGGGAGTGAGAAGAGGATAAAGGGTGAGCATTATCACCAGCACACACTGCCCTTGGCATTCTACCATTTGCAATTAGTGCACTATATGTCCTTTTCAGGCTCTGATAGTCAAAAAGCCCTTTAATGAGAAGACTGAGTCAATATTTACCTTTTCCTGCCTGCTTGTGAGCAGTGACGCCAGAGGATGTGTGTCAATGTGTTTGTGTGTATATGGAAATGTGTGATTTGTCCTTTTTTTGCTTGGAAGGATGGTCGTGAATAAATGTGGCGCTATGTTATGATGACTACTCCAAAAAGCATGGAGAGATTGAATAATTACTGTTATCATTTCAGAATGTTGAAATAAAGTCAAGTTTCTTGAATCACATAATCATGCTGCATATCAATTCGGATAACACCGTCACTAAGGTCAATGCCTGTGTGGTATAACATTAGTTAGGTCTGTGGGGGAACTGGATGAACAGAGGACAAAAGGTGAAATGTCTTCACATACAACCTAAGAAACCCTTTTGTAACCCATCATGTATTGTTCCTTCTTGGTGGGTATTTCCATAGCATCTGTCAACCTAGCTAAGAGACACAGAGAAGCCATGCTGAAAGCCTTACCGCTGCACCGACTGAGACACACACGTCCTCTAATTGCAATTCAATGCATTCCAGCTGACACACAGTCTACAGGCTGCCATCTATGTGCTGCCTCCCGGCACTCAGTGTTCCCCTCAAGCTGTTTCATTCTCCCTGAAAAATATCACCCTGGGCAATCCTTCAAAGACATAAGCCTTTTCCTAAGGTGATTATGTCACTACCACTGCCACATTCTTATGTCACGCAGCGTATTTCTATCCACAAATAAGCAAACATCCCTGCACACTCTGTGTGGTCTTTAAAGGTAGTTCAGCATGTTTAATTGTTTTTGCTTTTTACCTCACTCCAGCTCAAGAGAAAGCTACTGAGTGTGACAGTGTGGTGCAGTTAGTTAGTGATAAGTGTCTGTAAAATGTCTTACTTCAAAACTAACTTTACCGCGCTTTTCAGATTTCAGAATGGGCAGTTCGTCCAGAATGTATTTGATTCTAAAATGACGAATGATGAAGTGTAAAAATCGAGAGCGCAACATAACATGGTAAATAAACAAGTCCCAACAAGAACACAGGCGCGTTAATGCCTTCCTTGACTACCAGTGTTTGAGCTAAGCTAACCTGGATGAGTGTCCTTAGCCCATTTCTTCATAAAAAATGCATGCACAGTTACCGTAATTTACGGACTATAAGCAGCAACTTTTTCCCCATTTTTCGACCCTGTTATTACACAGCACAGTATATGTTCTGTAGCTACTAGGGATGGGCATTATTAATCGAGTACTCGAGTACTCCTCGTTTCAAATGAACTCGATTGGTGGATTAAAATGTTATATACGTGTACAAAACGGATAAAATAAAGTTTAACAAAATTAAATATTTTGATGCAAGTGCAATAAACTGAGTTGTGTCAAACAGCAACTGCAAATAACTGCCACCTCCGTGCCACCGCAGCGCAGCCTGTGTTCTTCACGGCACTGCGGAGCTGAACGCGGTCTCTCCTTCCTCCAGAACATTTTCAGCAATATAACTGTCCAATTATTTCAAAGCAGATGATAAAGTTACGTTTATAAAAACGGGAGATGACACCTGTTACTCTCAGTTAGTAATGAGTAGACTCCAGGACAGGTGAGCATGCAAGGTGCTCTCCGCTTGGAAAGAAAAGTAAAGAAGAAGCAAGGCTTACTTCAGGCACATTCGCTCCGAGCCAACAACAGTTAAGACGCCTTAACTATGGAATATGGGGATGAGATTCAAAAACTGACCGGTGTAACGTTCCGTTAATGAGGAATTAGTCGCTGTAATTATTCACGGACACGGAGTGAGCATTACGCGGTTGGATATACAACTACTAAGTCTACTGCTTTGGTGAGTTACAGTCATATGAAAAAGTTTGGGAACCCCTCTCAGCCGGCATTATAATTGACTCTGCTTTCACAAAAAAAATATAAAAGTGGTATGTCTTTCATTTACCAGGAACAGCTAAGTACTGGGATGTTTTCCAAACAAAGATTTTTTGAAAAGCAGTATTTAGTTTTATGAAATAAAATAAAATGTGAAAAACTGTCTGTGCAAAAATATGGGAACCCTTGTGGTTTTGTTGATTTCAATGCCTGTAACAGCATGTAAAACTGATGACTTTAAACACAAAGTTGGTTGGATTATGGTGTTAAGCCTTGAACCTCATAGAAATGTCTGTTTAATCATGAAAAAAGGTATTTTAGGTGCCTAAATGCAAGTTGCACTTCTCTTTGACTCTCTGCTGAAGTGAGACAGAATGGGATCATCAAAACAGCTCCCAAAAGATCTGAAAAACAAAGATTGTTCATTGTCATGGTTTAGGGGAAGGCTACAAGAAGCTTTCCCAAAGGTTTCAATTGGCAATTTCGACTGTAGGGAACGTTGTCAGGAAATGGAAGGACACAGGCATAGTGGCAGTTAAACCCAGGTATGGCAGACCAAGAAAAAAACAGGAGCGGCATAGGTGGAGGATTGTGAGAATGGTTGCACACAACCCACAGATCACCTCCAAAGACCTGCAAGAACATCTGGCTGCAGATGGTGTATCTGTACATCGTTCAACAATTCAGCGCAATTTGCACCAAAACATCTGATTTTTATAAAGACCAAATAACTTAATTTTTGTCTCATCAGTCCAAAGCATTTTCTTCCAATATGATGCTGGCTTGTCTAAATGAGCTTTTGCATACTCCATGCAACTGTATCTGTGGCGTGGGCGCAGAAAGGGCTTCCTTCTCATCACCCGGCCATACAGATGTTTTGGTGCAAATTGCACTGAATTGTAGAACCATGTACAGATACACAATCTGCAGCCAGATGTTCTTGCAGGTCTTTGGAGGTGATCTTTGGGTTGTGTGCAACCATTCTCACAATCCGCCGCATATGCCACTCTTGTACTTTTCTTGGTCTGCTAGACCTGGGTTTAACTGCAACTGTGCCTGTGTCCTTCCATTCCCTGACAACGTTCCTTACAGTAGAAATTGACAATTGAAACCTTTGGGAAAGCTTCTTGTAGCCTTCCGCTAAACGATGACAATGAATAATCTTTGTTTTTAAGATCTTTTGGGAGCTGTTTTGATGATCGCATTCTGTCTCACTTCTGCAGAGAGTCAAAGAGAAGTGGAACTTGCATTTAGGCACCTAAAATACCTTTTATCATGATTAAACAGACCTTTATATGAGGTTCAAGGCTTAACAACATAATCCAACCAATTTTGTGTTTAAAGTCCTCAGTTTTACATGCTGTTACATGCATTAAAATCAGCAAAACCACACGGGTTCCCATATTTTTGCACAGCCAGTTTTTCACATTTTATTTAATTTCATAAAACTAAATACTGCTTTTCAAAAAATCTTTGTTTGGAAAACATCCCAGTACTTAGCTGTTCCTGGTAAATTAAAGACATACCACTTTTATCTTTTTTGTGTGAAAGCAGAGTAAATTATAATGCCGGCTGAGAGGGGTTCCCAAACTTTTTCATATGACTGTATTTATATCTATTTAAATTGTAGGACAATCATTTTATATTATTTGCTGCCCTTCTTAGTTTAAATGGTGACTTAGGCAATTGTTTTTGTTACAACTACAGCCCATGCTTTTTTTCCTCTTTTTTTCTCCCCACCGCAGACCTACTCGATCGGTTTGAATTGTGGCCCGTCTATTTAATCACTTTCAGTGAGGAAAATGTGTTTTAAACTTGTGGGAAAAAAATCCTTAATATCACATGGCAACTGTGACTGCTTTATTGCGGTGAACCGTTATTCTGCAGACAGATGCGTTGCGTTCTAAAAATAGAAAAAAGTTTAACGAGGAATCGATTGATCCTCAAGGAATGCAAGCGATCACTAGTAGCTACTATTGCTCTAAAATTAAAACTTGAATACGTTATACAAATATGCAACTTGTTTGTTGAAATGTTAATAAATGGGAGCTTCCTCAAGCAGCCATCTATTTCCCGACAATCCCCTCTATGCACGAACTCTTACATATGGTAATTAAACATTATAAGACCTGCGGCTTATAGTCCGTGTGGCTTATAGTGCGGAAAATACGGTACATTAACTGTTTGTCGCCTTTTTTGAGCCGGATAGTAAGATAAAAAACTTAACATTAAAAATGCTGGACTACTCCTTTATTTTCCATCCTTATTGAATCTCATCATGCCATCTGAATCTACCTTTATGTCCCATTATCTGATGTATACTACACGATATTCCATTTTTGGTAACTTTGCTACAACAAAGTTGTTAATTTCTAGGTGGGCAAAGAAATTAAGCTGAAGCACCAGGTCATTGCCATGCAGGTTGTCATAGTTGCTTAGTCAGTGAGAACAGGAGGAGAATGATGTCACATGTTTGCCCCAAATCTCTCCCTAGCTTCTCCACACTCTTGCAGAAGTACACAGATTGTGCCAGATTACCTCAGCTCTTCAATAAGCCTAGTTACGTCATTAAAGAATAAAAAACGCTCAAACAAATTGGAAGTTAGTGTTAAAATTAAATAAATACAATCAGAAGTTTTGTCCTTAATGTTGTCAAGTCTCACTCGGAGGCGAGGCGGGGGAGCTCTGATGAGCCACAAGCACTAACAGCTTGCAACTTGAGTGACAGCATTACCGCAGCAGGCACATCAGCAATCAGGCCTCATTTCCTAGTAATTTGGTGGCGCCGATGCTGTATTAATTCCACAGGGGGTCCCCGTCTGTTATAGGGAGGCTAAATAAATAAATGTGAGCATGGTTCACAGGAGATCCATAAAAGAACAACAAATGCCACCCTGTTTGTGCAGATATCAGCAGTGATGGCACCTTAGCTTCTTTAGGTAGTCTCCAAAGGCTGTTATGAGTCCCACATGTCGCGTTCAAGATCTCTCCTCTACAAACTTGAGTTTAGCACAGGTTTTATTTTTCCTTGTTTCTTTATTTTGGCAACGTTTGACACAATGTGGCCTAAGTCTAACACTCAGTCGGGTCTATAGGGCACAGCAGGACATATCAGAACCCTCTCTATTCCATCTATCAATATTTCCATTTTATATTAGCAGGGGTCTTTGGCTGGTACAGTGAGGCGGATTACGATGATGCGACTGTGGCTCAGTTGGTAGAGCGGGTCGGCCGATGATCAAAGGGTTGGAGGTTCGATCCCCGCCCTGCCACCTGTGTCATAGTTGTTGTGTCCTTGGGCAAGACACTTCACCCACCTTGCCTCGTGTGAATGTCGATAGTTAGCCTGCTATCGGTGTATGAATGTGTGTGTGAATGGTAACGTGGGAATGGGAACAGGTCTCCCTTGAAAAAGACTCTTCGGACTCAGTGGGATATACCTGTATAAATAAAGGTTAAAAAAAAAAAAAAAAAAGAAAATGTTCTTTTGAAACTCAGCGGGAAGATGTTTGAATCCAGTGGAATGCCAAGACATGGGGAGGGAGGGACCAAGGAATGGAGAAGGTTTTTTCCCACAGTCTGTATCGACAGGAATATTTGTCCCAGCCTCGCTGAGATAAAACTAAATAAAAAAATCTCCCATGCTTTCACGCCTTTTTAACACTGCTGCTTGTTAACCCTAAACCTCTGCTCCCTGCCTCCCCATGTATCTTGTTTATGACTGAATGCACAGACAAGTTGTGCAAGAGAGGGCCACAGGGACGCATGGAGTCACAAGGCTCTCTTATCAGTCACAATACAGTCAGTCATCATTTCCACCAGCAGCTTGGGGTACAGAGTTGCGGAGGTTTCTTTAGAGAGCCTTGCACATGAAAGTGCAATAAACCAAGGTCTAGAGGTCCACAATGCAGTAGCCCTATAGAAACACAACAAGATTGTGACTTAAGTGGCTATACTGCAATAACAAGAACAGAAACAAAACACAACTGAGCACTCTTCTCAAGGACCACTTGTACAAAGTGCCCAATGTATCATTTAAAAATCTGACCATCCATGAATTGATTAGGGTGTGAAAGGTTTTGATTGAAACATGGAGTATGACTAGAGTGATAAGATATGCTGATATACTAATGCAAATATAATGCATCAAATGTGTCGACGTCGCACCCCTTTTAAAGTGTAGTATAATAAGCGTACATGGGTAACTAACTTAATTCATGTTAATTACAAATGGCCTGAAAGAAAAAAATTATGTATTTTTTTAAATTTGAGGTTTAACTTGCAGAGCAATACAATGATTGCTACTGATACTCAAAATAGAAGAGGACATTTAGCAAAGTGGACCAACATGCCTATGTATCCCTACCACGGAGGAAACAGTGAAAGAAAATCTGTGTACAAACCATAATTTTAGCTCCAAAATGATTTATTAACTATACAGTTGCAAGGGCAAACGTGTGTCTACTGACGTAGGGTCTCAGTCAGCTCACAAATGGAAGGATGCAGGAACCCATATTTAAATGGAACATGTCTGACTGAGAGGCTGATAAAACACTTTTGCTGGTGGCTGCAGCCTCTGGGGAGCCGCCTGTTAATTAACAGCCCACACAAATAGTGAGGAGACATTGAAGATGACAATACAAAAATCAAGTCTAATTGCATAACGCGCCCCACACACATCCTGCGTCTACCTCTGGAGCGCGTCGCGTTACCTTACTGCTGCCTCTCTCGGACTTTTCTCGGACACACATGCAACGTCTCAGCAGCTGCTGCTGCAGCGCTGCTTCTAAAAGCCCTATCTTTCTACATAGAGTTTTCATAGATAATTCCCATTAAAAATGAAGTTCTTTCATGTCATCTATGATGCATATGATTTATATTGAGTCTGGACAGTAATCCGTGCGCCCCATTGCCATTTTTTTTCTTTTTTTTGCCATATTTTCGCTTGTTGGAAGTTTTATTTTGAAGGGGACACACCAGGAAATGGTGAAACTACAGCGAAAGCTGCCAGTATGAAGTCAATATGACTCTCAGCAGAGTATTTCAAAAATCACTTTACTGATTTATACGGGAGAGAGAGAGGGGGGTGTGGTCGGGGAAGAAGAAGGCCGTAGACACAGATAGAGCAACGGAAAACTGTTGCGCTCATCATGATCTTTTTTATTTCTTCACTATATTGGATCTCTATATGTGTCATTTATCCAAAAATGAAATGCCAGAACTAATTGAAAATTAGATTTTAAATCCCTCGGATTTTGATTGCACAATTAAATCGTGAAATAAAGGGATTATTCGCGTATACGACTGAGGGATGTTTTATTTTGAAATAAACACACCGGGTAAACGTGTAACTAGAGTGAATGCTGCTGGTATGACTGTCAGCAGAGTATTTCTCTATCAGTTAAAGCACAGAGACGCGAGAGAGACGCGCTGCTCTCAGAAAAAAATAGGCGAGCCTCCTGAGGTGAAGGGGAGCGTCGCTGCAGACGTGCCTCCGACGCGCCTCAGCAGTGCGTCTGAGGTTGGATGTGTGCTCGCTCTACGTTGATTTCACAGTCTGTGACAAAAAGTCAGACGCAGACGCGAGGTAGACGCGCAGTAGAGGTAGGATGTGTGTGGGGCGCGTTAGGCTTTGCACCAGACACTCAAAAAATCTATGTTTATGAAATTTAAAGCCATTGATGTGAGCGCATTAGGATACCAATTCCGCATAGGCAACACAGTAAAAACAAGCGTTTAGTGAATCTATTGATTTGCTTTGATGTTAGAAAAGAAGTCTAATGTACTCTACGCAGTGTTTGAGATGCACTTCAATTTTCTAATCCATTATTAAAATAGCATGAGTATAAAAGTGTGCAAACTATCAATAAAAGTCACACATGTTGTATGATCTGTGGAATCTCTACACAGCGCTTGTATGCATTAAGGTAAAATACTGTGAAAAAGCTTAACAAGGCTTAACATCACAGACTGTTTTTATTTGTTTGTTTGTTTGTTTAGGTACTACAGTTCCCCATGCAGTTCAACCATAGCAGGGATAGATAGCAAGTGGCATGTGACACAAATGTGTAAGCCAGAACTCTCTCGCTCTCACTTTTCTACTTGTAGAGTTGACAGCAGGGCTGGAGAGCTAGCTTTAATTGCATGTGACGGCCGATCATGCCGGCAGTGGCAGGGACCTTCAAGTCCGTAAATACTCACCTGGGGAAAGGGGGGAGAAAGGTGGTGGGCTGGAAACATCAGATTGACACCCTCTCTGGAAGCCTCTCGCTTGATGGCACTCAGCCCACCTACATCCAACACTAGCACTACAACCAATGCAGCATACCAGTCTAAACCAATATGTTTTGAGTGTGTTTAACACTCACAGGTTCCTTTGAATTAGAAAAATGTGCTCACACGTAGAGCCATTAATGTCTGCTTTTTGCTTCCGCAAGGAAAAGCTGCCTGCATGAAATCTGGAGCAGTTGTTACCGGATTCTATATTTATTCATGTTTTGTTATTTATTGCAGAGAAAACTAGGTTAGTAATAACAAGGTATTGAAATTTGTATTTGTATTGAAGATACAAAGTGGTCTTCCTCCCTCCTCTAAAAAAAATAGCAAAAGCATAGAAGTAAGGAAACACACGAGAGCACGAAAAAGAACACAATGATAGAATAAAAGAATGAGAAGGAGATAAGTGTGTGGCACAATATCCTTTACTATAATATGTGGAAGTGAGGAGTATTGTGCATTCATGCCTAAAAAGTGTTTTTTTTGTGCGTTGCTGTCTGTTCGAGAAAGCTGGGAATCTATCAACAGGAGAATGGAGGCCCAGGGGCATGTGTCCTTTGAACTCAGGATTGCTCAGCCAGCAAGCAGCCATCGCTACACAATGGAAAAGCAAGATGCAATTTCATATTTTTTGAGTCACTGCTTGATTTGTCCTTCAACTGGAAACTAGGGCTGCGAGAGAAAAACGATCACGCTAATTATCCTGATTTAATATCCCTGAAAGAAGTATAGCAAATGTTCGATAAAAACTCAATGATGACTGGGCGATATGGAAAGATTTATTTTCATGATCATATTTTCTTATCAATTGATGATCATTTCTTTCATGTGTGAAGAAGACATACTTTTGCTTGAGTTTTTCATATAGATATGTTGTATAACCACATTGGTAGCTAGCTATGTTGGCTATCAAAAATCTATTGTAGTATAAGCATAATCTATCTGCCTCTCTCCCTACAAACTTGTTTTGATATACAGTTAATGTCCTTTGCTCAAATACCTTCAGATTCTTGAATAGATTTCATTTCCTGATTACTTATTAAAAAGGAAGCACTACTTTGTTTTTGTTTCCTCAGTCTTCGATTAATATTATGTTAGTTTTCAGATTGGTATTTTACTAAAATAAACTCTTTGAATTAAATCCAGTTTTACTTGTATTACTGCTGTGGATTGAACAGTACAACAATACTAATAATAACACAATTAAGTCAAATATTTCTGTAGCCTTCTCATAGGTACCCAAAAAGTTACTCCAACCAACACAAGATGAAATTAAGGTGAACTATCATTTGGGTAGCGAGAGGGGAAAAAACAGGGCCAGCATGACGCAAAGATTAACACAATTTAGCACATAGCAGAACACAGCAGCTTTGCTAAACAACAACAAAATCTCAGCATCAGATCCCATGGAGACTTGAAGCACTGGGGGCTTCATTAGACTTATCAGTGCGATTGGTGGGTGAACTTTAAAAGACATGGCTCTGATTCTGTTGTCACAGCCAGACATATTGATAACGCTATCTGTTGAACCTATTTAGGCAGTCTTACGGGGTGCAGCCCCCTCATTAGCACTGCACTTATGTATGTATACACAATACAAGTTAATTAGGAGTTCAATTATCAGACACTGATCAGTCAGTGGCCCCTCCCCAACCGCATACTCAGCCCACCTCCTCCCTCTGTGGTTGCCACAATTATCAGCATGATGTATGACTCTCCTTGGTGTCCTCTGCTTATTGCCCCCTACCCCGTTCTGTCATTGTCCTACCTACTGAATGGCCACTATAAGTCAATGTGCTACCTCACTCAACTCACATTCTGGGATATTTAAAGGACTGTGTATAGCATATCCTAACATCAAGGGCGAATTCACATTAGTATCGTTTAAGGCCAGGACACACCAGTCCGACTACCCGAAAATGGTGACTGCCGATTCAGGGAGCTCCAGTCTTCCCGTCGCGGCCGAAAAAGTGCAAAGAACACACCAAACCGACTGTTGCCTTTCCGTACGCTCTGCGCTTGCGCGGGACGTAATGGCTCCATAACAGCAGGCGGCGCTAATCTGTATTGTGGCCCGAAAAAATACGGAAGCCGGAAATGATGGGACGGCTCTCTAGACCATAAACATAGATAGAAATACGTATTTATATTTATGGACCATAAAGAGCACCATTTTTAGCAGAGTGTGTCGAGCATGGTGTCGAGCAGTCAACAAGGGTAGAAGCATGTGAGTACTCGCTGAACGAAACAAACAAACATATTAAAACGATGGCTAACTGTTGTTAGCTTTTTGTGCTACCCGCCTCACTTCCGGGCTTCACTGATTCGCTAGCCCTCCACAAATCAAATTGCTCCAACTGAAAGAAGCCCGACGACATCAACGTCGACCGATTTCACACCAAACAGATTTGTGTCTCCGAGCCCTCCCGACTCTACGACGGCGATTATCGGGCCGGTGTGTCCTGGCCTTTGGACATTCTTACAAGATAACCAACTGTACTAATATATTGTGCCAGTAGTTGAATGACAACATATTCACAGTTGAATAGTATTCAGTTTGGAATGGCTGTATATTTGACCCTTTTGAAAAACAAACCTATTTAAAAACCCTCACGCGAGACATTACAAAGGAAGTTGTCATATCTCATCATCTTCATCATCGTCATATGTATTTGAGCATAACATTTCGGGTGCGAGTTAAAAAATGATGTGGAGCTGCAGTAAAAATGAAATGCCAATGCTGGGTGTTGTGGTTTAAGAGGGGCGTTGAGCCCTCACTGTTCATGAATTACAGCAGCTGATAAAGCCAGATTACTCTGGCCTGTCGGGGAAATAGCATCTGTTCATGGCGGACTGTGTTAAAACATCTCCACAGGCTATAAAAAGGACAGTGTGTGTTTGACTCCCTGAACGCAGCTCTGTCTGTCTCTCTCTCACTCACTCGGCTGCTTAAAGCTAGCTCGAGGTCATGGTTTCTTCCTTTTAAAAGGGAGTGTGTGTGTGTGTCTGTGTGTGTGGAGGGGGGGGGGGGGGGGGCTGCCTTCCCGACAGGCTGGTAAAACTGCAGTGCTCCTCAGGGACCCGAGTTTCTGCTTCATTCCAACATGTATAATAAAAAACGCAATGATGAAAGTAGATTGGAGAGTAGTGAGCGGCAATAAGCTAAGCAGCTGTTTTTGAACACTTCTCTATATGGCACTGCCAAGTAGAAAATGGCTGCTGCGTCAACCGTTATCCCTCATAAATGGTGATGGTGTTTATTCTAATGCCAAAGAAGAGGCAGTGGATGCAGATGGATAAAATCCCATTTTTTGAGACGCTGACAGATATGTTTTTATCACAAGCTAGGGAAAAAAACTAATTTCATACACTACATAACTGATTTGTTGAAGGAAGATTACTTTTTTTAAATGTGAACCATAGCTCACCTCCCAAAAGTGTCATCAAAGAAAGTGGCTTTACTATGAATATTTATTTTTACTCTAGATCCAGAGAATAGTATATCCAAAATGTACAGATAAATTCCAAACATCTGGTCTGGGAATCAGTGAATCTGTGTGCCCATTTCCTTGTTAATAACCAATGTCTACAAAGGCTGTGTAGAAAGCAGAGCAGCAGCAGTAGCTTCTGTCTTCTGCCATTGACTACACAGAGTTCAAGCACAGTGCTGAATCTAGGTCACCTGGGTTTTGGCAGAGCTTAGAGCCCAACAGACAGACTAAATCACAGTAGCAGCAACCTACATATAATACATCACAAATGAAATCCCAATCACAACCTCTGTCACGATCAAATATGTTCCCCAACTTGTTCAGCCACACAAGCTATTTACCATTCATTAACGCCTTGACTCTGTCAAGTCAGCTGTATTCAGAAAATGAAAAGGCTATTTACAGGAAACAGAAACAACAATACAAATGTATTTAAAGTCATGTTCAAATCCAGCCTTGTGTCAAGCTCAAATATTTTTCACAGTTTGTCGGGTAAATGAATATCACAGCAGTAATTTCCGCAAATTAATTTAACCTCTAATTACCCTGATTTGAGAGCTCATAGCAGCCTTGCCCCTCACAGTCGTTAGGGGGTCGACAGAGAACAAAGCCAGGTTCTGCATCAATTATAAAAACAATGGCCGACAGAGGCACACAGCGGTTTTAAATTACATCAACTAATGGAAAAGGCCTGCTCGTACCTACTTCAAAATGCAAGCTTATAAGAAACAGAATATTTGATAATAGCAGGGAAACTACATACAAAAAGCACAAAAAGAATGTTATGTCTTCATGTATTTTCTTCTCTGTGGGCATTCTATGTAATATTTCTCATATACAATTTGCATTGTGTGTGTTTAAAAAAACAACTATATGGCTAAACAGCAATTGTCCAGGTTAAGATCCATCCTGCATGTTAAAACCCTGCCTGAACATTAGTGTAAATGAGCAAAGGTGCTGAAGACATGTCAGGGCCACATGGATGAGAGAGATCAGTGGTAATCAAATGAATGCAACAGGAGACACAGCCTCTACATACTGTAGGTAACGCTGGGAGAGAAAAAACTGTGCTTGAGGGAAACAACATGGTACAACCTCCTAAATATTGCAAAATCTCAGCTGTCATGATAATGTTTTAGGATTTTTCTTGATATCAATCCTTGCAATGGATTTTAAAAAGTCTGGAAGAAAATGAAGCCTCCTTGGCTAATAGCGTCTAGTTCAATAAATTGTCCACACTGCAATCCAGACTGTCAAAGTGTGGATGTTAAACGTGCATCTTTTGAGAATATGTATGTAATACAATTGTGCTAAGGATCACCTGGTTAAAGTTTGATATATTTTCCATTTCATATATGCTTCATAAAGGATTGAAAACAACTTTTTCTTGTTATTCTCATCAAGGCCAAAGCCTTGTATTGAGCTTACAGCAGCATCAGTAAAGAGGGTACCGAAGAGACAAAAAGAACACCACAAGGGTGAATTCCTGGAACAGAAATTGGGTAAACGGGTACTCCCCTCTACAAGTTTGATGATAGCAAGTAACAGTGACTTTAAGTTGAGTTAGTAGAGCATCTCTCCATAGTCTCTAGTCTGTCTTGCTGACCTAGCTGAGCAGTCCATATCTTTCTCTGTCCGAGTCTTACTGTGTTCTGTGATCTAAGTGCCTGAAAAAAGTCAGCGTGAGATATTACTGTCAGTTACAGTTAGAGTGGAATTCATGAAAAAGCCTATTCTTGTAGTCAACCCTTAAGGTCATGTTGATTGATTGGTAAATTACACTGGTTCAAAAACTACACTGAACAGCATGGCAAAATATTAACTTTAATCTAGAAATACACATCAACACTTAGACTCCCTGTACAGAGTTACACAAATCATTATTAAACTAAGTTTACCTATCAATTGTTTAACTTTTTTCTGTTATTTCATTGGCTCCATCTAAAAATAAAGGTATCTTTAGCTTTGTATAATTATAGGGTGTCTATGACACACACTGGTTTCATTTTGTTTTATTCTTTAAAAGCCCATTAGCTATTGTGGTGACTCACATCCAAGAGCTTATTTTCCACCCACATTTGAACAAACTGCTGTGGTGCCTTTTCACATAAACAGTTTCTCTTCGAATGAGCTGCTGCTCTAAGTGTCATGTTCATATTTAATTTACTGGATTCATTTCAAACAAATTTAGATATTAATATAAACTATAACCATTGTATAATCAATATGTCCCTTAATTCAACAAATATATTGGAAACTGTTCTAAAGTATCTCTCCTTGAAAAGATAATTCAATGTGCTTTAGACATGGGTCTTTTTTGTAGTATTTGTTCCCCATTTTCAGTTTTATGGTTTGATATTTGGATCGTTACATTTATCTTATGTTAATGCCTTTCGCCTTTGGAGTGTATGTTCCTTAAAGGGTCAGTTCAACCAAAGCATAAAACACCACATTCCTAACTTACGCCTTGTGGCATCTATCTAGCCATGAATATAGCGTTTAATTTGCCCAGGCTGAGATAGAAACTGTTTATGGAGAAAATAACCATGCAGAAATGTCTTTATTTTTTGTCCATTACGCTGAAGTAATCTCCCGGAAAGTTAAGAAATTGCATCCCATGTAATGGATGCATAAATCAAACTAAAATTCAATATTGCCCACAATGGCTTCATTCAAGCAGATATATCAAAAGTGATATACACTGCAGAAATCAAAATCACCACTTGAAACAATGCAATTGTTAAATTGTAATGCTGCCATTAAGGATTTACATAATGCAGTGCGTCTGACCGGGTTTAAACTTGTTGTGTCAATGGGTTTACAAATTCAAGCCGTCATCCTTGTGAGCCTTTCCCAATAAGTTACCCAAGGAAAATGCATATTTGCCCACCAACAATTGGTGGAGTGAAACAGCAGGTAAACTTTACATTTGTGACGCAGAGAAATGGCCTGTAACGACTTGGGGGCGACTGTGGCTCAGGTGGTTAAGCTGGTTGGCCAATGATCCTAGGGTTGGCGGTTCGATCCCAGCCCGGCCACTTGTGTCATGGTCGTTGTGTCCCTGGGCAAGACACTTCACCCACCTTGCCTCGTGTGAATGTGTATGACTGCTGTATGTTTGAGGTGGTGGTCGGAGGGGCCGATGGCGCTGAATGGCAGCCTCGCTTCTGTCAGTCTGCCCCAGGGCAGCTGTGGCTACTATGGTAGTTTACCACCACCGGTATGACTGTGTGTGAACGAATTGTCTGGAACCCTGTAAAGCGCTTTGAGTATCATGAAAGGCGCTATATAAATCCAAGCAATTATTAATTATTAATTATTAACATGACTGGACAATTTAGAGAGCTGCTGCTCAACGAGACAACTATTACCTTAGCCCTAAAACACCAACTACGAATCAGGTAACGTTAGCGCCTTTACCTTCAAACAGTACCCCATACAACAAAAAACAAGACCAAAGAGGAAACACATTGCAGATGCAGGGTCGTTTCATATTGCTTAAGACATGTTGCTAATGCTAAACAGTAGAGAAGGCTGAGTTAATTCACTGAATGTGAAGTGTTATCTTCAGGGATGCACTCTATGAAAAGGGCTCATAGAAGGCATGGTAAGTTATCGAACGCCATTACACAGTAACTTGCTTATCTTGAATACAGGTTTTCAAAAAGGTGTAGGCGGAGAAAGAGAAATGGTTGTTTTGTCTCATACTTTGGGAGTCTCATCACACCGTGAAACTTACTCATGTTGGGAAAACATGAAAAATGCTTTTTGCAGATGATGTGACCTTTAAAGAATATATAGCAAATCAAATTCTATCTGTCAAATGTTTTGCAATTAGATGTGTTCCTAAAATTGTTCAGCCCTATACTGCATTATCTATGAATGTGGATTAATGTAATAAATTCCTTTACATTTATTATATTGGGGTGGAAGCAAAACTCATAAATTGATCTCGCAACCTGGGTATATAAAACCAAACTAACTGCATGGGTAAATAGCAGTAGTAACCAGTAAATCGGAAATGTCTTTTTTTCTGTAACTTGGGTGAAGTTACCCTTTCATATTAGTTTAAAGCCCCCCCCCCACCACCTGGCTCCATAAAATGTTAATTCATTGCCATGAAAACAATGCACAGAACTGTTGGGGAGATATTTGCAGTGGTTGGTAATTTTGTCTTTGAGTTTCTCGAACCTTTTTCTATTGACTGTAAATGTCTGTGAAATAGAGCATCAGCTTAATGCTTTAATGATCATGAAGCACATCATGAATAATCTAGCACAAGACACACCAATTTATTGTGAGTGCCACAGCTCACCATTAAAAATAGTACCATGAAATGATGCGTTCTCCCTCTCTGATGTGAGCAGGCAGCAAACCCTTTACAAATAAGCGCTCTTTGACGTAGCCCCTTCACCACAGAGCTAACACACCGAGATGTGGATTTGTTATTACAGACATCTAAAGTGTCTTAAAACCAACTAAAAAGAGAGCGAGAGACCTTTACATTCCACCCAAGTGTTGGATAAAAGGAATAAATACCCCGCTGCACTGGCAGTCAGCCATAATGACCCAATTAATGGTCCTCAAAGCAAAGAACAGCTCTGGAAATAAATTAACAGTGGGCAAATTAATATCTCCATGCCGTCTTTGTCGCTCTAGTCCTCGTCTCCATTTCTCACTGTCGATCAATCCGATTTCCCATGTTCCGTTTTTTCCTCCTTAACTCCATTTCCATTCTCTCACTCCCTATCTCACACTCTCCCTCCATTTCAAAAGGACAAATGTTTCCTGCAGTCACTGTAGCACTGCATTGGTATTCTGCTCTCAATTTAACCAAGAGCCAGGCAGCAGTTACCGCTTCCAGCAACCACACAGCAATCTGAGATGGAGCACACAGAGAGACGGCGAGGGACAAAAGGCCTCAAGATTATAAGGGACTGAGAAGTATGAGAGAGACATTGAGAGAGAAAGGAGAGGGGGGGCACGGAGAGACAGACGTATATGGTTGTCCAGTATGACATAATTTAATGTGTTAAGGGCTTCTGATCATAAATAACTCATCCACAAAAATGGAAGGATTCTGGCTTTTGTCTGGCTTGTTCGGAGAGTAAAAGACTAAAGAATTCCGCTTCTTTATCTGTTGAAAACTGTTCTAGACTGTCTACATCAAAACAACTGTTAGGCTTTGATCTAAATCATGGCGGCATGCTGAGTTTATTCTTATTATTTTAGATCTATCAAAAGCCCAAAAAACACTTTGAACCAAATATTTTGTTTTTGGTTGATATCTTTTTTCAGCGCTGTCAAAGCTTATCTGCCAGTGCCACAAAAATGCACCACTTCAAATAATTGGCACATGACTTCTGGCAAAGTAGATATCTACCTTTTGAAGATTCATTAATTACAAGTCATTTCCATCACCCAGGACAAGGCAGGAGCTTACTTTATATTGCTTATAATGGAGGTTGTGATGCAGAATTTACAATTCATATTTTAACCTCACAAAATAGAGATAATGTAGGATGAAAGGCAACCCCCCACATTACAAATGATCAAGACATCGCAAGCAATTTCTGTTAGCTGCATATAGAAAATGAGATTATTCACAAGCAAGGTGTGGAGAAGCAGACAGTTTGAAAGAAAGAGGAGGGAGATACTGTAAATGAAGAAGGAGATGAACAGGAGAAGGAAGTGCTGACGGCGCGTAAAGGTGAAAGAAAGATAAGTGGAGTAAGGGAATGAACTCCAGAAAGAGAGAGGGAGAGAGAGAGAGAGAGAGAGAGATGGAAAGCCCAGATAGCCTTGAGTAGAGAAGGTAGGAGGCGGTTGAAGGAACTGCTATGGGACAAAAAGAAACAGAGAGAGATGGATGAATGGTGAATGTAGATATGGAAATGGGATGCGTCAGTGAAGGAGGGAGCCAGATGTGTGAAACAGAACAGAGTTTGACATGAGCTGGCAGCACAGGAGCAAATGAAGGCAAGAGCAGGGTGTATGTCAGAGAAAAAAGGGATGGAAGGAATGAAGGAATGATGGATGGAAAAAAGGAAAAGGGGAAACAAAGAATGCAGAGAATATAATTAAATATAAAGAGAAAACGCAAAAAAAACCAGCTAGTTGAGAAGCAGACCTACAGTGCCCAATTTTGCATATGACATATTCTGTCAAGATATTCGGCAGATTGTGAAGTATTGTTTTTTTTTATACGAACCATATTCAAAGTAGCACCTGTGCCATCTCTCAAACTCTTGTATGAGTCACATTATCTCAGGAAAAAGGTTTAAGCTGTCAATTGAAGAAACTTCTTTTTGACGATAGATGCTGGAATCTACCAAAACTCCTGCCTCGAGTAACTTCTCAAAAAGCACCTCACCCTCCTTTCTCCATGTCCTCAATGGGTCATCACCCTACTCAAGCACAAACTTGATAATACCAAAATATTTGTCACTTGTAATTTCTCTGCAAGACTTTCAGAAAAGAAGAGAAGAAATAAGAGGCTATTTCAATTTATAAACATCAGAACTGTAAAACTTGCATTAAAAGGCAGAGCCTCCCACAGCCTTGACTTAAAGACTTAACTGACCATGAACCCCAAATAAAAGGGCCCAATCTTAAACATGTCACAGTAGTGATTGAGTAACCAAAGTAATATATAATATCTTTACATACAACAGATTTATGTTAGCTTTACGATTCCAAGGGGTAAGGTACTCTTCTTGCCACAGGAACAATGCAATAAAAACAGGCTTAATCGGCACAGTATCATGGTTTTCTTACCTTCCTTGCAGTACTTCCCCTTGAAGCGGGTGAGGGTGCAGTCACAGTGAACTTCCCCATATTGAATAGAGCAAAATCCTCCATTGAAGCAGGGGTTCTGTTTGGTGCAGAGGTACTCCAGGTCGCTCTGAATGCCTTGGCTATTTAACAAAGTAGGAGGCATCTCCCCCACCTTCAGGTTGGAGATCAAACCCAGGAAGGGTGGCTCGTACTTCACCGTGCTAGACGTCAGCGCGGAGAGACGCACATCGGGGGGGATCCCGCCCACAAACAGGTCACTGACCACCGCCATCTCCTTCCTCTTGGACTTGACCTCAGCCACCTTGGTCTCACCGTCCACCATCAGGAGGGTCTCGCGGAAGTTGCGGGTGAGCAGGACCATGTGCCAGCGGTCATCGTTCACTCGTGTCTCCATATGCAGAGTGGCCGGCTCGGCACAGTGGATGGCAAAGCGCAGCTGGAGGCGCCCGCCTGCAATCAGCAGCTCCAGGAAATCACAGTTTCCGCCGTCGTCGAGGTAGAGAACCAGGGCCTTGCTGATGTTGGTCTTGAGGCTGAAGCTCAGCTCGCCCACTGATCCGGCTTCCCAGCGTCCGTAGCGTGCCCATTGTCCAGGCGCGCCACCGAATTCCAGCATCTTCACTGTAGTGAGCAGGCTGAGGAGGGCCAGAGGCCACAGGGGCCAACACAGGAATCTTAACCCTCTTGTCATGCTCAAACGTATCCCTTCTCTGCTTGATACCTTTTAGGCTTAATGAGCCACAGAGGTAAAGCCTAGCTTCACTGTGGCAAACAGTTTGCCTATCGTAAACAAGAATGACTATATATTTTCTAACTTGGATAAAGTAATTCTCACAGGGTCCTACTCCAATTTTCCTGATGAATCAGCTTATTTTTTCTCTTCTCACTTATGCTCTAATTCTTGTCTTTATCCTGACTCTCTCCTTCGTCTCTCCATCAGTTGGTGCCTCTGGGACTTGGAGGAAAGGAATGAGGAATAGCGGGAGAGTAAAAGAGGGGAGGGGGGTACGGTAATTTCAATACAGCCGTTTCTTTAAAGCCTCTTGGGTCTATCCCTGGACTGAAAATAGAATCTTCGTCTCTAGAAATCCAGATGTCAGTGCAATTTCAAGGAAATTTAAGCTACCGCCAAAAGTTTGTGGTCGAAGTTGTCCGATTGAGTAGAATAGATGGGTATCAAAGCTTGCTGGTGTAGGCAAGAGAATACGATGCCGTCATGGTTTCAGCGTAAACCCATTATTCACCAACCACAAAGTACAGACCCCAAAGCTTTAAGCAGGTATGGGTCCCATCATGATGGTGGCACAAGGGGATCTGAAAGAAACACAATAAAAACAAACGTAAATTAAATGCAAACTAGTTCCAGTACATTCCCTTATAATAATAGATAGAAAAAGTGTTACAATTATGAAAGAAATCATAAAAATAGTAAAAGTCAAAAAAGTGACCTCACTACGTTACTCCACAATTACTCTAGATAGCCTAAGTTACAATATTTACATGTTATGCAATTTATTGTACATATAAAAAACATCATGTGCTATGTAAAAAAAAATCCTACACTATCAGTTGAAAGCTGACACATCAAAAAGTGTGTCTAGTACCAAGCATTAAATAAGCTTTTTGGGGAGTTTTGCATGGATCCATGGTTGCATGGTTATTTCTTCCGCTCCCCCTCAATAATGATAATAGAAATGCCATGCAATGTACTGAACCTTTACATAATGGTTTCATATGCGGTGAAGAGGGCTGTCATACATACACAGTTTTGGTCAATCAGCAATAAAACACATCTGATAAATTCAACCTTCCACTGTGGCAAAGACCCACACTTTGGACGTGCATATGCAAGCATGCACATCATTAAATCAAATGTGATTCAAAGTGGAGTGCTGCAGAGTCAATAGCTATCTAAATAGCTGGTCTTGACCCCGGGACTTGGCCTGATCCCTAGCCATTATTTCTTCAGTGCAATCTAATTTATATCACAGGCAGTCTACAATTAAAGCGAGAGAGAGAGAGAGAGAGAGAGAGAGAGAGAGAGAGAGAGACTGCATAATTATGATTCAGGAGGGGCGAGGTTTAGTGTCGATGGAGAAAGATGAGAGGACAGAGAAACAGAACACGGATGAAAACAAATACTATTAGGGCTATTTTTCACTGGGTGATGTTATTGGCAAGCAGGGCAAAGTATTGCTGACTTAAGATGTAAATTGGGAGGTTGTATTTTCACATCTGTGACAATGTATTTGAACAAAAATAGTGCAAAAGAAACTGGAGTCCAAGTGTTATGCTTCATGATTCCTACTCTCCCATTTCATACTGAGAAAACATGACTTACTTAACGTCACACTGCTGTTAACTGTGAGATGCAGTCAGACAAAATGTCTTCTAATAGGCATAACATGCCTCTAGGAGGGATAAAACTGGAGTTGGTTTATTTTGGTCCCTGAGTGACGGAGTCCAATCTGCATGTTTGCACACATCCTTCTCTTATTTGCACAATCCCTAACACAAACGCATATGAATGGTATTATAAATATACAGGCATGACTCAGAGAATTCATTAAAGTTGTTAGGAGTATGAAAATGCATCCTGTTCAGAGAACAGAGTATGCTTATTGTACATTATACTGCAACTCTAATAGGAAGGAATGCATGTACACAAAATGATCAACAAAAACAAACAACCCCTTGAAAGAATGCATTTTGTGAGCCGTTTCAAACGGTTAACACTTGTTCAATCAACCATTCATTTAGCTCCATCTCTGTAGCTTTCCCTTATGGCTAAATAGATTTGAAATATTCCCTGGCCATATTGAATATTCATTTAGTTATTTCTGTCTGGTTGGGGCCTCATTATAGCTACAGACAGAAACAGCATTTCCTGCTCTTGCCACAGTGCTTTGTTTAACAGGGTTTACCATTTTGAGTTTTAGCGTACAGTCTCCTCCATGCAGTGTGTTTGTAGATATTAGGGGGGGGGAGGGGATTGGCGGGAATCGCCTGATGGTACTATTAAATCCCAAGGACACTGAGGAAACATAACAAGCCTCCAGAGATATCTAGAGGATTAGGGTTGTGCCGTGTGTGTGTGCGCGTGTGTGTGTGTGTGTGCATGCGTGTGTGTGGTAGTGATTGTGTCTAGTTGTGTGTGTTCAGCTGTCTGCATTCAAAGCGACTGTCCTTGTGTGACAGTGCAGTTTTCATCTGGACTGTGTATTTCCAGCGCAAGTCTGTGTGTGTCTATATTTATGTCTGCATTACTTTTGTCAGTGTCTCTTTTACAGCAGTCGGTTGCAGCATTGTTTTACAAATGACATGCACCATTCAGCTTCCGTCTAGTTTCAATTCAACGTTTGCTTTTTTTCACCCTGCTAGCACTGCTACACCGCTAGCGTGACATCCGTCTGCATCAGTTCTTTCCTCAAGAAAAGGAGTGAATGAGCAATGTGTACCCAACGACATACAAACGGACATAACGCCTTGTCCCAGGGAAGCTCTGCAACCCTCAGGATAACTGTATGGACATATGAGCCATCACCAAACCATTTCCTCTCACATCATCCCCATGGGAATGTTGGCACAATCTTGACACAAACGCTCGCCCAAGCATTTCTCTTCATCTAAAGTAGAAACTGTCCCATATATTATTTTTATTACCTAACTTGTATATTTTCTAACCTTGGCAGCAACACCCATTACCTCAGTGTTTGCGGTTTTATTTATGTTGCAAAGCGAATCTGTACCTTTTCAACAGAATGCTGCAATGGGGAGAACTAGACCACCACTCCCATGACAATAAGTTAATTTGAGTTCATTATCATTCAATTGAGCAAGTTGGCATATTTTTCCAGCAGGAGCCTAGCTAACCCAGCACGGTGACAAGGGGACAGTTAAAGTAACTGTTACTCGAGATGTTCAAATCAAATCTCAAACGAACATACAATAAAGAAATGGTTTTGTTTAGATGTCTGTTTTAGAAGGATGCGTTTTTTGGTGTGTGCACACATTTACAGTAGGACTTGGTATACATGTGTGTTTTTGTCTTTTATCCAGCACCATTGCACAAGAATCCACAGACCAGACAACAGCTGTTGTGTGGGGCTGTACCAGCCATTCACGTTGTTTTATGCCAACGCTCACAGACAATCATGTGAAGCCTGGTTTGAATTTTTGACTAAACCAGTGATACAGGAGGGCTACCCCTAACACATTCTAAAACACATTATCTAGTTATAGGATAATAAGAGGTGTAGCTTACACAAACACCTACACATGTTCATAGTTTTCCTATGCACAAATACAACTACAGCTGCAATTTATACACAGTTTTCACATGCAAACAAGCATGGGCAGGAGCCATTAATCCTGGCCAGTGAGAGGCACAGCAGTGTATCATCAGTCAGCATGAGGCTGCTGCTGCCACTGCTGTGCTCTAATTAACCAAAGAGACACGCTGAGACACTTTTAATATTCCTGGTCAAGATGGAGAACCGGGGAGAAGTAGTGGGAGAGAGGGAGAACGCTGATGCCAAGAGTACCAGGAATATGAAGGGTAGAGTAAGATAGGGAGGGGGGATAAAGGCCGAATTCCACCGGCTGCGTCTCCGGTCCTTCTCCGCTCCAGCACGGCAGAAACAGTAATACAATTAAGAGCAGTCAGTGGGTGAGTTTCCACCACGGCCGCTGCGCCGTCTCTCTGCTCCGCTGCTGCTTCAGCTCTCCGGTGAAATACGCACTGCTTCTATTTCTGCCGGATGCCGGAGCCCACCGCATCAATTTAGCACAAAACACATCGAGATAGACAGGAACACAGGCGCCGACAAAACAATAAAACCTCCGGTTAATTTTCAAAATAAGACACTCGGTGTTCACTGCAGGTGACATTCTCAAAACAGAGACACATACAAGCATGTCCACTGTTCTTTTACTCGTTCGGATGGGAACAATAACCTTCCGTGCGTTCGTTGTTGTGTAAATACCATATAGGAGAATCATATTATCGATTAGCGATCGCCCGTCACTTTTATTACCGCGGGAACTCCTCGTTCTCGCGACTCCAGCTGTTCAGCGGAGCTGGCCGTGCTGGTTTGAAAACGGAGCCGGTGGGTATTGCCGGACGTGAGCGCACGGAGCAAAACCGTTGGACACCGCACCCGCAGCCAGTGGAATTCCGGGGTAAGAGGAATGGCAGGTTGGGAAGTCACACATTTTTGACAAAAAAAACTCTTCAACTCTTCTGTGATACATCAGATTCCCTCTCTTTCGCAAAATGAGTCCCTACATGTGCGTACAATGTTCATTCTTGAGGGCTGCAGTAGTGAATTTGTCCTAGCATTGGAATGCAGCTTCTGGATGAAAAAAAGATTAAGATCAGGGATTGAGAAGACAAATCCCTGATCTTAATATAATGTACGTTCCAAAGGAATAGAAGAGGCACCACCTAAAAGCTGGGGGCAAAAGAAAATAACTAATCAGCATTTGTGAAAAGCTGAGCTCCATGACACAGTCCTCTAATAATGCGGCCCACGCAAGCTAACACAGTGGTGAGCAAGCCTTTATTATACATCAGACTAGTGACTTTGATCAGCCATGTCAGCTGGAAGTCACTAGTGACTAGCCCTGGCTGTTAGTGCTAACTGCATTAAGCCCTGATGAGGAGATGCTAATGAAACAGATCAAGGGCTTTAGCCTTGCTGTTGGCTATGTAACAGCCGGATTAATAACGACTTCAGTGGGATTCCGTGTTGCTCCTTTCGCAATGACAACCTGACAGGATGAATCGTGGGGAGAGAATGAATTTGCTCTGCAAGTTTATATTGTGAAGGTGAAAGGGGAGGGCAGTCATTCAGGGTGAGTTTTGAAACTGTATTAAAGAAATATAGTAAAATATGTTTACAATGTTCGGTGGAATCAGCGATTCGGGAAAACACCCAAAAACAGTGAATACCTCACCACGAACCTACGGATCTGTAAACTGGTATGCAAACAAAAGGGGATGTAAAGAAAAGTGGGCCCACCGTTGCTAGCATCATGCCAGTTTACAGAGCCTAAGATGTGTATTAACCCTTTTTCAGCACACATAGCAGATACAGGTAGCTGATCATGAGGAGATATTCACTGATTTTGACAAAAACAATTTTTTTTTAAACAAGCCTTCTCCAGAATCACTGACTCTACATCCAATCCCAAACTGTATATTCTGGGGCTTGCTTTTTGCCCTTCTGGAGTCAGTAACGGAAACTGAATTTTCTTCAACATGATTTCTCCTTCGAGTCAATCAATTGGATTAAAAGATTCAGGCAAGGTTGTTTTCAACTAGTATGGTCAGTAAAGAGATCAATTACAGACACAAGACAGTCAGTCAGACAAATGGCAGGAATGGTCAAGAGTGCACACAGAGCCACACAAGCTGCATCATGTAGGTCAGGCAGAGGCGAGAAGAAGCAAACCAGAAGTCACTCAAATACAATTTTACATCTGTAATCAAGCAAACAAAATGTCCGACAAAGGGAGAGAGAGTGGAGCGGATGGAGGAAGAGAGCCTGAGTATGAGGGACTTGTATGAAGAAAAATAAAAAAAGCAGCAAGAGGACGTCAGCCACACTTAGCCTGCGACGAGATGCAATCATGCAGCAACACGTGAACATCACAAGCACGGCATTCTGCACACAAACGGTGGCATTACATCTGCGTGCCATCAGCCGGCCTCATCATACCGCAGTGTAATGTACCAATCCTGTTGTGAAACAGAGGGGGGAAGCGATGCCTGCCACTGTTTTCGGCACACACATATTGTAACATGGAGCATAACGCCGCATAAGGCTGCCCGCTCATCCAACTCCAAATACCTCTTTTGCACGTCCTTCCATCCCCCCGGTCTGACACCCCAACCTCCTCATAATGTATCTCATTTCACATAATGCCTTTCCCTCCTCACACTCCCTCTCTCTTAAACTCCCCTCTCTGCCTTTACCCAGCCATCCATCACCAACCCACTTCCCTTTCCAACCTTTCTAAAAGAACAAGAGCTAGCATGACTACAGGTGCAGCCATTGTTGAAGATGTATATCTCAATGAGTCCGTCTCACATGCACGCTAAAGCAGCATGAACTGGGTGTTGTCTTTGCACCCCTGTCATGATATAACTCTGTGTGGGGTTTGACAGTGGTCCCAGGTAAATGTCGGCCAATTCAATATAGAGGATGAAAATGGCTTCACATTCAATATTTGCAGTGATAAATGATTGTAAATGGTACCTGTTTATACCTAGGCGCACCGATCACTGCCAAGAGTGACGCATGTGAGTGCAATGAAAAGGCAGGAATGAGTATCGACAGTATATTTACAGTAGGAAGTACAACTATCTGTAAGTGCTGTTTTTCCATCCCCCTTTCCTTGACTGAGATACTGAATCCCAACTTGTTCCAAGTTTGCTTTGCATGATGCGTGTAATGTAAAATGTTTGCTGGGGGGCGTGTGGGAATGTAGACGATCGTGTTTGTGTGTCTGTGTCTGTGTGTGTGTGTGTGTGTGTGTGTGTGTGTGTGTGTGTTGTCTTGGTGCCTGAAGATGTTTTGGTAGGAAGCACAAGGCTCACTGGCCAGGCCTTGACATGCTGGCGTTCCAATTAACCAACCCAGCAGCCTGCAGCCCTACTGGCCTTATCTGGGTGAGGCGAGAGATAGATGGAAGGATGTGCATGTGTGTGTGGGGGGGGGGGGGGGGGGGGGGGCTTGCTCCATAAACACCTTGCCACTGCTCCACACAAACATACATTCTATTTCCCTATTTCCATCATCTCCTCCCCTTATTACCCAATGAGAAGCATTTTCAAATACCTGCAGTGCTGACATCTCAGTGACGGGAGCAGCAAACCACTAGTGTGCTGTTGACCAAGATATTGTGTACAACTGCTAGAAACAAAACTGCAATGTCAATAGCCACTGGTTATTTTCTATAGCCACTGTAAACTGGAGGGTGCAAAAAGGGCATACTTTCAGCAGCAGTCACTCTTTGCCATGCATCATAATAGCCAAATAAGACCAAACTATTAAATGTTAAACCAAGTCACTCTATGGTTGGGAAAGAGTAGTTAAAATTGATTTTATTATAAAAAAGAAGATCTCAAATTTGAAAAGATATCTGCCATTTATTGCTATCTCTCCTTAGTGGGCTCTTGTCATATTATTACACATCTTCTCTTTTTGGGCCCAACTTTTGTACATTTCATTGTGTCAAGCTCATTTCAAAATAGTCTAAAACTAGTATGTTTCCTAAGTGGTCAATGACATAAAGCATAAGAGGACAGCTGTTTGGAATGCTCTATAAATCTGAAGCCACAACTCAAGTCAAATAATATTCTCTTTTAGCCCACACCAAGATCTGAATTTATGAATATAATGCTCTATCTCATCTACTGCTACATTTGCATTACTGTGAATTGTGACGTTGTGTGTGTCCATTTATGTACAGTTGACACTGTGATGGCTTTTTGTCACCAATGAATTATGGCAAAATCAGGGAGGAAAAATTAGAAGGACAGCAGAAAATAAAGCGAGAGATAGAGCGGTAAAGGGAGGGACACTGAGGCACACGTAGCAATTCCGAGCGTATTGGCTGTGGTAAATGACAGTCGATTACCATCTTAAATACACTGTCAAAAAGCAATTTGCTTCGCTCATGCCACGGGCCTGATATTTGCACCTTATTAGGGAGGCTGCCCTATATTTTACAAAGCCAACCTCCCAACCACCCTGAGCTTGCATTTACCCATAATCCACAAGTGCGCCCATGTTTGGTTTTTTGAAAGGGGCTGGTGAATAGAACTGCAGATAGAAGGCTGTAACCAAAATTAAGAAACAAGCTAAAAAGGCCTCAAATCTAGTGTCTGACCATCACCACAACTATGTACATGTAGTGTAAAATGATCTCAAATGTCCTTTCATACAGAAAATGCAGATACTTCTCAGGCAAGTGGGGTGCCAAAGAGGGCATAATGAAGTTGGACTGCTTAATCTATTTTGCAAAGTGACTAATCTTATTCAAAGGAAACCTGCAATTACTACCAACCTCTTTAATGTGTATTGGCTTCTATACCTAACACTGTGGAAACTCAGCAGATTAAAACCACATAGACTGATACAACTGAGAGCATATCACAGCCACAGCAAATTTGTAAATTAAATTGACATTTCAATATACTAGCTTCGGAGGGTCTGTTGCAAACATTTCAAAGAAATCAAAAGAAACAAGCACGCTGGAGACCTGGGGAGACAGAAGCAATAAAGCGGGGGGTCTGGGTATCTTACTCAATGTTCCAGCTTGGTGATTTCCGTTGACGTCGAGGCGCCAATATGATTACTAAGAGTCAAGACCCACCGATATCTGCAGCAGGTGAGCAATGTGTTTAATTTCACAGGCCTTGTAGACTCGCCCGAGCTCATTATTGGCCTCTCAATTCACTCAGCGCACTTCCTATGGTGGCATATTGATCTGGCCAATACGGTTGAAAGCAGTGTCTTACAAAAGACCTCTCACCAAGCTCCTCTCCCATGTAGCTTGTACTATCAAATAGGTCGCTCTGCAGCTCTTTTTCCTTTTGATGGGGGAAAGAAGGAAGTAACTAAGAATAACTGATGAAAAATGGAACTGACAGACCCCTCTGAAAACATTGATTCAGGCCTCCTTCAGTTCAGCTCCAAATCTGAGCAAACAGAAAACGTGCACAGACATGCGGCGCCGCTTTGTGACTCTTTGTGACTCAGAACATGAAAGTGGCAAGACTTTGGCTAGAAAAGATTTGAGGTGACACACACAGACAGACACACACAGGGAGCTATGAAAAAAAGGGGAGAGAATATGCATGTATTTGCAAGCCCCTGGGCAGAAGTAGGTTAGTTAGGCTGAAGAGAGAGGAGAGAAGACATAGCGGATCAGATTATGTAAGCACTGCTAATGCTCACTCTCTTCCTGAAAAAGAGCCTAGGTAAATGCAAGAGGAGTTCTTTTTAGCTTAAGACGTGAACTCGCAAGACGAACTGCGTCCTCCTCACAACAGCCTCAGTGGGGATATTACAGACAGGATGAATTATGACCCCTGGAATAAAATAATATTACATCGGCTGCCTCAGAGGACAATTGAAACCACTCAGTGCCTCAGGATTTATTACCGTAACCAAGTAGAAAACCAAAGAATTGGTGGTACATCTGATCAATACAGAATGTGCCGACTATGACCTTGTAAAATGTGTCTGTATAAAGAGAATATGTGTCTGTTGCTTCAGGTGAGTTTGTTTAACTTAAAAATGGAGATAGCATTATCTTGACAAGAAGTCAATACGCTTACCGATTGATTTGGCATCAAAACAGAGGTTGAGGTTTGCTACGTGCACTGTTGTGATGCTGTGTGAGTGTGTGTGTGTGTGTGTGTGTGTGTGTGTGTGTGTGTGTGTGTGTGTGTGTGTGTGTGTGTGTGTGTGTGTGTGTGTGTGTGTGTGTGTGTGTGTGTGTGTGTGTGTGTGTGTGTGCGTGTGCATGTGTTTTTCACATTGAATATTGCCTGTCCTACATGTCTTCATATATCCATATCTCAATCCAAAACGCATTGATTTCTCCCTGATGCAGAGAAGACACTTTAATCTCAAATGCAAACAGACACAAACGCACACTAACACATTCTTTATTTCTCTGTCACATATACAAAATGAAGATAATGCGGATGAATAATTGCTAATAAAAGCTCTTTTAGCTTCCAGTTTCTGATAATAGATAGGCTTTATTATGGGCACTTGTCGTGTTGCAGCATGTCATTTCACAAAGTAATTTGTAACCAGGCATTCACATGACATTTCCTTCAATAGATTGACAGAGTATTGCTGTCAGGAATCTTCAGAAATAACCGCATGTGAATCATCAAAACAAAACTCAGATATGTTCATTTTAACTTCCTCCAGTACCTCATCCTTCCAGTTTGCAAACAGTCAACATCTGTAATCCTCTCAGTGATAAGTTTACACCTGATAGCCACAAGACAGATACCAATGGGGTAATCATCACTTCCATATGGCATAGTGAACCACACTCCAGTACGCACACTGCACTTAACTAGCTATTATGAATTGGTAAAGAGTTATTACATGATAAAGGTGTACACTCCAAACATGTACACAGCAGCCCAGCTGTCCAACAGAGAACCTACACTAAATAAAGTGTGAGTGGCAAACAATTAACATACAAAATTAAAAGTGAAAAGTGAGTGGGGCATTTACATAGTTTACATAGCCCCTTTTGCATTCATGTACTATCTGAGCAGTTTACAGTTCAGTATTTTTCCTCATAATAGTTATTTCTCAAATATTTAAATGCCGAAATTGCCCATTATACAGTTTGGCAACAAGAAGGAAAATAAAGCATTGAACACATAAACTTTGCCAAATACATATAACTATCTACTATGAGCCTGATGAAGCTCTGTGCGAAACGCGTCACTAAATTAAAGATATCCTGCAAGTCGTGTGCGGTGGTATTTTTTCCTTGATGTTTTGACATCCATTCATGAAATGAAATCAACCCCTTGAGATTATCCTCTTTACAACGGGGATGTGCACAACGGTAGATGTTTTGTAAGAGTGGCATTTAAGTTACAATGTAACGGAACGTGCAACCGCAGTAATGCTGGCCTTTTCTGCTAAGTCAGTTCATTGAAATATCATGTTTGCATCTTTTCCTATTATCCATATACAGTGTCCTTATCAAAGTGAGTTTAGGAGGTATTTGGTAGATACGGTATGTGATGTGTGTTGGCTCAGTTGAGAATTGAAGTATAGCTGTCACACTTTGGGTTACAGCTCTCAGACTATGGCCCATGCAAAAATAATCTGAATGTAGAGTGTTACCTGGTTTTGACACATACAATTCAAATCAGCAACCTCACTTGCTCCAAGTCCTCAGTACACCCTCTGCTGCCATACAGGGCCTTCAGTCCACTTTTCCTCCTTCGAATATGAAGGCATTCCATCATATATCATTCATCACACTGCACCCACCCCCTCCTCCCTCCTAGTAAGGCCTCCTACTGCATACTGTGTTTACCTTTTTAAAGTGCCTGATAACCAAGGGTAAGCCCCGACAACAATAGTGGAAAGAAAAGGCGAGAAGCCAACTGGAGCATAAGCAAACATTTTCTGACCATTACCAGGGGAATACAAAAGGGAATATGGGAAGGGAGGTTAGGGGAAAAGGAGAGTTGGGAACAGGGAGACTGAAGCACTTGGTGAGAGTGTAAGCAGTGCGAGGGAACACAAAAAGGCCCACTGCGATACAGACAGGATTTGGGGAGTGCAGATCTATGATGATGGCTTCCCACACAGCAAGGAAGGACACATGTAAAGAATAGGGGTGTAACAATTGACGTTTCAGCAAATGATTGAACGGCAGTATCGATGCAACATCAAAACATCGATTCATAACGCTGTCTATATACAGGTCCTTCGCATATAATTAGCATATTGTGATAAAGTTCAATATTTTCTGTAATGTACCAGGGGTTGACACTAAGGTTTCAAATGCACTTGCCCCTAGGGCAAGTACAGGTAATGTTTTACTTGCCCGAATGTCGTGTTCACTTGCCCAAAAAAAAAAAAAAAAACTGTTAAACAATGATACAGTATAGGCTAATTAAATTATGCATTTTAGCGAACCTTATCTCTTAAATGCAAACAATGCTTACTAGTCTCATCCTGACCACAAACAACCAACAACAATTCATATAAGCCTAGATATCATGACATCACACTACACCAAGAGCTTGGTCCTGCTGCAGCATCGTGAAAGGGCCTCTTTTTGCCATGCACCTGGCCCAGGGGCTCAGAAAACTCAGTCTAGCTCGGAGTCAAGCTGAATGTTAGCTTCCACAGAAAAATGTAACTTATTTTACTTATTTAAAACGGTCACATTGTGCCAAAAAGTGACCGTGTGCCATAACATGATTAAAGTCCACCATGTTAAAGCTATTGCCCAGTTACACTGTAAGTAGGGAGGGGGATCATTCATTTCTATTCATATTGATACCATTATAAAGACTCCACAATCCAAATCTTTATCGATACTTTTCTATTATTTTGTTAAAAGAGAACTGGTATTATTGCTTTAAGGATAGGACTTTAAACAGGTCATAATTCCATATTTAGGCCTACTATTATTTTATTTTGCTGGGAAAACACGTTTTTTACCCAAACTGTATTATTCAAGCTTCTCGCGAAAAACAAACATTTCTTATTTTCTTGATGTTACATTTGAACACATCATGATGTCATTTTATTGACCTTTGCCTGATAATCATTTTACTGAGCCGACCTGAACACATCACATTTGAACCATTTGCGATTTTTTTTTTAGCTAACTAGTTCTTATCCTGCCGATTTTAATATGGATTTAAAAACTATCAGATTTTTTAACTGCGGGACTTGCTACAGAGTCTCTCGTTTGTTGA
Source organism: Ammodytes marinus (assembly GCF_949987685.1). Classification (NCBI taxonomy): domain Eukaryota; kingdom Metazoa; phylum Chordata; class Actinopteri; order Uranoscopiformes; family Ammodytidae; genus Ammodytes; species Ammodytes marinus. The sequence continues at coordinate 12,145,589 of NC_137227.1, forward strand.
TCACCGCTGCATTGAATGAATGATGAGACGGTGCCGAGCTCGTCTGCAGCGGCTGAGCAGACAAGAGTTTTTTTTTTTTTTGGGAGACGGAGCGGGTTGAAGGAGTTTCTTCAAGACAGTCGAAGGTAGAACACTTTTACAGTCCATGATGCGGACCAGTGATGGATTAATACGCTGAAGTAGGTCTAATTAGATGAAGATGACCCGACTCGATATTTAAAATTACATCATGTGCCCTACTGGACTCCATAGCGGTATCGATAAGCTCAGACGTTAGGCCTATTGATTTCTGTTTTTTGAATATAGCGGAACCAGGTCCGTAGCCTAATAGAGCCGGCTTTCGGAACGTAGACAGCGAAACTGCGCGCACACAGGCTGTGTGTGTGTGTGTGTGTGTGTGTGTGTGTGTGAGTGAGAGAGAGAGATAGAGTGCGAAAGAGCGAGCGTGATGCAGCTGGCTGCCGCGCGCAGCTGCTCAATTGCAAATATAGCCGATCTATTTTGTGTGAGTTAGGGGGAAAAAATGGTTTTGCAGACTCTAAAACACATGAATAAATAGCCTAGACTACTGACAAACCCTCTAAAATCCACTTGCCCGTTCGGGCAACCAAAAAGCAATCTCAACTTGCCCGAACATTATTTTCAGTTGCCCCGGGCAAGCGGGCAACCGTTAGTGTCAACCACTGTGTACTGATAAACATTAGACTTTCATATATTTTAGATTCATTACACACAACTGAAGTAGTTCAAGCCTTTTATTGTTTTAATATTGATGATTTTGGCAAAAAAGTAAAGAAAAACCAAAAATCCCTATCTCAAAAAATTAGCATATTTCATCCGACCAATAAAAGAAAAGTGTTTTTAATACAAAAAAGTCAACCTTCGAATAATTATGTTCAGTTATGCACTCAATACTTGGTCGGGAATCCTTTCGCAGAAATGACTGCTTCAATGCGGCGTGGCATGGAGGCAATCAGCCTGTGGCACTGCTGAGGTGTTATGGAGGCCCAGGATGCTTCGATAGCGGCCTTAAGCTCATCCACAGTGTTGGGTCTGGTGTCTCTCAACTTCCTCTTCACAATATCCCACAGATTCTCTATGGGGTTCAGGTCAGGAGAGTTGGCAGGCCAATTGAGCACAGTAATACCATGGTCAGTAAACCATTTACCAGTGGTTTTGGCACTGTGAGCAGGTGCCAGGTCTTGTTGAAAAATGAAATCTTCATCTCCATAAAGCTTTTCAGCAGATGGAAGCATGAAGTGCTCCAAAATCTCCTGATAGCTAGCTACATTGACCCTGCCTTTGATAAAACACAGTGGACCAACACCAGCAGCTGACATGGCACCCCAAACAATCACTGACTGTGGGTACTTGACACTGGACTTCAGGCATTTTGGCATTTCCTTCTCCCCAGTCTTCCTCCAGACTCTGGCACCTTGATTTACGAATGACATGCAAAATTTGCTTTCATCCGAAAAAAGTACTTTGGACCACTGAGCAACAGTCCAGTGCTGCTTCTCTGTAGCCCAGGTCAGGCGCTTCTGCTGCTGTTTCTGGTTCAAAAGTGTCTTGACCTGGGGAATGCGGCACCTGTAGCCCATTTCCTGCACACGCCTGTGCACGGTGGCTCTGGATTTTTCTACTCCAGACTCAGTCCACTGCTTCCGCAGGTCCCCCAAGGTCTGGAATCGGCCCTTCTCCACAATCCTCCTCAGGGTCCGGTCACTTCTTCTGGTTGTGCAGCGTTTTCTGCCACACTTTTTCCTTCCCACAGACTTCCCACTGAGGTGCCTTGATACAGCACTCTGGGAACAGCCTATTTGCTCAGAAATGTCTTTCTGTGTCTTACCCTCTTGCTTGAGGGTGTCAATGATGGCCTTCTGGACAGCAGTCAGGTCGGCAGTCTTACCCATGATTGCGGTTTTGAGTAATGAACCAGGCTGGGAGTTTTTAAAAGCCTCAGGAATCTTTTGCAGGTGTTTAGAGTTAATTAGTTGATTCAGATGATTAGGTTAAGAGCTCCTTTAGAGTACCTTTTCATGATATGCTAATTTTTTGAGATAGGAATTTGGGGTTTTCATGAGCTGTATGCCAAAATCATCAGTATTAAAACAACAAAATACCTGAAATATTTCAGTTGGTGTGCAATGAATCTAAAATATATGAAAGTTCTATTATTATCATTACATTATGGAAAATAATCAACTTTATCACAATATGCTAATTATATGAGAAGGACCTGTATACTTTTATTTTTGACAATCTCTCTGCACGTCTGTCTGTGACAACATTTCAAGTCAAATAATGGATTTATTTCATTTAAATATCTAAATCAAATGTAATCAAAGTCGTATTGTGACAGACTTTGTGATATCTGAGAAAATTGTATCGTTGTCCAATGAATCGATCTAATATGGTATCGTGAAGAAACCAACGATTTATACCGCTAGTAAAGAATGAGGCAAGGTTAGGAAGAGATAAGCACTAAAGACATAGTAGTGTAGGGGAGAAGAAAAACTCTGGAAAGCATGAAAGTACAAGTGCAGGGGGACTGCTGGGTCCCAGAACAGAGCATTAATGAAAATTGGGCCATGGACATAGCAAGGGGAGATGTCTACTGGATGAAAAAGGGAATGTGCATGTCTGAGCAAGTGCACATCTCCAAGACTTTACAATACACACAATGATGTGCCACTACTTTATAATGTATCTGTGTAGCATATTATGCATTCAGGTGAGGGGACTTGGACGTGTGCCATGGAGTTTAAAAACCATGCCCACGTATTGAGGCACACAATGTCGAGCATTGTGGCGAGGAATGCGGAGAGATAATGGAGAAAGCTGGGGCCGTGATGCGAGCTGGAAAGGTAAGAGGAACCGAGCGGGGAGAGAACATCCAATTCAATTTGGAAAAGGCGCCGGCTCAGAGTACAAACACAAAGGCTTCATTACAGGCAGATCCCTGTTGAAGGCTGGAGCTAATTCACCATCTCCAAGCACTAGGAGAGAGAACAGCAAGGACGGAAGGCAGGGGCGGTGACAGAGAGAGAGAGAGAGTGACAACGGGATAGGTGAGAAAAAGAGGTGAGGTGACATGAGGGCAAAAGACGGAGAGAATGAAAGAAAGACCCAGCAGCACTTAGTCTGCTCGGATGGAGAGAGAGAAAGAGTTCAATACCAACAGTGACTCTAAGAGCATACTAATGCCCTATTACAATGGAGCACAGGGTGGGAGAATAATGACTTTCATTATGGCCTTCAACACACATGTGAAAACCATGTACATAAACTAGAATTTAAACATTGTGCAAGCGGGGGCCAGTTATTGCATTCATAAATCCAGTTATTAGGAGATCAACATTATACATAAATGATAGGCTGCCGTTTGCATGGGCCTGAATGAAATTGTAAGATAAGGTCTCCATATCTCCTTCATAATAGTTACATGACTCTCAGTCTGTCTCGGTCATATTCAAACACCACTTCATTTTAAAAAGAGCAAAAAGGTTAAACTTGCACTATATAATATTGGGTTACTATTAGGGCTGGGCGATTAATTGAATTTCGATTTCGGTTACAATTTTGGCTTCCCTCGATCATGAAAACAAGATAATCGTAATAAAACGGTTATTGTGCGGCACGCCGGGTCATGTGTAGTAAATGCAGCGCACCCTTCTGTCTCCACCTGCGCTCCGCCCCGCCCCCGCCCGAACACTGTCGCTCTCAGCGATTCCAGGATGTTACACCGAAACACAAAAGCCTTGCACGATTGAAGCAGCGTTTCACTCGGTGAAACATGGTGTGAGTGAGACACTGTGATGGCGGTGGGTAACGGTGTCATTCACTGTTAGAACTTGCTGGTGTGAGCCGCCGCGCAGAAAAGCTCTGTGGCTTTACAATGATAGTTGGGGATTCCTGCACGTTAACGTTGTTGAGGGGAAAGGCTTCCGCTTTCTGATTGCATTTCTCAAGCCTGAATATATTGTGCCATGTCGGCAAACTATCTGCGCGACAAGAGCAAATATACAGTGAGACGCACCCCCTCCGTTAGTTTCAGTCTAGCATGGACTTCGTTTAAATAAAGCGTCTAATTTTTATGATCAGCGCTCTGATGCAAATTCTGAAGTCTGAACATTACGGTGTCAGCTGTGGTGTAGTTTTTTTTTACAGCAACTCAACGTGCACTGCAAAAAAAAAGAAGGCAATAAGTCGACCTTTTTGTAGATTCATAGCCTACCTCCTCTTATAAGTCGAAGTACAAATCAATGGTTCACAATCACATCCCTAGTAAAATATTAATTTTACTCTTAGATTCGAAGGTTTTACTGATTATTTATTTTGTGTGGCTTTTTAGTTGTAGGCTATGTTTGAGGAGCACAATTGGGAGTTTTGTTTATGTAATGTTGAAAGAATTGGCTGAATTTTCATTTTGGTGCATCCCTACAATGAATAATCGTCTTTAATAACCGTGATTACAATATCAATCAAAATAATCGTGATTATAATTTTTGCCATAATCGAGCAGCCCTAGTTACTATATTACTTCAAGATACACGTCCCTTATACAATCATATGAAAAAGTTTGGGAACCCCTCTCAGCCGGCATTATAATTGACTCTGCTTTCACAAAAAAAATATAAAAGTGGTATGTCTTTAATTTACCAGGAACAGCTAAGTACTGGGATGTTTTCCAAACAAAGATTTTTTGAAAAGCAGTATTTGTTTGTATGAAATAAAATAAAATGTGAAAACCTGGCTGTGCAAAAATATGGGTACCCTTGTGGTTTTGTTGATTTTAATGCCTCTAACAGCATGTAAAACTGATTAATTTAAACACAAAGTTGGTTGGATTATGTTGTTTAGCCTTGAACCTCATAGAAATGTCTGTTTAATCATGAGAAAATGTATTTTAGGTGCCTAAATGCAAGTTGCACTTCTCTTTGACTCTCTGCTGAAGTGAGACAGAATGGGATCATCAAAACTGCTCCCAAAAGATCTTAAAAACAAAGATTATTCATTATCATGGTTTAGGGGAAGGCTACAAGAAGCTTTCCCAAAGGTTTCAATTGTCAATTTCTACTGTAAGGAACGTTGTCAGGGAATGGAAGGACACAGGCACAGTTGCAGTTAAACCCAGGTCTAGCAGACCAAGAAAAGTACAAGAGCGGCATATGCGGCGGATTGTGAGAATGGTTGCACACAACCCAAAGATCACCTCCAAAGACCTGCAAGAACATCTGGCTGCAGATTGTGTATCTGTACATGGTTCAACAAATCAGTGCAATTTGCACCAAAACATCTGTATGGCCAGGTGATGAGAAGGAAGCCCTTTCTGCGCCCACGCCACAGATACAGTTGCATGGAGTATGCAAAAGCTCATTTAGACAAGCCAGATTCATATTGGAAGAAAATGCTTTGGACTGATGAGACAAAAATTAAGTTATTTGGTCTTTATAAAAAGCAGATGTTTTGGTGCAAATTGCGCTGAATTGTTGAACGATGTACAGATACACAATCTGCAGCCAGATGTTCTTGCAGGTCTTTGGAGGTGATCTGTGGGTTGTGTGCAACCATTCTCACAATCCTCCACCTATGCCGCTCCTGTTTTTTTCTTGGTCTGCCATGCCTGGGTTTAACTGCCACTGTGCCTGTGTCCTTCCATTTCCTGACAACGTTCCCTACAGTCGAAATTGACAATTGAAACCTTTGGGAAAGCTTCTTGTAGCCTTCCCCTAAACCATGACAATGAACAATCTTTGTTTTTCAGATCTTTTGGGAGCTGTTTTGATGATCCCATTCTGTCTCACTTCAGCAGAGAGTCAAAGAGAAGTGCAACTTGCATTTAGGCACCTAAAATACATTTTCTCATGATCAAACAGACATTTCTATGAGGTTCAAGGCTTAACAACATAATCCAACCAACTTTGTGTTTAAAGTCATCAGTTTTACATGCTGTTACAGGCATTAAAATCAACAAACCCACAAGGGTACCCACATTTTTGCACAGCCAGTTTTTCACATTTTATTTTATTTCATACAACCAAATACTGCTTTTCAAAAAATCTTTGTTTGGAAAACATCCCAGTACTTAGCTGTTCCTGGTAAATTAAAGACACACCACTTTTATATTTTTTTTGTGAAAGCAGAGTCAATTATAATGCCGGCTGAGAGGGGTTCCCAAACTTTTTCATATGACTGTAAATGGGCAACTGAGTGTAAGTGCTAAATAACAAATGTAACTTGTGTCACTGTCTGTCCGTCAGTTGGCATAGCAGATGCATGTCGTATAGGTAAGGGATTCTCATTTTCTCAATCAACAATGCTAAGCAAAAATCTTGTGGATGGATCCGTTGATGTACTCTCACAGGAGAATGTTGTCAGTTGGCAACCAAAGGTCTACAATAATAGCGCTATTCATTTCACAAATTGACATTTAACCGCAGTGGACACGTTTGTGTCTGTGGGAAAGAAAAAGAGAGCAGCTTTTCGCTAATGGCTGAAGGTCAATGGATGCGGACCCCCCTCCACTCTTTCCATCCCACCCCCCACCTGACGCAAGCTGTGAAGCCCTGGAGCACAACTACACTGCAGAGGTGTCTGCCATCGACAAACATTTACACACACACACACACACACACTTACACACAGCAAGACACAAGCACCAGGGGCAGGCAGGACACTGAGGTGTGTGGTCCCAGGTGAAATGCCTCTCCGCTGGGTGTGAATCAAGCTGTGGCTGGGGGGACAGGATGCCAAGGGAGACAGAACAAAGAAAGCAAGACGGAGGCAAAGAGAGCGAGACGCAGACAGAGAAGATTGTCAAAGCAGATTAAGAATGCATGACTTTGCTCTCACTGGTATAACAATGAGTGTCCTCGTCCGTTGCCTGTCACCTCTGGGAACTCATGGGACAAGTTAGAGGAAACAGAGGAGAGGAATGAGGCCAGAAAGAGAGGGTGAATCAGCAGTTCACAGGAGGATAGCAACATATAGAAGAGAAGCACAGGAGAAATGTAGGTGAACTACAAAGTACAGAGGGAGTTAAATTGATGTGAGCCAGTGGGGTCTGTCATCAAAGTTCACTTTGGTTGGATGATGGTTGCGAAATCAGAATGACTAATGTAGCTTATATGATCGTTAACACAGAAACACACTCATTCCGAATAGTCGCATCCAGAGATTGTTTAAAGAGATCCTATTATACTACTTTTCTGGTCTTCATTTCTTGTTAAAAACTGCTATAGAGCAACCTGACACGAATCACATCACAAAAACTATGTAGATTTTCGGGAAACTCTTCCTCTTACCCTAGCGAGCACAGCAGTCTCTCTCTACACACTGCTTTGAGCTTCTCCGCCCCTCCTCCCCCCCTGCTACTCCATTGTGATTGGTTACCTTCCTTCCAGCAGCGGGAAATTTTCAGGAAGGTGGGGGCATGCAGCCGGAGCTTGCCTGAGCGGCAGCATTACCATGCTTGGAAACATGACAGAAACGACCCGAGCGTGACTATCCGGAAATTTGAACGAGTTCGGCTTGACCGGCTGCCATAGTGTTTAGTGCTCTGCATAGCCACCCCAGACGGTCAGCAGGGAATACGTCAAAATGCATGTACGTAATTATTTGATACTCTAGTATGGTTAAACATGACTATAAATCATTATAACAACGTTTATAGGTCATAAAAGTCGAAAAGTATCATAGATCCTCTTTAAGGACGCTTTTACACCAAAACTACCTGGACCATTGAGTTCAACAAACTCCACTTAGGTTAATGTTGCCTAATGTTGTATGCATTTCAACAGCGGCCTGAAGTCCCTGGAAGGTTATGCAAATCAGGCCGATGACGTATGGAACAGCAGTAAAAGTAATTACACTGCACATTATTTTATGATGCATTTAATTAATGTTGAGTTTAAACAAATCAGTTTCTGTTTAAAAAATCTGATTATTTCGCTGTATACTTCAGCAGAGAACTGCGGCCGTCTGGCAGAAAGAAAGAAAAATTGCACTATGACATTGACTTGGGTAAACACTTTGCACTCAAAAAGAATATAATCAGCATGGCAGCTGCACAAACGCCGCCTTCTGCAATAGCTCATATGGTGCCAGCACTATCAGCACATTACAGAGAAAAAAACTATGCTAAGAAAGGGAAGGGGTGACAGCAATCATCTGGAAGCCTCTACTCAGCGACCTTGACAATAAGGAGGATGTCATCTGTAGCAAGATGAAAAAGCCCCCCCCCTCTACAGTGAGCAAAACACAAAAAATAAAAGGAAAGAGGGGAGGGAAGAAAGGAAAGATAGATGGCCAACGAGTTACAAGAGGGCATCCAAACTGCTTTTTAATTGTGTATGGAGGAGAGTTGAGGCCAACGCTGTAAATAACCTGTGTCTGCTGCTGAAACATCACCCAAAAAAGGTGAGTACATGGCATATGGACAGATGTGTCAGTGTGTATGGTTGGGGAGTTGAAATGACCTAATAAGGTTGTGAGGTGATAATGATGGGATTGTATTAACTCTGTTGTGTCATCTAGTCACCCATGACGACTGCTTACAATGTGACATTAGATGACATCAGCAGCACTCAAGAGAAGTCATACAACGTCTGACCTGAGTGATGCCATTTGTAAATCAATTAGGGTGAACTTAACCCCTTATCCAATTGCAGGCTTACATATTACAAGACATTTTAAAATCATATAAGAAAATCATCATGTTTCATATAAAGCAGCACACCAAGGTTAACCATTTGAAGACTTAACCATTGATAGTGTTTAAAATGCATTTAAACATGTTAGTCTGACAGAATTCATACTAAATATGATTTCTCAAAACAGAGCTAACACCCAGAAAACGTGGTTGGGAGCCAAGCCTCCTGAACGTACAGTCAATGTTATTAATATGTTTGTAGGGAAAACTGGAAAAAAAGATGAATGTTACACAGCTGTCAATATACATTACAAATAAGGGGATGTCTTACATTCCGGATAATTTGATATTTAGGGGATATTAAAAAAAAAATCTAATTTTACAAATGTTCGGCAAACTGTACACCAAGTTCAGAAATGATAACACATGGGATTAGCAGATACTCTTTGGCCGAGGTCTGGTGGGACCTAACCACTTAAACAGAAGCTTGACTAAGTGCAGGATAGATTGTGTTGAGAGTAAGAAAGCTCTCAAATCCTACATTACGCATGATATTCTTCTGGGATTTAACAAATTAAGTAAAGAGACAGATAGAGAAGGAGAAGTGAGAGGTGTGTTTGTGCGTGGGTGGGTTGGTGAGTGCATGCGGTCTGTACATTAATAGTGTAATATATTAAGTGTGGATAAAGCTTGATGTTTTTACCAACAAGAATGCAGACATTGCCAGAGGTTTTCAAACTGGCTATACTTTACAGTGTTTCATAACTCATAAATTATTTTGGTGAGTCTAGAAGAAAATATACATATTTTCTGAGTTCAACTGCCAGATTATGGATCCAACAAAACACATAATCCTGATGTTTTGGCAAGACACAAAGATGTGTATGCAACAGCTATTGCCCAAAAGGCAAAGATTGTTTTTCTTAACTCTTTCATGGTTGGTGCATTGTCATTAGAGTCAAACAATGGGCATATCAAAGTGGTCTGTGGCCAATTTTCAAATGACAAAGGCCGTGCAAATGGGAGTCTCAGTGATTCCATTGCCTCTAATGAGCCAAGGTGGTGCATAACTAATCCAGCCTGTCTCTAGCAATGCAGTCCAATGACACCTGTAGGACACTGAGGCATTACAAGAAGCCAGTAGCGGTTAAGATAAAAGGAGTGGTCATCCAGCTCGACACGGATCAATGGCTGTTCCTTTAGCTTGGAAATGGCAAATGTCATGGTCATAACAGAGCTGAAAATAAAGATACAAAATAAAAATAAAAAACTTGATATAGTACTGTCTGTCACCTCACAAAAAGTAAAACATCCTCTCCTATTTAATTGTTGGTCATATCGGTCTTTTGCCAATTAAATTTCAGATTTAGGAAAGTCATTGCCTGTAGCTAAAATGACCCAAAGCCTAATCGTTAGCGTACTAACTGTGTGCATGTGGGTTCCTTCCTTCTCAAAGTATATATTTATATTCACTATTGTTCATTTCTGGCATGTACAATCACTCCTCACTCCCTACATGGATGTTAAATTGCTTGTCAACCTTGATTATCTGAGCGGGATCTTAGAATGAAATCCAAAATGAACGGACCCGTACTCCCAAAAACAAACTTTAACAGTACATTCAGGCTTAAAGATTTGCTGTGTGAGAATACGTTGGTAATAGTTTTGCTTTTTAATTCATGGCGAGTCATTATGCAATGTAATGATATAATCTGAAGAGATAAATCTTTGGTAGATTATGAAATTATCATCATGCAATCTGAGTTCCAGTAATTCTTAAGAACATCATTAAAACCATGTACAGAAAGCATGGTTTTTCAGCATTTAAACTTGAATGCTATATAATATTTATTTTGCAGTACATTGCAATTTTCACAAAATATGCTGTTAAGACTATCTCGGTTGATGTGGTATGCTTTAAAACTAATATTTTAGTGCGCCCGAAGCGGTTTGAATGGTGTAAGTTTGAATAGCCAAGTTATTCAAGGATGTGCATAGTGCTACAAGTAGTCCTATTGCAAATGACAGGCTTTCTTTTCTGTTCTTTCAACGCATAGCCCCAGTCACACATGGAAGACAGTACCAGTGAAGCGCTAGGTTCCGGTTTCTCATCCAAAATAAAAGTCAAAACTGACTTGACGTTTTGCTGTTTTGCCAGTTAAATGATTTTGATGTGAAGTTACATTGTAGGAAATGTTCAGTTTGAATGAACAGTAATTTAACTGCGAGCTAAATGTATAGTTTGTGGTGTTGTAGTTTTTCTTACGTTACTAGTTGTTGCAACATGTGAAAAAACTACAAAGTTGCTACGTCAAAAAGAACGTTAAATTGCGCGCTAAAAAAATTAACGCAGTTAAAATGAGTTTGCGTTAAGGCCGTTAAAAACTGGTTTAACTGACATCACTAGTTATTATATTACTATACCACTGATAAAAGATGATCAAATGAAATTAATTTACTTTCTTACCATAACGGAAAATCTAGTTTTTAAATGTAGCAAGCTGATGGCTAGGAAAAGAGGATTATCCGTTTCATGTATTTAGGGGCAAAAGAAAAACAGATGACCCTGATATACGGATGTCCTCATTAAAATCGTAATATTCTCTTGGTGGGAGCAGTGTTAGAATAGAAATATGGTGATTATTGTATTGGCTGTATTACACAAAGTAATTAGCAGTTCCATTCTTATATCTCACCCAACCTACACAAACAGTTCATATGTTTTTACTTAAGCTAAGCCCCTGTAGATTGTTGCTTTGCTAAAGGGTTTTTGGCCAACATCAATGCATGGCCAACAATTATGTTGATACTGACTACTTCCACAGACAGACATGCTTTTCTAGTATGGTAATTGGGGTAAACGTATTAGCCTACTGAAAATGACAATATATCAATTTTTGGGATCTATCCTTTTACACAAAACTGTGAAAATAAAATTGACCACACACTTTGAATTACAGTAGATGCTTACTGTGGCATTGTACACTATGGCAAAGTTGACATGAAAAAAAAGTTGTCTGCACTTTGTAGATAAAGACATGTAGGGCAAGCAAGGAGGTGAAGGACTGAAGGAGAATAAAAGGAGAGGGGAAAAGCCGGGGGCACCAAGAGGAGCCGAGACGGGAAAAGGAGATGTGGATGATTAACGACGAAAATATGGGTGCTGTCTGGTTTACATTGCCGAGGAGACCCAGAGGCAGAGATATACGTTGCTGATATTGACCCAGAGGCAAGGGGTCAGAGCTGATAGCAAAGCAACTGTCCTTAGGGGCAATCTCCCTCGGCCGTCACCACCATCTCCGGTCCCTTATTGCAGAGTAATTCACAGCAGAGGACCTTTGGAGAACGGCAGTCAGTCCTATCTTACTAACCTTTGAAAGATCTTTGCAAATTAACTTTCATTAAAAAAAAAAACAGTACCACCGCCATTCCTTTGAAATGATATGATCAAGGATGATGAGACATCACATTTCACATTTCAACATAATTGCCGTTTGACTTCTTAGTCTTGGCATGTTTGGTTAGAAGCACACAGAATAAATTATTAGTGAAGGACGGAAACGCAAATTCATGGAAGCTGCAGCTTCCTCAGGAATGGGGGGAGGGGACTGAGTCGCTCGATTGATTGATCACTGCCTTTGAAGCTGATGGACTCTATTAATTATTTAACAGGATCTTTTAACGATGTAAAGTGCCTTGACTGGAGGCCACAAAGCTAGGCCATAAAGCTATGTATAGCCTGCCTGCCCTGACAAATGCATACTTAAATTATCAATATGCATGTTTTTAATACACAGAGCAGTGCCTTTGAACATCAGGGTCGATGCTTGTACCTGCAAATGTTTCATTAGCCTTTAACCTCTCAGTGTGCCAGTGATATAGCAGAGACATTAGGCCAAGGGCACTGCTGATCTTAAATATACAGGAGGGTATGTCTTTGACAGAATGTGAGCATGTAGCATCTCTTCTTCTCACATCATACATTTGTTCACACTTGTTGTGTTAGTGCATGTTGTATTTTCAGAGTGAATTAACGTATACTACGCCTGTGTAAGATCTGATGAAGAGAAAAGACAGAGCTACTCAAATACTTACTAATCATAGCCTTCTACACAAGTTTCTTTAGGTTAGGCAGGGTGAGTGGATCAGGGAGCGAATAAGTGCAACATTAATCCTACGGACTGAAGTCAATAACTGTTGGCATGGCCCTGTGTGTCCCTTTCTTCCCCAACTGGATTACGCACACATGCAGTCTGACGTCCATGACTAACAATAGCACAGTATTCAATAATCCTTTTTACCATTGCTCTTCTTGATTGCTTTCACTCTCTGCTGCTTTCCCTTTCTTTGGAAATCTCTGGGTTTCTTATATCTATTCAATTTTCTGGTCCATCTAAAACGCATGGACGAAGGCCATTCCAAAAGGTAGACATCAGACAAAGAGATGGGAGCACAAGTGAAGATGCAGTGTAATTGCCCAACAACAAAAGGGGTTTGTGTTTGACTTTAATAGCGCCAAGGCTTCTAAGGAACATAATTGAGGCATTTTCACCTCGTTTTCGACACTTAATTGTGACTGACTGGCACACTATCTGACTTAACAAAAGATCTGTGGAGGAGGCTGTGTTTTTCTCTTACCACTGGCTATAGCAGACATCTGGGCTGTGGTTTCATTAAAAACAAGTGTTATTATTGATGTTTGTAGGCAATAATCCAATTAAAAATGTGCATGTCACAGTTATTTATTTGACCTAAAAACTGTTGCTGGACTACGACTTTAAAGTAAAGGGTTGTTCTCCAATGAATAATAAAAGTAAATGCTGATCCAAGCATCCTGAAGACATTTTGGATGCCTGACACAAAGATGTGTTGTTCTTAGTCAATCTGGTTTTCAAGGCCCAAACAGAGATAAGTTTGTAGATAAAGATCTCAAGTTCCCATTCTAATCCTTTGTCCAGCCAGGGGTCACCTTTATATACACACACACACACACACACACACACACACACACACACACACACACACACACACACACACACACACACACACACACACACACACACACACACACACACACACACACACACACACACACACACACACACACACACACACACACACACACACACACACACAAACAAACCTGTTCTCAGATCTCACTCTTATCCTTAAATCTCCATTCAACCCCTTGATCAGTCATAAACTATAACTTGTACCATTACCATAAGTAATTGTCACTATATGAGACTGCAGGATATGGCAACGAGATCAGGGCCTTCTGGAGTCAAAGCGACTTTGAAAGCAGCAGGATCTTGCTGCAACCAGCATGTGGCATTCTGAATGTCCACACTAGGAAACACAGTACTGTGAAGCTGTTGAAAAAGACTGACCTTGGCAAGGTCCACGCACACACCCACACCCCGACACAACACACACACACACAAGAAGGTTTGCTTCACCAACATTAGCTTCACATGAACATAACAGAGCATCAGTGTTCATCATCAGTGTTCAATTGACTTTTTGTTTTGTACAAAGCTGTTTTACAAGAAATTAAAGTTATTTGTTTTTCTACTGTTTTAAAGAACTGGATTTTTAAATCGAAAAGTAAAACGTGACAGATTAATTTCAAGCAATGCTTTGATTTCAGTTTAAAATATTCAATGAATAACCATAAATTGTTCATTTGTGGGTTTCCTTTTTAGATGACAAAGACAATATGCACTATTTGATTAGAAACAGTATCCCGGCTTTATAGCTTAGCATATTTCCAGTAAAAAGCTTGTCATTGAACTATGAGGCAAAAACAAAATAAGGGTTAATTAAACGAAATTTGAGGTCAAATGTTTAATGAATTGTGGTATTGATTTGCCCTAATCCAACCACACATCAACAGTTTGATGACAAAACTGGTGAAGTTAAGATGGTGATAAGTTGTTATGTGGGTATTTCTTTCTGAATACAAATTTGTCCAAGCGATTGACTCACTTCTGTTCCTCAGGATACTGACCTTGATATCCAAAGTAAACGTAGCATCAGACATTTGTAGCAGATACAAATTGACTGCAACTGAAAGTAGAGGTCAACCGATTAATCAGTTTGGCATTATTAATGCATTAGACTAAAGATAAATGCAGCCCTGCCGGAAGCATTCTGTGCAAACCTAGCAAAACTGGGCAATTGGCAATATTGGATCATTGAGAGCAACGTTTGCTGAAAATATCTGTGTGCATGTGATTGACTGCCGATAATACTTTTATGAGACCAGTGGAAGGGGCTGGCACTCAATGCAATCCCATTACTGCATGACAGACTTTAAATTAAGTTGCTCACTGTGGACTATTTCAGAGATAATTTTTTCACAAAGCAATTCTCCACACAAACCGTCATCACATTATTTTGGCGATGGGGTTAGAAAATGTGTAAATCTTTGTGGTCCATGGGTAAACATTGCAATAGCAGAATCCAGCTAAAGTTGTTTCTAAATTCTCTCATATCTAATGCAACACCACAAGCTCTTTATCCGTGATGCAGTGCAGCATACAGGAAGGAAATAAACCATTCAACTGTAACTTTAATAACCAATTTGGTTTTCTCTCTACCAAATACGTAACTATCCATTCATGAATTGAAATCGATTACTTAAGGATCCTTGTAACCTCGGGAATATGCCCAAACATGATAGGTAAGATTGATAATAAACAATCTAACCTGATGAAGCACAACACCAGTGATCCTGGCCAGTCATAACATCCCATAACCCATTTTAAATCCCACTCAGGATGTTCTCTAACTAATGATTAAATCGGGAGTGACAAAAAAACTGATTTGTTAAAAAAGGTGTATGACGACAAATTTTAAACTTAAATGTTTCTTTTTTTTTTGGAGTGTTGGTATGGTTCTCATTCGTTTTTATATTTTACCTGCACCTCTACACAGCTCCTGTGCAGACAGCTGCATAGGTTAAGATGAGAGCATTGGTTGCGGACGCTCAAGTAGAACGAGTTCTCAGATGCTTGTAGTGTGTAGGGTTGAATTGAAATCAAAACATCATGTGGGGCTGGTGGGCAGATGTTTGAACTTGTTGTTTAACAAGCGAAAAGATTTCAAATAGACATGAAAAAAAGTGTGTGTACCCTTGTTATCATTTGAAACTAGGACTACTCGAGGAATCGATCATTCACTCACGCCCATCTCTATCTAATATTTTTGTGGAGATCATAATAGTCCTTTTTGGGTTAAACAAAACATCAATAGCTACAGCCTGCAAAATGAGTTGAATCCAAATCTCTCAGGCACAATGTCAAAACTAAAAGATGTAATGATTCAGTGCAAAACTGAAGCAGCTGGTTTATGAAAAAAACAAATGGTAGCTTCAGCCATAGTGAGAGAAATTCAAGAGGACAAAACTGACAGATCTCACTGATGCCCTCTCAGGACATCATTATGCTAAAATGTTTGTCTATTATGACAGTTCTCTACTCTGTCCAAACATTAACTGTGGTAGTGCTGGAAGATGATGCAGGTCTCAAATTAGCAATGTGGTCAATGTTTAGACAGTAAGCTACTTATTAGTAATACTTTCTAAGTTTCCTTTCATTCCAATATGTTATTCAATTTGACATTTAAAACAGCACACCTAACTCTGCCGGCCACATTCTGCATTTGCTTGAAGTGAGCCCATACTTCCATGCCTCTTTAACTATCCACCATTATCAGAGCCCAGACACCATCAACTAGACAGTGATTCTGTCCAATAAGGAACTGCTATCAATTTGAGGCAATGTGTCCACCCACAGATATTTGAAGACACGCATTTTTCCCTTGTTTGCAGAAAAACTCCTTTACACACTCCTTTACACACTTTTGGAATATCTCTCCTTACACATGGCAACGCAAAAGAAGATTGAAAAAGCTCACACGAATCATGCCAGGCCAGTATGTGACGATAATGTGTCCCTACAATCACCATAGAAAAACATTGTGAGTATGCTCGGCAGATGTAAAGCGCAAAATGAAGTCCTGACACCAGCGTTTCTCAAAAACTCCACTTTGCCATGAGTTTTCAAAATGCTCCGGTATTAGTGACCGATTGTGATGTTTGCGTGTGGACGGATGGCCAAAATGCACAGAAACAGATACAGTTAGGAAGATAACATTGAAAGTCTGAACATGGGCTTAAGACACAATCTTGCTAAACATTCTTGCTCCTAAAAAAGGTAAATATTTGAACACTGCACCCTATTCTGACCTTTAGTTATCTCTACACCGGTTCTTATGTAGTAGTAGTAAATTCCTATGTGTCTGTCTGGTTGTGTTTGTTGTCAACTGGAGATTAGACTTGTGGTTACTCATCTTCGGACAGGCGGTGAGCCACAGGACAATCAAATGTCAAATGCCTTGTGAATATTCTCACATTTCATTCTCAAGTGTGGTGAACCATTTCACACATAATAATACACGAGGATGGGAGGATTTGATGTGTGTTTGTGGGCTTGTGTGTCCATGTGAGCAAGAGCAATTGAGTATGGCCAACCGCAACACCAGCTTTTCTCAAAAGCTTCTAATGACACATTCACCATGTTTCAGGTATGACTGCATGAGTGAATGAAAAGATTATCTACAAATTGATGAATAGAGGGGATATGAGGAGAAAACAAACAGAGTGTGAAAGGCCATCCTGCACAATCAACCCCACAATTATTGATGCAGCACTCAATAACCCCTTTCAGCTCCACACAAGCTTATGTTGCAAACAGCCTTAAAAGCTCCATCTTCAATCTTTATGACCGCTGCCCTTATAAACTTCACCACAAATACATTTATCTTGGGAGGCTTGTGGGCTCCTTGGACACAGCCTTTATTAAGAGGTGTCCAAACTAATGATCTTGAAAGGAGGAGGGTGTAAGAAAGAAAAGCAACACCCTACTTAAAGTTGAAATTCAATTTTCATTACATGGGTTTAAGGTGACTGACTAATATGACAATAAAGAAACACATTTCACTGGTTGTCACTGACAGAGCTCTTCTATGGTGAGCAATTTACCCCAAATAATCGAAATGCGACATACACATTAGATTCCACTATTACGTAGTTATTTAAACATTATCTAATGTTAATCCCGAAAAACAATAACACATTTGCTCAAAAACTGTCAAGCCTCTAAAAATAGGATTACAGCAGGACACCAACATGCAGTCAAAGCTATCCGTAGCTCAATTCCCCCCAAATATGTGTCGGATTGAAAAACCTATATTGGACGAACTCTAATAAATTCATATAAATCCATATGATTGGGCACATTGAGGGGATATTATGTAAATGGGTCGATCATTACATGGTTGGTATTCCACAGCTTGTAGTACACTGAGTAGATGTGACCTCATGTCACCTTTGTTTGCCCCCTGCCAGCAATTTGCAAGTATGAGAAAGAGTCCGGCCAAGCATGTCGCGGAGTCAGGGCCAATGCCATCCACCCACACATAAATAAACTAATTAATAAAGTGGCTTCCACGCTGTCTCACATTACATCAAAATGCAAAGTGCTGATTCACACGTACCCTCGAGGGCACCCTCCATATTCCACTTAATTATTGCCTGAGTTTAGTGCCCTCTCCTCTTTCCCAATTTCTCCCCCTTGCGCTGTCTTTCGCCCCCCCATCTCTGCATTGCATATTAACCCTGACCCAATTTCTCTGTTTCCCCATGCCCTCTAATTCATTCATTAAAACAGAAATAGATATTCTAATGGGTTGACATGGGAAGTTTCTTCTGTCAGGAGGATTATGATGAAAGTACATAGAGAAAGGTGGTTTGTGTCCCTGTGCTGCTATTCAAATCACAGGATAATCCAGTTATCCCTCAATATAAACTGACAAGGTTGGGGCAAGAGCGAGGCATTACAGTTCACAGGGTCTTAATTATTTTCTTTTTATGCCAAATAAATCAGGTTGCCATAAGTTGACTCAGGTCTGTGTCCTATGACGTTGCATTATTGTCATTGTGAATGTTTGCATTTTCCATTACCCATCCTGTTTAAAGTCAATGACTGATTTCCATATTCAAATGTTTGGTGTATAATTGAATCTCACTGTAGATTACCAAAGTGATTTGCCACCATGCCGCAAACAAATGATAGAAAAAGCAGATTAGTATGAATGAAGAATACATTGCAATCTGCTTACTGTTATGCGCACAAGTCTTATTGTGGGAAAACTGTTGCTTAATACTGTTGCATAATTTATATTCGTCCTCACAGAAATGCACTGAACACTAACTACACCCAAAAACCAATACCACAACCAGAATAGTTCTTGATGGACTTAAATTTCATACAGCTTGGAGTAATTATTGTGTTACCATTTCTTTATAAATTAAATAAAAGGACTATTTTCAATATGATGGATTTTGAATAATCACCAAGTCAAAAACTAATTACCGTATTTTCCGCACTATAAACCGCACTGGACTATAAGCCGCAGGTGTTATAATGTTTAATTACCATATGTAAGAGTTTGTGCACAGAGGGGATCGTCGGGAAGGAGATGGCTGCTTGAGGAAGCTCCCATTTATTAACATTTCTACAAACAAGTTGCATATTTGCATAACGTATTCAAGTGTTACCATTAAGTGCAATAGTAGCTACTAGGGATGGGCACGAGTGTTTTCGCTACTCGTGTGATCGCTTGCATTCCTCGAGGATCAATCGATTCCTCATTAAACTTTTTTCTATTTTTAGAACGCAACGCATCTGTCTGCAGAATAACGCTTTACCGCAATAAAGCGCTCAATGCTTATTGTCAAACAGTCACAGTTGCCATATAATTTTTTTCCACAAGTTTAAAACACATTTTCCTCACTGAAAGTAATTAAATAGACTGGCCACAATTTAAACCGATCGAGTAGGTCTGCGGTGCGGAGAAAAAAAAGCATGGGCTGTAGCTGTAACAAAAAAAATTAAAAATAGCCTAAGTCACCATTTAAAATAAGAGGGGCAGCAAATAATATAAAATGATTGTCCTACAATTTAAATACATATAAATAACTCACCAAAGCAGATAGTGGTATATCCAACCGCGTAATGCTCACTCCGTGTCCGTGAATAATTACCGCGACTAATTCCTCATTAACGGAACATTACACCGGTCGGTTTTTGAATCTTATCCCCATATTCCATAGTTAAGGCTTTTTAACTGTTGTTGGCTCGGAGCGAATGTGCCTGAAGTAAGCCTTACTTCTTCTTTACTTTTCTTTCCAAGCGGAGAGCACCTTGCATGCTCACCTGGAGTCTACTCATTACTAACTGAGAGTAACAGGTGTCATCTCCCCTTTTTATAAACGTAACTTTATCATCTGCTTTTAAATAATTGGACAGTTATATTCCTGAAAATGTTCTGGAGGAAGGAGAGACCGCGTTCAGCTCCGCAGTGCCGTGAAGAACAGGCTGCGCTGCGGTGGCACGGAGGTGGCAGTTATTTGCAGTTGCTGTTTGACACAACGCTCAGTTTATTGCACTTGCATCAAAATATTTAATTTTGTTAAACTTTATTTTATCCGTTTTGTGCCGTTTTGTACACGTATATAACATTTTAAAATAGGGGCGGCCCACCAGCCTAAAGGCTACAGACACTAAAAATTGCCTCATCCACCAATCGAGTTAATTTTAAACGAGGAGTACTCGATTACTAACGCCCATCCCTAGTAGCTACAGAACATACACTGTGCTGTGTAGTAACAGGGTCGAAAAATGGGGAAAAAGTCGCGGCTTATAGTCCGAAAATTGCGGTAGAAAAGAAGCCCATATGTCAACAACTTTTTTACCATCTGTCAACTATGCTAATGCAGCAAGATGGGAAAACAAAGACAAAAGAAATCTGCAACGTCTCTTTCACCACATGCCAGGATAGAGAAATGGTTGTATGCGTACACTATTAACCATATGGTTAAGATATGGGGGATAAGAGGGAGGAACAATGCATAGACAGGGAGACATGGCTTCAAGAGAAACAACAGGGGCTTAGTTATTGAGAGGTAAGGGAGCAGGAAGTGGAGGCTTAAGTGGAAGGTGTCCAGACTACCTCTACTTCACTATTCAGAAAGCAGTATTAACAAACTCTGAGTTTATACGTCAACTATGAGTTGAAAAACTCTGAGTTTTCGGTTGCAGAAAAGCTGATCAGAATTGGTTCAATCAACTCCGAGTTGAGCGTGTGGTTGAAAGCCATCAATGGATCGCTGATAGTCCAATTCAACAGGGCAAAGGGATTGATCCTCCCACTTCTTCACAATATGTACATTAATTGACGGGAATATTATCTGTATTCCTATATAATAATGTTGGCAAATCAGAATAAACAAAAACAGGACTAACATTTATTGAGTGAATGCATAACGCGGTATGAGTAGTAATATTTAAGAAAAAAGAGTAGCAGTTAAAAATCACTGAACAAACATTCTGCATGCGTCATGTGAAACAATATCTTTAGTTAAGGCTTCAGCTCTGTGGCTGATCTTTGAACATTCATTTGAATGTCAACCTACTCAGTTTAGCAGCTTCTTTCATTCAAAGTGCCAAAAGTATTGAGCCATGTTGTGTTCTCATCCACATCTGGCACCTTTTTCAGAGATGATCAATATAGAATTTTTAAATAAATGTTGGGAAAATACTACAGTTGGTTTACTTACATATTTTGAGCAGACTTTGGTGCCAAAAAAGCAGTGTTCTATGCCCTCAACCGTTACTATAAAACAACTGTTTCCCATCTGCATTCTCCAACAACCATATTGCACTTTGTTGTTCTAATATAAGCCATTTAGCTCACAATTCTTCCAAGCCTATGTGTTAACTTTCTTTCTTTTGATTTGTGCACCAGACAGCCCCACATACTCACACATTCACTCAAAAGCTATGACCTACTGATCAACTAGGTCAAGTCAAGTAAAATATTGTATACAGCCCACATCACATAACAATTGGCCTCAGGTGGCTTCACAATCTGTACAGAAGAACACATTATGTGGCCTTAGACCCTTTTTTGAGATGAGGAAAAACAGTAACGTATAGGCAACAGTTGAATTCCGCAGAAATCAAAGTTAACCTTAAAATGTGAAAGGACACTCAAACATTTAAACATACAAGGTACACCACATACTGGAAAAATTAAGCACTACTTACATCACAGGGTTTTTCCTGGCTCAGAATGGGCCTTTGGGGGGTCAGTACGCGACCGACTTTTTTTGGGGTCGCGACAGTAAAGGCAAACGGTTTGTGTATTTTAAGAGGGGTGTTGGGTTGGGAGAGGGGAGTTTCTGTCCAGCTCAAGAGCATTTCAGTCAGCCTGTCAATCACTGTGTTACCATGGAGCTCACTGACGCTTATGAAATCACAATAAACAACCTATATATGAAGTCAAAATACTAATAATGACTAGGCCTACCTATTTAGGCCTAATACTTTAATTGTTTCTAATTGATCTAAACCAGGGGTATTCAACTAAAATTCAAATAGGTCCAGTTAGAGAAAATGTCCTCAAGCAAAGGTCCGGAACATCATAATGTCTAACTTGCGTTATGATTCAGTGTGATATATAGTGAAGTAGCCTAGTAGTTGTATCAACGTCTGCATGTAATTAACAACTGACTGTCAGATCAATATAGAAAGAACAATTCAAAAACATTTCAACAATATTTATTCTCACTTTTAAATAATTATAGATATATAATACTGAAGATATGTATTATTTAAGTGACTCAACTGAAACTAATCTCTTCATAGAGAAGGGCTGCATTTAAAAATAAAATTGTGAAAATAAATATAATAATAATCTTAAAATAAAGATAAAATATATAATTCATTTTTGAAAAATTAAATAATTTTGAGAAATATTTTCAATGTATCATTTCTAAACTTCACTATACCTACTATGTTTGTTTAACATAGTAATCTCCCACTTTGTCTAATACTGGATTTTTATTTTGCAATTTTGAAAAGCTCTGAAAAAGTGACATGTCAGAAACTAAACCCCTGTAGGAGGGTCTGGGGGTTTCCCCCCCAGTAATTTTTTTTTGTGTTTTTAGAATGTAATCGGAGCATTCTGGTGCAAATAATAAAAGAAAAGGTCAACATTTAATATAGTTAAGATGAATAGAAAAATTAACAAAACAACATAACTTGCTAGCAGCCAGATAACTGGACTGAGGGACGGATGACCACTAGCTTTCGCTAATGTTAGTGGGGGCTACTGCCAAATATCTTGCTAAAAAATTAACCTGTATTTATAAATTCTGCCATTACTACGAATATGTAAAACTTAAAATGTAGATAATTGAAACTACATACAACATTTTTTTTTAAATAATGTTTTTCCTGTTGCTGTTGTGGGCAGTAGATGCAGTGCTGCTGGCGATTGGTGATTATGTCAATCTTATGTCTGTGTCATTCACACATCAGGGTAATAGAGAGTCCACATGATTGCACCTTGACCGGTTTTCACCTTACAAAAGGGGAAAAAACCATAGATAGTAAATAATAGGAAAAAACTCAGCTGTTGATCGCTCGTTAACTCGCTCGCGACACACGGAGCCGGTGAGCGAGCGGGCGAGCGAGAGAGAAAGCTGTCTCTCACTCTCCTCCCGCTGTCTTTCTCACTCTAATCTGACTTATTTCGCTGAAATTCTCGTAATGCTTGCACTTCTCTCTGTCATCTCTCGCATGATAGCTCACTGTCTCTTTGTCTGTGAGCCAGCCTGAGCCGGGAATGCACAGATTCGATTGGCTGCCTGAGTAGCAGGAGGCGGGATGGCTTAACTCGAAAGCATTTCTTGATTCGCTAAACCAGTACCGTAAAGTCTAGAAAAGCTGCGCCGGTCAAAATAGAAGCGCCCCGTCAAAATTTTAAATACTTAAATAATTGATTGACTACAGGTCCGGGTCCGTATAGGACGGCGTCTGGGTCCGGACCCGGACCGCGGTCCGCCTGTTAGTGACCCCCGATCTAAACCATGGAAGAAGGTAGGGCTGCTCGATTATGAAAACATCATAATCATGATTATTTTGAGTAATCACATTGTGTTATCACGATTATTAAAGACAGTTAATCATTGATTTAAGAACATTATGCATTTATTTTACTTTTAACAAGGTTTTTTTCTAATAACACCATGACTTCGGACTTTAAACAAAGGCCTAATTGAACTGAAAACAGAGAATAGAAATAGGCTAAATAAGTGAAACATATTTTTAATCATTTAAAAAAAAATATGTCAAAATAAAAATAACCAGTTGTAAATGGTGTTGATAGGGCACGTCTTTTGCTAGCATTGAATGTAAGGGCATGATTTATTTATGTCATGGAGCTGGCTGGATAGGCAGTTGCATTGTAGTGTTGACAGTTGTGGTGGCAGGAGTTAAGGAGCTTTAAACTTCCTGTGTTTTTATTCATTGATTGCTTGGTCATAGACCACTATGATTCGACTTAAAGTGAATAAACAAATTGGTCGGGATGTTTAGAGGTGCAGATCAGGTCGTAGGCTATATCACTTTTCTTTCTCTCTCTCTGTCTCTCTCTCTTGGTCGCGTATGTCACGTTACTTGCGTGTGACAAATCTTGCACATTATTTTAGTCTGTTGTGAGTCTGAAGTGTTTTCAGACAACACAATTAGTTTTACCTTTATTCTCGTCATCTAGAAGTTTTTCAAAACACCCGGCAATGCGCAACATCTCCCTCCTACTCTGGACGAGCCGATAGCTAAACTCAGGTGAGGGAGGGGCCGAGCGGAGCTCACGGCTGAAAGGGTGCGCTGCATTTATAAGCCTGCATGCCCCGGCGAGCGGAACAATGATAGTTTAATAACGATTATCCCCGACCTGATTTATTTTTTTACAACTGAGATTGCAAGTAATATGACTGGAATGGTGCGGAAATGGAAACACATTTGGAGCCGTTTTAAGTAGATTTTTATTTATTTATCTATATATATAAAAAAAAAAAACACTTTGGCGCTGAGGATTTTCCTTTGGCGGGCGCTAAAATTCCTTTGGCGGGCGCCAAAATTTTTTGAATGCAGGAAAAACCCTGCATCATTTTAAGATCAGATTCCAGTAAAAGTACTGTATATTTATTTCATGTGAATTCTGGCTGATTGCTCAAGTGTTTTTAAATCAGCCTTGTGTAACAGAACTGTCGGATGGTGTTGTATTATTCATATACAGTAGGCCTCCAGCAAGCCTAAACCATATGTTGTTTGAAACTTGGATCTGTGAATATAATAATTGTTTGGTAACTGATAACTGTTTGGTTAAAAAAAGCATTAGTATAAAATATCCGAAAAAAAGAAAGAGAGAGAACCACTGTAGAGAATCGCAGGCCATGCATCCACCCACTTTTCCAACTTCATTATACTATGAAGGAAGACATCTCTGTATCGAATCTGTATGAATATCCATCAAATATCTTGCCAAACATTCATCCAATCGCCTTAAAATGTGGCAGGTGTGTTCCCGAGGACCTCAAGAGAGTAGTACCCAATGATAACTTGTTTACATCAGCGGTTCTGTGAAAAACTGCAAAACCCGTCCAAAAAGGACAAAAGTGAGCCATTGTCACAATCCAAGCAGTGGCAAGAACACATCCTAGTACATTCAAAACAAGCCGCGTATGCCACACATAAACACACCACAACACACAACTGTGCTGTATGCGTGTTAAAACAGGAAGGAACAGAAGCCAAAACCAGCAGCTGCTCTGAACTCCATGCCTGGGGTCTGATAGGGGGAGGCTCGGAGACCTGTGACCTCAGATGTGCCTTCTCATTGTGGGCAGAAAGTGCATCTGGGGGTTAGCCTCTCTAGTCATGAATTATTCCACGTCTCTACCTCCCTGAGCACCTGAAGTCGAGGGGCTTTGACTGACAAAGCCTTTGATCCCACAACAGCCACGCACTCTATGATCAGCGTCTCTCCCAAGGAGGGAAGACCAGAGCTCTCTTGACACTTCTCCCAGTGAGCTCTCGTTTTTACTCCGTCTCTCTCCATCCATTGCCTACTACGTCTCAACTCTATCCACCAGTATTTTCTACTCTTTTTAAAAAGATATTTGTCATGGATTGTCTGTTGACTAAACTGGGAGCGGATTAATATTTCTGTACCACCATTCTGTAACCAATACAAGTTTAGTTCCGGTATTAGGTATGGTTACAGAGTGGGAGACGTGTGTTTAAAATGATCAGGAGTTAATTCATGACAAAGTAAAACAAGTAGAAAAAGGTTCAGCACTCTGCAGGACATCCAACAAAAGGTGAGTTTTGGATAAGGCAATTAAGATTAAATCACCTGTCAAACCCAAGAAGAAACCAACCACCTGTTAATGGGAAAAGGATAAAACTTGCCGAACCAGGCACCACCCGACCACCACCCTCCTTTTAAGTGAAAAGGAGAACCGCTGTGCTCACACAATCAATCAGTGACAATCAAATATACTGTCCGTAAAAATAAAAATAAAGGTTCAGTGTGGACAAAAACAAGTGTACAGTATTTGCAGGTCTGCAAATAAACTATCTACACACTATCAGCAATATCATCCCACATACAGGTGTGAGTGTGTGGTGAATACACTACACAGACAATTCTTTGGGGAGGAAGAGGAGAAACACTGCACTTTGCTGATGATGGTATGTGGACGAAGTTGGCCAGGGATCAGCATTTCTCACTGACAGCATCTGGGTAATAGCATCATACTATGAGCTCATAACCCTCGGTTTTTGTTTAGTTTATTAGTTCTTCTTCATTTGTGTGTTAGTCCCTGTAGCCGAAGGGGGCCCTGTCACAACCCAAGCCCCAGCTGTGTGGTCCGATAGCAGGCACAAGGACAGGGCTTGAGAGGGTCCGCTTAAGCTGCGAAAATGGAAGCATTGCCAAGTACACGGACAAAAATGAAACAGGTGAGTGTGTGGGCATCTGGTGCCATTTAAGAAAATGTATCTGAAAATTCAAAAGGTATATAGAAAACATTATACTAAATGCATTCTAAGGATTTGGATAAAACCCTTCTCTTTGCTCCTCCCTCAGACCCCTCTGCTGTGCTCTATTCAACTTTGCATATGCATGACATGCTCTGTTATGCTCCTCATGAGCACCACAATCTTGGCTAATCTCATCTGTGAATCAATGGGATTCTCTCATTGCAACAACAAAAGCCTATGGCACGCACACAAGCCAACAGCATCTTAGAGCATCTACCATCACACCAGGGATGACATGAGGACTGTTTCCTATACAACTCCAAAAGGCTCAACACATTAGTGACTTATTAGAACCAGGATATACATAATCATGAATCAATAATAAAAGGATGACATATTATGGATTAAGTGTAAAACATTTGGGATTTTCTGGATGCAATTTACTCTAAATGTGTGTTCAAAAATTGATTCTGGTGAGACTAAATTTCATAAAATATGGCGCCCCTTCCTAGACTACTTTAAGAAACCGACCACAATAGTTGAAGAGTAGCTACCCCCTCCCCTCTTTAGTTTGATTTAATTTTATTTCTTTGTTTTTTGTTTCATATTGGTTGTTTGTTTTTGTTTCTTGAAGTGTGTGTTTCTGTTTCGTTTCTGCTATTTTTAACATTATGTATTATTTTTTTTTGTACTAATTTCTTAATGCAGGATTGTTTGTGATTGGGTGTGAGGGTGGGATATGGGTGGGGTATGTTCGGGGGGGAAAAAAAGGGGAAAAAAGTTGTAATCCATTGTACTGCAATTGCTTTGCTACTTTGCAATCTAATAAAAAAACCTTTGAAAAAAAAAAAAAATTGATTCTGGTTTCAAATTCAAGTGCAGTAGATGTTTAATGCTTAATTTGTCCACAAAAAAATCATTGACATATCCTTTATAGTAATATTTTGCCAACTGTCAGATGTGCACAAGATTCAACAGCATCATGTTCATTTAAATGTAGTATGAATATTTTTGCAGAATTTACAAAAACAAACCAATAATTTGTTCATCATATCAATCCCTTTTTTTATATTAAAATTAAATCCAAGGTGAACTCTCTTTGATAGGATCAAGCTAGTCCTCATATTAATTGTATCCATCATTCAGACGGGAAACTTTCCACATATGAGCTCGAAATGATAGGCTCAATTGTGCAGATGAGAAAGGGTCAATTACAGTGTAAAGCAAAATCCCAATGGAGTTATTATGTTTATATTGCCAGTGATAAGTCAGGGATGATGCTGCCCGTTTTATGACTCCACACTCAGCGTCAGCAAAGCCGTAGTAAAATGTGCGCTTCGTTTTGAGCGTGCATGTGTGTTTGTGTTTCTGCCCCAAGGGGAAAGAGACAAATACAGAAGAGGATGGGTATCTAAACACAGAGAAGAAACATAGAAAATGCAGTGTTTCCCCCAGCGCTTTATAGCTAAGGCGGCTGCCTTAGCAATGCCAGCCCCCCGCCTTGACTACCGACCGTTTTTTTTTTTTAAGGCTGCACAATTACTGTACTAGCAAGCGCGATGTGTGCCTGCGCATGGTCATAACTGCGCGAAAGGCCGCGATTAGCGGTAAATAAATATGCACATATGTCTCCAAGCGTTTCTCTATTTTTCAGCTGCTCTGTTTCTGCGGCTTTGCGCACGCGATTGTACCGCACCGCGCGCGACTATGGCATGCACGCGGGAGAGTTAAACGAGCAGAAGCAAACCGACATTTAACCGGTGGCGATAATAAACGCAGTGCGGTTCTATGGGGATATTTAGCTGAACAGAAAGAAGTGCTCTGCAAAGCTAGATCAGTTTAAGACTCCACATCACCGTGGCAACACAACCTATCTATCAGCTCAGACAGCGCAGAGAAACGTTTGATGAATGCATGAGAGTGATGGCCCAGCCAAGTTTCAGTAAGTTTACAGAAGTGCCACACTGTTACTGTCTTTGACCTTTGGAGAAATGTATTTAATCATTTTAAGGGGAAAACACATTGTATTTATTATTTCAACTATTGAGTTATTTTTCAAACAGCATGCTAGTGTAGGCCAACAAGATATATTTTCTGAATTTTCAATGCTGCTTTATTTTTATGTTTTAAATTGGGAAATACATGTTCCAAAACGACCAATAACCTCTGTATTTAAAAATAAATCAAGCAAGTAGGCTAAAAATAACCATAAATGAATTATAGGCTATTGCATCACAATAGGCCTATTGTCCACAATAGTCGCACAACAGCCACTCATCAAAAAATGAACTTTAAAAAGTTGAATTTGCACTTTGATGTGCATACACATGTTGGTCCATTATTATGGTCCATTATTTGTATTGAGTGTGTCTGCATAGTATTGCACCAAAACAGTAGAAGTTTTCTTTAATTGTGTTTTGTACTGTCTGCATGTTTGCACAAAATATGTACCTGCACATAGCAAACCAAATTGCAGAACTGTAAGGTCAGTGTCTGTTGTTTTTTTGTATTCAAATAAGCAGTTGTTTATTTCTTTACTGCGCATTGGCATCTTTGAGCAAAATACCCCCAAAGTTTCACTGCGGCACATTGCGCCGCAACATTTTTTTTTAAATGTTAAAGTAAAATTCATCAATCTGGTGCACTTTGAGAAGAAAACTAAGGCTAAATCAACTGTTTCCTATGTAAGCTATTTAGTACTATTTTCTGGAATAATTAATAGACACAGAATGACCAAAAAGCAGAAAGAAGAAATGTACATGTTTAAAAAATCCAGTCAGCCTTGGGAATTTTTTCCCTTCGTTTGTATTTTTTAATGGCCCAATAGTCCCCTGATCTTCGTAGCCCCGAACAATGTTATTTAAAAAATAACAAAAATGTACTGACGAATGAAAGGCCCCCGATATCCGTTTTTTTTCTTCCTAAATAACATTTTTCTGGGCCTTCAAAGATCAGGGGCCTATATTGAGCCAGTTAAAAAAATACAAAAAATAAGTTTTTATTTTTTTTGGTGCAGCCCCCCTCTGCCTTGGGCCCCCCAAGCCTGTCCGCAGTCAGACGGCCCTGAACGTAACTGACCATCGTCAGATGCTCATAATTACAGAGTAGAAGTTGAATTCGTCATAATACAATTCAATGCAGCCTCTGAATGGGCGCATAGGCTACTGGAGCACTGTCAGACAGTAATATGTGTGAAACACATAGTCACTGTAGTAGTAACGTTCAGTTATAGTTACTGTAGCTGTAGGAACCGTTGGTCTACAATGAACTGGCGAATTTTTTTTTCTTTTTTTTTGAATGAACTGGCGACTTGATCAGAGTGTAGCGCGGCCAGATGACAGCTAACGTAGGATTCAGTCTGTGCCCCGTCAAAGGTAATGTTATCAATGAACAAGTAGTAGGCTAATTGTTTCAGCCTCCCTCTGTGGTTTTACTCTCACCATTCTTAGAAAAAAAGTTTTTGAAGTCCTGGGCCCCTGCTCTGCTGCTCATATGTATCCTACTCTTGGCCTCCTTCTCAATTCTTTTCTGGTGTGCGAACTTGTGCTTTTTTGGGGGCATCCTCGCCCTGCTTGAGTTCGCTCGCGTTCACTTAATTCCAATGAGGAAGAACGAACCGCGGGGTGGACCAAACCATTTTTTAAGAAGGGGTCCAGGGGTTTATTGAAATGATTAAAACTAGAATATTGTATGACTTGTGGCTTTGTTTTAATTCGGACTCATTCCTATGATTATATATTAGTTCACTGTATGCATAATAATTTTTTCGTAGATTCTACTGGGGGCTGTGTGGGCCCTAGCTGGCTGTGGGCCCTTATAATCGTCATAACCTTTACCCCCTATACGACGGCCCTGGGTACACAGACAAGTAAAGATGTCTTCTTTACATTTCTTAATGCATCTGTCTTCTGCAGCAAGCAACACAGCTACGTAAAAGGAAAAAGAAAGAAGTGGTGATTTGCACATGACAGTTAATGAGAGAGAGAAAAAAAAGAGAAAAGTGGGTGGGGGTAGAAAACAAGGCAGAGATAGACTGAGCACAGGTTGGTGTGCTGATCCGATGTGTCTGTGGCCCCCTGAGAAAGCTAAGCCTATTAGCTAATACAGAGAAAGTGGATGAAAACAAGGCAGAGGTGGCCTAATCAGGTTGGCCTGAGGTGTGAAGGCTTAAGTAGTAGCGGCTAGAGATCCCTGAAACATGCAAGACAAGGACCTTGCTCACAGTCGCCCTCAACACTTCTTTGCTGAAACGGACACCCATGTGGCAGTGGCGTAACTTTGATGTTCATATTGGTGGGGACACATTTTGGCGAAACGTCACACAATTTGGCGAAACGCCCTTGCCCCAGACCCAGCATCCAACCGCTCACTAGTTTATTAACCAAACCAGTTTTATCATGTATCTATGTACAGTTTAGTCAAGAGTTGAGCGGCTATCAATCGTTTTGTACTAAAAAACTTATTATATTCATACATCCTTGGCTGCTTATGTTTCACAGTAGGGCTGTCTCCGACTCGGAATTTCAGTTTACGAGTGAACCGGGGAGTTGGAGCGCAGCTGAAGCGCGAGCGTGCCCGAGCCTCGACGAGCCGGTGAGAGAGAAACAACACAGAGCCGGTGACGGCTGCAGAGAATGGTGATTTGCGCGAGTAAAAAAGACAAGATGCTCGCGGTCTACCTATCTTTACTACAGCACATAGCAGAGCAGAATCAATAGGCATATATGGTGCGAAATTTGCACAGTGCTTTGGTTCTGCTTTCTGCTTTCTCCTTTCCAGTGGCGTGGCGTGGGGATTTTTTTTGAGGAAGCCAAGTGAGACAACACCTTTAATCTACATGTGTATTGTAAGGTGGGGGACAGAAAAGAGTAGGCTACGTCGCAGCTTGTATTTAATGTAACTACAAGAGCTATTATAGCGCCTGGTCACTTTACCAGGACTTACACACGCCTGTAATCTCTCCGACACCGCTCGTTCGCTCTCTCTCTCACTCACTCACTCACTCATTCACACACTTCCTTATCGTCTTATTAAATTATAAATTTTATTATAAATGCACCCCCCACCCCGACCGGAATGCACAACTAGCCGCTTAATGCCCAATGCAGATTCGAATTAATTCACAATATAATTAGGGGACGTTTAAGGCTATTTTAAGTTTCACGTTCACATGAGACACGACTCACACAATCAGTTGTAGGTGCTTGACATACACACATACTTTTTATACATCCTTTTCGTTTAAGAACTAGGCCAAATGTTCATTACAACACTATACTTAAGACAACCCAGAACAGCTTCAGTGGATATACAGTAGGCCTACCAATGCAATTTAATCCAGGCAATCAAGGCACAATTAGCAATAAAATAACACGAAACATAACACACATAGTTACACAGACAGTTAAGGGAACAGTTAACCCGCGCCGGGAGAAGGTGTGTATTTTACTCACTATTTGTAGAGGAAGGCCATTAGCTGAAGTTTGCCGCTACCAGCTAGCCACTCGGTGCGGACATAGTTATCCTCACGGAAAGTGCTATAAACTTTCTTTCTCTCCACACGCATTGGCCTGCCGTCAGATTTGATTTTTAATGGCTTCTCAATTGGCTGTTTGGTAAAATAATTTGTTACTAAATACTCAAAATCTCCACCCTCCATAACTGTTCTTGCTAATATGATAACAATGCAAACATGCTAATCTCCCGCTATTGTTATTGTTGTTAAATTTCAGTGACGTTGATAATGATGCTTTGATTTGATTGGTGTGAAGCCAAAGGCCGAGTGGCTTCCCTTGGCACCCTCCTGACCAATCACAGAGGGCAGTGGTAATAGCCTCACCTGATTGGTCAATTATTTTTCTTTTTTTTACCAAGGGAAGCCAGCTCGGCCTGGCCATGTCCATGGGCCTGGCTTCCTCGCAGACATACAGTGTGCAGTGTCGTGTTTCGCCGCGTCTTCAGAATCTAAATGTAAAGGGGCGCTGTTTCGCGCATTGTAAAATGCTCAACGAGAGGAGAGAAATGGGGAAGAAATTACAGGAGCACAGCACCAAAGATTACCGAAACTGTTAATATAAATGTTTTTATTGGATGACAACTAACTACAGCCTAAAAAACAGGGAAGCCTGGCTTCCCTTGGCCACCGGGAGAAAACGCCACTCCTTTCCTTTATTTCCCCGACATTCTTCCTCAGTTGACGTCAAACTTCAGCCGCATTCATAGCGCAGCAGCTGAGCTGATAGATTCCGAAATGACAGCAGAAGCTGTTTTGCCGCTCTCAAATTAAGCAACCAATCACCGCTAACCAAAACACAACCCACGACAACCAACAGGAGGCAAAGCCAATCACAAAATACTTAAGGCGGGACTATAAAGACGCAACACATTAACCCTTTCTCGTCGTTGTCATATCCTTCTCATATTGGTGTGGACAATTTCAGCACATTTGAATATTGGTATGGACACGTCCACACCGTCCATACGCAATTTTACGCCCATGCCATGTGGTGTAACATAGTTGCTTCGTGAAGCCCAATGGAGCCTCTGAATTAATTCTCGCAACGGTCAATTCCCACTTTTTTCATTTTACCAGCAGAACAGACTGGGTAACTGGGATGGAAACGGCCCTTACATTGTTTCTAAGAGAGGAAAAAGAGGCCCCACAAAGCAGTTTTTACAGTGGACTGGTTGTGTGCTCATAAGGACTCTCTAGTCTGAAAGGTAAACATGTTATATCTGGCAATACGATGAGGGGATCTAGTATACATTACCATTTAGATTTAAATCATAAAGCATCAATGTCATTGATGTGTTGCCATAAATTGTGACAATTTCAGGGTTTTTGTGTGGTAAAATATGCAAAGAACAGAAATGAAAGAATAACCCACAAATGGGGACAGATGGAGAAATTGGGAACACCATTTAACAAGGCAAAGTCATGTAACATGCAAAGTCCAATATACTAAGAGTCATGAAAATATGAAATTCTAATATAAATACTAGGGATTGGCACAAGTAGTGTAATCCAAGATCGATTTATTGCATTAATTCCTCAAGGAACGACCGTTTATCTATTATCTATTTTAGAATGCAACGCATCTGTCTGCAGGAATAACGATGCACAGTAATAAAGCATACCTTACACTTCAAGCTTATTCTCAATTTAACAGTTCACAATTTTTTTAATAGTCAGGTCTCAAATTACTTGACTTTGTGTCTAAACAAACGGTATACAGTAGGTGGGTATAAAATCTACAAAATAATTCAAATGGGCTGCAGTAAAAACTAAATTAGTCACTATTGCCAATAAAAACAGCAGCAAATAAAATAAATAATATAATTCAAGTTAATATATTGCCTAATTAATACCAAAGCAGAATAAATAGTTCTAAATTGGACCGGGAAATGCTCAGTCCTGGTGTAATTACTCATGGACGATTGCAATCAACTGAAAAACCTTATAATCTGTTTTGAAATAATGACAGCCTATACATTTTGTGTAAAACATTCTAAAATCCATATCAGGCCTAAAAACACACACAAACACACACATAAAAAACCTTGAGTGCCCCTGTAAACCAATAGAGTTAATTTAAAAAGAGGACTTCTTGAGGAATCAATCACTCACGCCTATCCCTAATAAACAGAATATATGTACAGGCTGTGCGCACAGACAGACTTAAGTCTGCACTCTGCACCATGAGTGTGTGGACAGTTGTCATTAATTCTGTGCATGAATGTTCACACTACTGGAGAGGGAAGAAGTATATCTGACACACAACAAAAAGAAGTACACAGCACTTTCAAGTCCCAGACAGGAGAATGCACTCAGGGATCTCTGACAACATGATGCATATTTCAACAGGAGTTAAAAAATATTAAATAAAAATTCCATGCCACTGTGAAGAATTTGTCTCTGCGCGCCCCCTTCAAAGTAGACCTTGAAAACCATTGAAGACTACCTCTCCACACTTGGAATCTATGAATAATTTCCATTGGATGGAACAGGGGACAGCAATACAAAAATAAATCCAATTTAAGACTCTCGGAAAATGATTGATTTGGCAAAGTCGGCACCTATTAGGAAAAGAGGCGACCATTACAAATTGACCAGGTGTGTCTATGTCAGACGTTTCATGTATGATTTCAAGTGTAATGAAAAACCTTAATAATGGGCAGATAGAAATTAATTATTGATTGATCAACCATCTCTTTTTCCTGCATTTCTCCCACTCCCTAGGACAAGAGTCAGTGGGGGTCTGCCAAGGATGGCTGAGTTGATGACTTTGTTTTATTTTGACTAAAGTTGACTGTAAAAAAGATCTGCATGATTACACAAAAACTTAAACTAAAATGCCTGCACTGTTTGTGCTGGAAACACTAAAGTCCATTAGTTAAATTACATCTTGCAACTCAACCTGCAAGTTTTAAGAGTGCTAAAATGGAATCCCACCAGGGTATTAACCATAGTGCAAAAGAGAATAACATATTAAGAGCGTGTGGGTTATAGTAATGTGTGTGTTAGAGCACTGCCAGAAACTTTCATTGTTTTGACAAGGGATGCACATAGCAACTCATTTCACCAACGTTTAGATTGAAGTTTAAACACTAGTTGACTACCCTATAATCAAGAAGAAACTAAGAAAACCTGAAGGCAATGTAAGCATGTTAAACAATCCGTTAATGTCATTGTAATGTGCGGTGTCTAAATTTAAGCCTCCATTACATAATTAGACCAGAGGCTTCATTTCTGCTATCTTCTAGAAGTTTTTCAAAACACCTGCAACTCACCTGCCTCCTACCACCTCAGCACCAGCTGAAAGCAAAACTGTTCAGGTGGGGGCGAGGCGGAGTAAAGCACACAGCTGAAGGAAGGGTTCGCTGCATACACACAAGCCTCCATGCCAAGGCGGGCGGCACAATGATCGTTTTATTACGATTACTTTGTTTTCATGATTGAGGGAAGCCAAAATCGTAATCGAAATTGAAATACAATAAATAGCCCTGCCCTAATGCACACTGCCTTTTATATACAGTCCAGGCTGGCGCACACA
Organism: Ammodytes marinus; assembly: GCF_949987685.1. Lineage (NCBI taxonomy): Eukaryota > Metazoa > Chordata > Actinopteri > Uranoscopiformes > Ammodytidae > Ammodytes > Ammodytes marinus. The sequence continues at coordinate 12,181,255 of NC_137227.1, forward strand.
CACGCACACACACGCACACACACGCACACACACACACACGCACGCACGCACACACACACACACCCACACACACACACACTTGCTCAGAAAACTAGAGCCGTTTTACTATCAGTCCAGTGCAGCCAAAGAAGGGAGAAGTTGCTTCACTCTTCCCCTGGGGGTTCATTGTTCTTGTTTTGTTGATTTTTAGTTTGTTGTTAGCCTTTTTTGTCATTGTATCTCTCCCTACAGTGTGCTGAATGGGCCTAAATTATTTGTCACACTCAACTTGATGCAATAGTGGGAAGGTAAAATTTGATGAAACCTGCTCATGAATAACCATGAATAATTCAGGAGGCCTTTTCCACAAAATGTTTGTATTTGCAATATGTGAGCATGTATTCCTGGAGACTGTTGAGTTATATTTAGCTCCAGCTTTGTTAGTGAGGATGAACAGAATAACCTCCCATCTGTGTAAATGTCTCACAACCTTATCTCATAACTGATAAACCACAAACATGACTCATGGCAGGGATCCTATATTTTAACCATTGAAGAGAATAACATGCATCACAAAGGCAGAATTAAAAAGCGATGGCGGAGCATATAACAAGTGCAAAGGCAACTCATAGTAGTAAATAAAGTCAGGTATGATCAGGGCCGCCGCTCCCTATACGCAGAGTACGCAGACTGCGTAGGGCACCAAGTTCCTGGGGGGGGGCACCCCAAAAAAAATATATATATAATTATATTTTTTTTTTTTTTTTTTTTTTTTTATTAAAAAGGAAAAAGAGATGGTCCGGGGCCCCCCCAAAATATATATATATATTTTTTTAAGTTCATGATAATCATTACATTACAAAAAATATATAAATTAGTTATGAACAGGCCCATCGTTGTTTTTTCTTAATTGTGTAACCTATCCAGGGGTGGATTACTGCACAGGCACACCGGGCACAGGCCCAGGGGCCCAAGGGCTCAGGGGGGCCCTTAGCCAGAGATACTGATAGTAACTTTTCATGTTGCATAGTCAAAGAGCTCAGTCACTGATGTCAATAACAGGGTCCAAAAAGGAATAGCCTAAATATAAGTACTCATTAAAATGTAACAAGATAGAAATCATCATGGGCCCCTCAACTAGTAGGGGAGAAATACAAAAGCAAGTTATAAACAACGGCATTAGTAGCTCTGTCTAAGGGGGTTGAAGGCCCCCTCACACATACACAAATAAACTTTATATGTGTGAATTCTAAATTGTTCATATCCACCCTTTATCTGTTGAAATGGGCCTCTCCATCATAGAACATGGGTCTGCAGACCAATCTACTGTTTTTACAGTTGCAGAGTAAAGAGTGCTACCTGTTTAAGAAAAATCTGAAAAATAATGTTCCTTCTGCATCTCAGGATTTGATATCTCTCTAGTCTCTAACATTTCCTCACAAAGTGCACCAGATTGATGCATTTTACTTTAAAAAGGTAAAAAAAATTCCACCCACCCCCCAACAAGGTACAGGGTCCCTCCAACAATACCCCAAGATCCTGTGGGAAACACTGACTTCCTTAATATGTTTTTGCCATTAATTGTATGTATCCGTGTAGAAAATTCAGTGTACCTGACTGGATAGGGACAAGTGGGGGGCCCTTTAAGAGTGTAAGCCCAGGGGCCCATTATCTCATAATCAGTCTAGCCCTGCATTCCAATAGTAGTTGCACTTCCCCTTGTTCATTTACCCTCAGCCCTTGGCATGACGTAACAGCATACGTTGCACGGAGGGAACTTGGAGAGCGGAGGGAGACTGGGCGGGGGAGGAGCGGAGGATTTAAATGGAACCCACTTGCCCACTTGCCCTTGTAGTCGCAATGGACCGTCAGTTACATAGGTAAATCTGAATGCAAATATTACAGAATTATAACATTCTGCTAAGGTAGCCTATGTTGCAGAAAGCCATTTCCATAGCATAACAAACATTGAATTTCGACACGGTAACTCAGATTATCAAGATATTGTTACTTACACATGTAAATAGTTTGCTCCGACATATTTTCTTATTTATACTTTCAACCAAAAACATTTGTTTTAAATAGTCCTCTAATTGGCAGCCATCTGTGTTATAGCAGCAATGTGTAAACTGCAATACATTCACTGGATTGTTCGTATGGAAATAGGATAGCCTAATTGAGGCGTTTTGGAATATATTTATATATATATATATAGTTGTCCTGCGGGTGGCCGCGATGTCCCTAAAAGCATACAGTCTACCGGAAAATAAAAGGAGAAGAAGAAGAAGACGAACTGCAATGCACTGTGGGTGATATCCACCTCGGAGTGACCATGGATGTTCACTTGATCACTCAGCCCTCCGAGGGTCTATATCACGAAGTTCACTTCAGTTTCCAGACAATTGGAACGACACTTAAGATGGCAGCGGGGATTCCCCCGAGGGCAAGTGCCTAGGGCAAGTGAACGAGGGCCTGTTGAACGGGTATTGGAACGTACCTTATGATCCTATCACTCAATTCCTTTGCAAAGGCAGTTTTTTCACAAGTTAAGCTGTTCTTTCTGTTAGTAAATGCTGGCAAATGTGCCAAAAAGCAGTCGCAGAGATCTTGCATTGGCAAAAGAATTTCGCGAGCTTCTGGGTGTTTTTTTTTTTTTGGGGGGGGGGGGGCACCCAAAAGCGTAGCAGCGGCCCTGGGTATGATAAATATTTTCACCTCCTCTTTTCCTGACTCACTGGACCCACTACAATTTGCACAGGCCAAACAAGTCAACATATGACATCATCTACCCAGCCATCACAATGTCCTTTCCAACCTGGGAGGAACAGATAAGTCAGAATTCTGTTCATCGACTATTGTTCAGCATTCAATACAATTGTACCATCCAACCTTGTTATCAAGCTCGGAGATTGGTATTCAACTCAATTTATAACTGGACCCTGCACTTCCTGATGGGAACCCGGCCTGTGTGGACAGTCACCACCATATCCTGTAGTTTCTGTTCAAATGCTGCTTAGCCACCCACAGCATCATTGAGTTTGCTGATAAAGAGTCCATAAAGAGATGGTCAGAGCCCTAACATCTTGGTTTCAGGACCCCATAATACTTTACTGGGGCACCATTGAGAATATTCTAGGGTCAACAGGATTATCAGATACTTTCATCTTCTAGCCACCAACTCTTCTGCCTGCAACAGGCGGTACTGCTGCTATTGGTCCTGCAACACCAGGAACAGGGACAGCATCAAGATGTAGGACTCTCAAGCTTGTCACTATGACTGGCACAGCACTGTACATACATACCATTTTGATGAAGTAAATTATGAAAAGAAAGGGTTTTCAAAATAGCTCTGGTACATAGTCTATTTCTTATATGTTTCTGGCCACTGTAGTACGAGCCATGTGTCTAAGGGTGGCAGTAACACTGACATAATGAATATTACATTAGCTAAGTCTTGTTAATGAGAGACAGTTCAAGCACAACACAAGCAAAACATGTGTATTGACCAAATACTAAAGTCAGTCATTGAAAGCTAATTTCCTACACCCCGAATCCAAATCTCCTCATTTAAAATATTCATATCAGCAGTTTGTGATAGCTTCCCTTCAGTACAGTGATCATCTATTCTCATTCAGACTGATTCTGCAAAGTGAATATCTGCTATGCAGAGGCAATGGTGTCTAATAAATCATTTTAAGCTAGCAATCTACAAACATTATGGTGTCCTAGCTAGATTGTTGGCTAGTTATACAGATGACCAACCAGGACACTGTACAATATGTACATACTAGGGCTGTCAAATTAACGTGATTAAAAAAATGTACGCAGATTAATCGCACTTCTATAATGCCCTTTGACCCGGTGCAAAAGTGGTGCGCAGCTGCACCCTGTAGCTTGCTTACACGGCCCGCACGGGTAAAAGGGAGAAAAGTAAAGAGAGAAGGGGCCGAGGGCTCTATGGACGGTTTATGGGATGCTTTGGGCAAATAAGCATGAAGGTAGGAAGACATCTTACTTTATTCTCCGCAGTGTCTGTGCATTATTGATTTAGTGGGTGCAACAATAGGTTCAAAACAGTATCTCTCAATCTTCCTCCGTGTGTCTCAATTTTGTCTGTAGAAGTATGCGATTAATTTAGATTAATTAATCACAGAGCCTGTAATTAATTAGATTACTTTTTTTTCGCTTGACAGCCCTAGTACATACATTATTTTACAATGCAACACACTAACTTTGTATTGTATTTGTGATACTAACCTTCATGAATCTATATTATTTATGTGGCCTAAGAAGCTGTTCATTCAGTCATTCAAATCTTTTTTTGATGAAGGATAAGGATTAGTGGGGGAGATGAAAAATGACTTTGGAAGTTGGTGTTACTAAAGATGATGTCAGTTTTGTAATCTGAGTTTCTGGCCAAAGATCCCCTGGTGGAGAAAAGCAGGGATCAATCCGGGGGTCCTGTTACCCTGGCAGCATAGGTAATTGCCATGAGATGATCTAGTATGCTTGCAGTCTCTGGATTAAAAAGGAAGAGCCTACTGAAGACGAGTCCGAGAGGAGGGGATTATAAAGGGGAGCAGAAAACTACAGCAAAGAAAAGCACTTCATTCTTGCAATCAGTTTACTTTTGAGCTAGAGTTTTGTCAGTGGGACGGAGCAAGACGCAGTGATCAAGGTTAACGCTACCTCTTGCCTCAGAAGAAACACAAGGCTGTTTTTATCACCTGCCTGCTGTCGGTACGTCTTCAACCTGATTCTCTGAAAATGTCTATGGCTAGGTCTGGGGATATGGCAGAACAGATCATAGAAAAACTGTTAGTCGATAGTGATATTTTTCACGATAAATGTAGAATTATTATTTATTTTAAGTTTAAAATCTGTTTTTTTAGACACTTTGTGAAAGTTGTAGCAACCAGACAGTTAACTGTTGGCACAAGTTTGCTGCTGTAGTAGTTGCACTTGCTTTGAACTGGTCATGATGAGCACTGCAATTGCTTTACTGTCGCTGACACTGATTCCAATGACATTTGTATTCCTCTCCAACTACAAGCCCGTCAGCCCAGCCTACCTCTATTCCTGCGATATAAATCCTGTGTTAATGGTCTTCATCTGTCGGGTGGCAACTAGCAGTTGAGGGGCATTAGTGCCCCACTCTCCAAGTGTATGTAACATTTTTTTAAATTTCTAAAAATTATATATATATATATATATATATATATATTTATTATCGCCCAGCCCTACATCTGGCCTTGCCAAATAATCTTAAATAATTAAAGCTCAACACACACACACACACACACACACAAACACACACACAAAAAGATCATGTTGTAACACTCTGTCTTGACCCAATATAGCAAGTGCAAAAGTAATAACAAAGGCTACTTTAGATGGGTGATAGAAACGGGAGTACTTACAAGTTCTTATCTCTCCTTGCATCTGCAGCTTTCACTCTCCTTTTCTGTCTCTTGCCCCTTTCGCTGCTCATGTATATGCACTGGGGGAAACCTGACCAGGCTCTATTACACTATCAGTCACTGAGGCTGCCCTTTGTGAGTGCAGGCTGAAACTCGTGTAACTGTATGTGCATTCAGATGTCTAATAGAGCTAATGTAATTTATCAGGTGGCTATATTGAGCCATAAAAATCCATGCAAGTCAAACGATTGTATGTGAACATCCAAGCTCAACTGGAAACTAGGGAAGCTGAAGAAAGCAGCAGTTTTTGTAACTGACCCATTAAGCTGATGACTTTTCCCTTATAATTATACTAAAGGAAAGAGAACAAGTCATAACTTAAGAAACAGGATGACATGTTGGCACCAATGCTGGGAGAAACAGTTTTAGGATATTAATCACGATAATATAGTGTAGTTCAAATGATGTCATACTTTCTTAATGCCGCTTTGGACACTTTGATTGAATGCACCCTGTGTAGTCAAGTGGAGTTCTACAGCCCTTTTGGCATAAGTGCACTACATTGGAGTCAGCAATAGGATGATCGGATCAATAGCAGGCCTGCAGATCACTAGTTTGTGTTGGTGTGCATTTGCATGTGTGTTTCTCCCCCATCAATTCACAGCTGGATGCTGTACTTATACTACCCTAATACTACATCCTGCTCTCATCGTAGGCGAGGGGTTTCAAATCAACATTAATAGACAGCAGGCCGAGGCACAGGGATAATGACTGACTGAATGCTTAGAGTGGTATTTGAGAGCAAAGCCTCAGACAACAGATCTGGCTGAAAAAGAGAATGATTTTGTTAGAATAAATGGTGTTACTATTAGGTATCAAACCCACTACACTGTGTTGTGAACGTCTAATATGGCCCTCCCATGGCTGCTACACTGCTAACTAACCGCCAGTGGCACATGAGGACCCCCATAAAAGATCCTATATGAAGCAGGAAGCCATATGAGGTATCTGAACTGTTGAAGTCTGTCGTCATACTTTGTTGTTGTGCTGCCAGCTCACTGTGAACCAGCATCACAGGGGGCTGGCGCGGAGAACAGACAGTGGGAGAGTGGTAATGCCCGAGTTCCCGCAGAGTGACAGCTAATACCTTTTTGAAAAAGTGGCCACGGTGCCACCAAAGGGAACAGGGGGATAGGCAGTGAAAAGTTCAGCCATCTCATCTCGGCTTATGATCGCCCCCACTGCACTAATCTGACAGCTGCTATACGCCATCCTGCCTGGAAAGCCCATTTCTTTCCATGCTCTCTCCTTCTTTATCTTTACATTCAAAATGACTTCCTCACTTTCATTTCTGCATTCACGTTTCCTCTCCTACTGCTTTCTTCTCTTGCGACTTGTCACAGAGTGCCTCCTCCCTGCCTGACATGGGATCAATATTGTTTCTTTCTCCCTCTGTGGCTTTGGTAACAGCAAATTAATTCAAGAATAATGCCAGTTGACTAGGGGGGAAAACACAAGAAAAAATACCATTGCTCATTGCTTTTCATCAATAAGCCTTGACGTGCTCCATGAGCTTTTGGTCTATAATCCTTCTACAAGTTTTCAGGGGAAAGCAAGCCTAAAACCCCCTAAACTTAGATCTGACGAGTCAAACTGCCTCTGTGAATAAGATTCAGTGGTTGACTTTGCCAAAAGGATCATTAAAGCTGACAGTAGTAATGTACAGTGTTCAGAGTATTTCAAATCACTTTCTGGTAAATAATATGAGGTTGCCATGTATTCAGACTAGCCTTGCATTACCTCAGTCCCTGCAATGATCCATAACCAGCTCATCAAACTGATTGAAAGGTTACTTAAGCTAATAGCTTGAGTGTAGCACCACCGATTGATCAATTCATTGACCGATTGATTTAAGGGAGCGGTGCCACTGTTTTCAAAGTGAAAACGCTGATGCAGTGCAGTCACTTGCTTACAACAGTCGGAACATATTGATTCATTATTTTTTGCCACTGACGGAAATGCAACTTGAGTGCACACCCACACACATAATAAATATACAAGACCAGTCACATAGCACTGAGAGAAACAAATATCAATTAATATTATGCAAATATTCTCTCGCCATCTCTTCCCTCTCTTCCATTTCAGCGCTCAGCCCATCCTAACTTTCCATTGAGGGACTGCAAACAAGATGGTGCCTATTAGATTGTGGGATAGTGGAAGTCTTTAACTATGATGTGTCATCAACATGCCCCCTTTATAGCAGCTCTGTGATTAGAATATTCCCTTACGCTTCTCCAATATTCAGCTAATTGAGGACAAGGGCCTGATGATTAATTATACCGTCCCTGTACACTGTTTACCTAGATGATCGCTGATGATGCGGGGTGATTCAAATTGAACTGCCACTCAAATTCAGGCTCTGTGTCAAGCATTGTGAAACTGTGATGATATCAGCAATTTGGAAGTCTGCTTACTATTGTCGTTGCACGTAAATCACTGCTGTGATTCTATTATACCAGGATAATGCAAGGAATGAACTGAAATCTGCACAGAGACTGTGCTAAATAGGGGTGTAACGGTACATGTATTTGTACCGTACCGTGACGGTACAGGCACGTATTTGGTGTTACAGAGGTGGACCGCGGTCCGTTCGTGGCGTACATAGCGTTATATGGCGAATGTACAGGCTTGTTTTGCTGTGTGGAACTTAAAACTTGTCATCGGAGTTCCCCCCGGACCATTTAGCCTCCGGCTCGGCTCGCACGTGCGCAGTAGCAGCCAGCGATTGAGAGTCTCTTATCTCCATGGTGAGCATGAGGGTCAGGCAATGTTGCTAACTTAGCGACTTTTCAGACCCCTCTGGCGACTCTTTTTTCAAAAAAAGCGACCAGCGACCAATCTAGCCGCTTCTTCTGGTGTTATTGGTGACTTTTGGAGACCCTGGCTGTCGCTAAAGCATGTATCGCTCTTAACTTCTAAACGAGCAGCGGGTGACTCCGCGGCCACTCCCCCCGTCCCAGAGCACTGACAGGCGGCCGAGTTCTCACGCAGCAGTCAGAGCAAGAGATAAACAGCTCTCCACTCTAGTGTTCCGTTTGCATCACTATTAGCAGTTATAACCCTCGTTTACGGTCTATCATCAGTAGTGCAAATAAAGATGTTATACAGTGCTATCGAAAAGAGAGCGAACTGCATGACGAAAGTCAACAGGAAACCGGAGCTTGCAGGCGCCCCCCTGTTATTCAAATCCCGTTTGAGAGATAACTTAAGATTCCAGGTGAATTATGAAAACAGTGATAGACGTTTGGAACAATGTCGGCAGAAGGGGCATTGTTTCACTGCGATCGCCTATGCGGCAACTCGTCGAACATGCATACGCATTTTAGAAGGCACCATCCAGGTGTCCAAAATAAATAAATAAATAATAATAATAAAAAAAATACGGGGCGATAGTGTATTACAGAACAGTTTGTGGCGTTCGGAGCGCAGAATCTAGGTCTACTATAGGCTACTGACGAAAATCACACAACACATTGCATCTATTTATTAACAATATTTATGAATTTAGGCTAAATTTTGCTGCTCCAACTCAATTTCAGCCCAGCCAGGCGATAGTTAAGTTTCAGTTTCGTTTTCATCTCCGTGGTATACAGCCGTTTGGACCAGCTGATCGGCTCCCGACAGCAGGAGTCAGTCTGCGTTCCAGTTGTACTGGGAAGTCGGATTTATGGTGCAAGTGATAACTGAACTAAATGATAAAATAAAGCGATCTTCTCCTTCCTATATCTATCTATCTTTATCCCTCCACTGCACACTCAGTCACTACTATCCATGCTAAAAGGAAGCAGGATTATAACCTCATTTAGCACATTATTTTTAAATATTTTATATTATTTATTTATTTATTTTCTCCCCCATCTAATTTTGACGATTTTTAGAAAAATGTGTTGGTCTGTAAGCGCTAAGGGAGCAAGTTTAAATAAAACCTGTGAACCTTAACTTTTAAATGTATTTTATTTAATGTTTCTATGTGCTACACAGGCTTAGATATTAAGGTTTTGGTAGACCTTACAATTCATACTATTTTTTTAGAAAACCCTCAGGCATTAAGGACATGCATCCTAGATTGCAATAGTCATCAATGGGTTAAGAGAGCTGCATCAATATTTTTTTTTTAAAGTCAAAAAGACTCATTAATAGCCTACTGTATATTTTTTCATTGCAATTTTAGTTTATGCTGCACATTTGAATTGCCATATAATATAAATAACCCTGAGTATTGTATCTATCTGGTATGAATTTAAGTCAGCACATAAAAATGAGCTTAAACTTTGTGGAAGATTTCATAATTTCAAAAGTGATATGCAAATAAATTGGTAAAGGGTGCATGTCAGAGACACAAATAGAGGATTATTGGATTATAATTGTCCCTACATCTTATTTCCATCTGCAGTCATTAACACATTGGCCAAAACCACAAGTCTTGAGGACAGTGTGGCCTGGCCCCTGTTTTTGGTCATTAGGCAGTTGATGAATGTCCCCAGGACCACAACACAGAGAGAGACTCCCTGCAGATTGCATAAACAGATCAGTCATTTGCCAAACCAAACTGCCAAACTGTTGGTGACACAACCCAAAGAGGAGACAGACAACCTGTGCTTGTTTAGTTTACTTGGACCTATTTTTTTAACATTAATGCTCTGCATTCCTTTATTTCGTTCTTTAAAATACCTTGCTAGTTGCTACATACACAATATACTGATTCGCTGTACTGTCCAAGCAGTAGTATCGTAGACAGTATTTTACGGCACAACCCTACTACAAAGACAGGAAGACAAGAGAGAGAGAGATGAAGAGTGTCTTAAATTGTACCCGATGCTGAATGCACCAAAATTAAACAAGCCGGAGCCTATGAGCGTCAAAATGCCCCTCAAGATGCATTTGCCATGAAATAATCCAGTATTAAGACATGCTCTGTGGGGAAGGAAATACACAGCAGACCCTCAGAAAAAGCCAGAGGGACTGTAAAGCACAAGCTTTTTATTTGAATATTATTTGAATATCAAATGATAGCAATTTGCTCTGCCCATCTTTCCTGCAGGACTTGCTAACACAGAGTGCTTCTGTGGAAGTCAGAGTTACCAGAGTGAATTTACGTTCCACTTAACATGGCTTCTCTGCTCCACTTTTCACCTCCTCCTCTTCCACATCCTTTCCTCTCATGCAAAAGCGACATCATTCCTTGTGTGTTAACACAGATTTATGAATATGTTTTCATTGAATTATATATAATTGGGCTCAAACCTAGTGAAGTATAACACCTTCAACACAACAAGCAAGATATGGTGGGATGGGAGCCTTTTGCTGGCTATGTTTGATGAACTGAGGCTGTTGGATGAAGAAAAAGTAGGTTATAATTCCCATAATTCTTTTATGACTTATCTACCATGTATACTTTACAAGTTCTACAAAGTTAGCTATTAAAGGAGAAGTAAGCGATATGGTCCTTTTAGCTAACTTCCTCTCAGTGACTGCAGTTAGCAGTCCCCTCCCTCGTCCCTATGTCACCACCACATGAACGCACAGCCATCTTGGTCAGATATTGCCGCGGTGGAGAGCAGTGAGTCATCGTTCACGGGCACAGAGACCCCTCCTCTTTATAGCGCTCTGTCTCCTGATTGGACAAAAACGAGTGGGATACTCAAAATGTTATCTAGCAATACAAAGCTGAATGACTGGGAGACCTGTGTGGAGAACTGTACAAGTTTAAGTGATTGCTGAGTAGCGTGATTTTACACGTACATTAATAAAAAAATATCGCATTTATTCCCAGTCTAACACACTTCACATCAAGTCAATTCCTTTTGCAATGGGCCTGACTGTTATATGGCCAACCACACTTTAATTTGCAATCCACAGGTTAGATTTGCCTACTCATGCAGATCCAGTGCATATGAGTGAACTGTCATTGGATAACAATCACAGACTAAGTGCATGACCAACAAGACGTTCGTTGCCTGTTCAGCTAAATTATGCACAATGACATCTTACACATGCCTTTGTCTGTTATGCCGTGGGGCCTTAAATGCTTAGCCTCCTCAGTGTGAGAGTTTGTGTGCATTAAAACCCAAAGCACAGCTGTGTCGACACTGAACTCGACCCATCCATGATTTAATCCTCATTATACACGCCGACATCCTCGATAGTACCATCGTTTCAACCCTAGTCTACTGAGCCAATTGTAGGCCATTAGAGTTGAAGGTATTAATGCCACTGCATTGTTTGAGGCTGAAATGTGTCTTAGGCATATTTTGTGTGAGCTGCCTTTAGGTTGGGATAAAAAAAAAAGACAGTTGGTTTAAGCAGCCAGTGAAGGCGAGGAGTGGAGATATGCAAATGCACAAATTCCCTGACATATCTAGCAGCACAGGGGATGCCTATGAAAACAAATAATGCAGCTGAATGGAACGTTCAAAGGAATTAGATGGCTGGGCTGCCATCTCTTAAGAGTGATGTAATGCGGGACACAGTTAGGTGATGATTAGCAAATATTTCAGCAATGGCAAATATGGATACATGTACCTTCTACCATCTGGCTGAAATGCGATACTATGCGAAACTACTGACACAATTGCAATACAATTACATTTAATACAATAGTTCAATTGTGGTCTGAATACTTGTCGTTATACAGAAGTGTAAGGTCTGTTCTTTCCCTAATTACTAAAAGTGAAAGGATCTAGCACTAGCTAATCTCCCCTGTGCTTCTGACTCATATTATGGTCAGCTGAGCAAGGAACTAACAGTGACGCCATGTTTTTCTTGGCCGCTACACAAGCAACCTGTTCCATAATTTTAGAACACAACTGTGAATAACAAGAGGCAATGATGAGACTTCTATCCTAACGAAATATTACCTATATTTACAAACAAGGACAGGACAGGTAACCAAAAGTGAAAAATATTGTGATATTAATTCAGGCCATAATATCACCAATCCATACAAGGAAGAGAAGGAAACAAGACAAATAGGAAGGGACCAATATAAGATTTAGTGTCTACTGATCAGAGGCAAAATACTGTCATGCTAATTGCAAAAATGTATGTGCATGCATGGTACTTTTGACACACTACTATCTTTACTTGTTTAAACACACCACTACTCTATTGGATAAACCAGCCCAGTTGTGAGGCTCCCTAAGTGCCCAAAGAGCTCAGATTGATGGACGTGTCCGACAGCCGTTAAACATTCCCAGATTTACACACAACTCCTGACGATGAAGCAATCATAACTACATCCAGAGCACTGACGTAAATCTAACAGCCAGCCAGACTTAACACAAACAAAAAACACACACACACACGAAGATCAAGAAAGACGATGATTTTTTTTCTCTCTCAAAGGCACCATTGTTCTCCCACAAAACACAATCATAATCCAATGTTAACTCCATATTTAAAGAGTGGACACTTTCTCCATGAAATTCTTCTTGACCTCCTTTCACAAATAATAAGCAAGCAGTGTTGCATTGGAACTCAGCGTGCCTCCAACATTAGGCCATAGGGCCTGGGCTAATTCAATTATAAAGCCTTCACATATGGGCAGAAGCTCTGCAAAAGGCAGCATACACTCCGAGACATGCCTTACACGTAAACAAGAAAAGATGAGGTTTCCTGCCCACAGGCTAGGATCCATGACTACTTCCTTACATTTGCTCATACTCGCACTAAAACACATACACCTTTAGTCACACACACAGACAAAATTATGAGCACTCACATATACCCTTAGCACATATACCTACTGGACATACTGACACTCAAACCCCTGGAAGCATTGAGGTGGTGCAAACCAAGGCAGCACGTACACTCCTGAGTGACATAAATAAAAATTAGAAATAAATAAAAAATAGGCAGCACAAACACACATCTGAGTTAGATGACCTGAGTTCAGAGAATAAGCCAACAAAGCATACATCCAGAGATGGTTGACCTTTAATGTGGCACCGCTGGGCATGTTTTTAAGTTCAAGATGTTGCTATTCCAGTCATGAATCAAATCAAATCAGTTTTATTTGTATAGCCCAAAATCACAAATACATTTGTCTCAGTGGGCTTTTAATTTCATACAATATGATATATGATACAATATGATACAATATGACACCCTGCCCTTACACCCTTGACATCACTGATGAGCCAACTGAGCCACTAGGTTTGAGGCACTGACAATGTTCTGGAACCTCTACCCTGTCTTTTATGCTAACTCCAGATGCACTGTCACCTAAAATGATCATGTAGTCTGAGAACTAGCTTACTCCTATTATTTTGGAGTTCCCACATCTTCCTGCAACACTCGTTTTTGATAATTTGTCAAACTATTCATTGATCCATCCAATCACATGTCCATCAAATCAATGAGAATGTAGGGGTTAAATGTATCACCCCAGACCTTGTGGAAAGGATATTTCAGGAGGAGTAGAATATGTTCGTAAACAAAAATGTGGGCCCTGCTGCTCTAAACAACAACATTAAAGCATTACATTTTAAGGGAAGCTCTCTAACAACTTGAAACAATGGGGTTCTGAATTTCCTGTGAGGAAAGTTTGTTTATTCACCTATAAGAATATACCTTAGAAAATATTCACTTTCTAACACACCCAAAGTTCCATAGTGCACATTTAATTTACACGTACACATTATGGGGATTAAAAGGGGCCCCTTCTTGAGCATGCCACCACATGCGTCAAGTCACACTGATACTGTTTCGATATTGCAATGCAGTGAAAGTACAACAAAATACAGAGATGAAATAGGCCTATTTAAGCTACACATACTATAGTATGTAGATTAACTATATAGAGTTTCCTTTCCAAATTAGGCCTCAAACAGTCAAACAAGCTGACACCTACTTTTACAAAATCACTGACATGGAAGGAAGACTTATTCAGGGGGTTGCTCCCCCCACACACATAGGCCTACTAAAAACCATTACACAACAACTGCCACGTAACACAACCCCAAATCAATAAAATACAACACTGTACATTCACAATTTTTTTTTTACTTATTTTGTCACCGTTTTGTAGACCTACTTATTAGGCCTATGTCCTTTTTGAACCTCTAAACGCAATAGCTCAACCGTTATTCCACCTGTGCTGCTGAGGTCTAATTAGCCACAACCGAAAACACCTGTGTCTCTAAGCCTAGCTCTGTCAGATAGGGGGGGAGAAGCTAGTTTCCTATAGGCCTATAACACGACGCTCACGTTTTTTGAACCACTTATATTTATAAAAACCTAATAAAACATATTAACAAATATAAACTATTAACTCTTAGAATAGTTTTAAAACACACCTGCGCCTGTTTAGTTGTTACAAAGATGCCAATTCTATCACAAAGCGACCATGAAACGCCAACAATTGTTGGCTCTTGGCAGGGTTTTTATTTTTACTGCACGGCAACTCAAACAAAGTTATTAATTTACATAAAACCCCCGGGTCTTTAAACAATTGACCGAAAACCTAAACTCACTCACCATGTTTGTGTCCTGCTCTTCGGTATCTCCTGCTCCGTTTTTTTGATTTTTTTTAACGAACTCGCACTCCACTTTCACAATGATGCTTGCAAGTTGGGCATTTTAACACTGCCCTAACATTTGCTCTTAAACATAGCTTTCCGTTATCTTAAATTGTTTCGCTGTATCCTCCTTTATAGTTTATCTTAAATTGTTTCGCTGTATCCTCCTTTATTGTTTATCTTATTTTCTTCACTATATGTCTTATTCGCACCGCCGCACTTAGACGCTGTCTCGAGACGTTAGGTGAAGGCTAGACTGTACCACTCTGGGGGGGCGGGGGGGCTCAACTATTTTGACATTCACTGTAACAGCTACCCAGATTTATATAACGTTCACACGTTTAATTTTTGGCCTCAGGTAGTTTTTGTAAGAGTCTAGTTTACGTTCCATTTTGCATTTCACAACATTTAACACTTGTAATGCCTCTCAGAGATGCTTTTCATGAGCCTTACACTACAATACAACTCCCCTCTATAGTGCCATGTTTAAGTCAAACGCTCTTTTTGAAAAATGCTGGATTGAAATGAATAGGCCATAATACTGAACACAGTTACCTGCAATAGAGAGAAAGCTGTCAATAATTCTGCAACTCTGTTATATTGCCTGGGCTCCATCCACTGTCAATGCCATCCTATCAGTCCATCATGTCTGAGTCAACCTTGACATTTCCAACGCTCATTTTGAACCCATGCTAAAAGCTTCTCTGTTCTAGAGATAATCACTAAGGAAAAAAAAAGAATGATGTCATAAAATTGGTTGCATGCCATTTATTTTTTTACTCAACTGAGCAAAGCTATAACCAGAAAGGGAGTTGAAATCCTACAGCTAGCTCTGACATAGCCAGCCCTGTGCACTGCCTACCCACACCACCCCTTCTCAGGAGTCGGCGGAGGCATAGAAAAAGGCCTGAAGTGTTGGGAAAAAAAATTGCCATGCTCTGCAGTAAGCAGAAACATGTTTAGCATTTAACACAGCACAAAAGGTAAAGGTCTCTGTCTCTTGATTTAGTCTTTTCTCCTTCTCTCTCTCTCTCTCTCTCTCTCTCTCTCTCTCTCTCTCTCTCTCTCTCTCTCTCTCTCTCTCTCTCTCTCTCTCTCTCTCTCTCTCTCTCTCTACTTCTATCTCTGCTCGCCATACATGATTTGCATGAACATGACTATGAGTGATATGTTCCCGCTTACGTTGCTGGAGGCATATTCCTTGCACTCTTGGCATCTTGTGACTTATTGTCTCCTTGCCATCCATACTGGCCCTCCTTTCTCTTTCTCTCTCTCTCTCTCTCTCTCTCTCTCTCTCTCTCTATCAACACCTCCCTAATATGAATGGATGTCAGCTGCATTCTCCTCACTCCCCCACATCTCTTCACACAACGGACTGCCCCATACACACACACACACCCCTTGCAGCTCACCATCACCGGCGTATCTCTCCGTGGATACTTCCCCCCTGAGATTACGGGCTGCCTATTTGACGCGGCACGGTCAGTGGAGCATATGAAGGACGGATGGAATGGTTTGGTAGCAAGAGGCCAACAAAGGAGGCCAGCAGGCAGACAGAGCGGAAAAGGAAAAGGATGGGAAGACCTCAAACCTCATGTTTGATGCATCTGGGTATATTACCACCATCTTGTCTTACCTGTGATTTGGGGCTGAAATGATAAGGTGGGTAAGGGTCTGGGTGGCAGGATGGCCTATAGAGGAAAGGTTCAATCCCCGGCACTGGACAAATGGGTTGTATTTGTAAAGTGGTGGCTGGTATTACAGCTACGGTGTCCATCATCTCTACCATTGTGTCCTTGATCGGGGCAATTCACCCTCAACTGCTCTAGGGACTCTGTACTATGCGTTGTACTATCCGTACTATGTCGCTACATATACACTATGCACTATGTAAGTACCCTGCGTGAGGACCCCCTTTGAAGTGTGTTGTGAGAGGGGATATGCGGAAAGACGGATTTCAATATAGCCTTGACTAATAAAGGAACTTAACTTAAAGAAAAGAAAAGGAAAATCAAACTGAATCCTGATGCACTGCATTAGACACCATGTGGGTCAGGGAACACTTACTGTACCAAAGGTAATGATTTGGATTTAAACGTACAAGGTGGTAACCCAATTGCAAATGACTATTTAGTTCCCACCAGGACACAGCAGCTAGAATTGAATTTTGCAGCCACCTGTTTTCCCTACTTCCATAAACAAGTGCATTAGCCATTCCTGAGGCCTCATTAAATTCATTAAAACAGCAGGGAGCGGATCTGGGGGAGACAGATAACCCCCATTCCTTTTAACTGACTGACAGGCCAAGGTGAGCCAATGTCAAACCACAGGTTGCTCCCTACACCCTCACCAAACCTCATTTCCTTTTCCACCTCTGTCTTCCTCTCTTTCTGCTTAGACTCTTACTGTGGAAAGTGGAAAGCGGGACATTTTTCTCTCATATTCCTCCAATTCCGTTCCCCCATCTAACCAAATCATCTTCTGTCCTCCTCCTTCACTTCCTCATCCAAAAACCACTTCCAATACCTTGCCACATTCTCTCTAAAAATATATATTTTGTCATCACTTTTTTCCCCCACCTTTACCTCATTTCTTTCACCGACGTTGTACTTATCCTTCCACTCTGGATCAACTCACAAGCCCGAACTAGCATTGATTATAAGCTGCCCACACATCTGACTGACTGCACTTTGCCCTTTGTAGCGAACGCTGTTGGACTTAAGTAGGATAATTAACTGTTGCTCCATAGTAATCAGATGCACAAGCACACACATACACACATACAGTATATAGTTACTGGAGCAGACTACAAAAGATGGACTATCAAAGTCTAGATGAGAGAACACTTATTCACTTAAGAATCAGATAAACACACTATGTTTTTGTACTGGAAACCTGATGTATTCAAGCTATATTTCTTGCTTTATGCGTTGAGAAAATTCTTAGCTCATAAAACTCTTTGGAAACCGATTGAAAATGTCAAATGTGTGCATTTTAATGAAGCTCAACGCAACAAAATGTTTTAATGTTCTTGAGACATTTTGGCGATATACAAGGTTACATTTGTAGGCTGGTGCCTTGAAAAAAATGTTGCTTTTGTAAATGGCTTCACTTACCCTTCAGGATGTCTACATTATCAGAGCACTGATGACTTTTAAAATAAGCAAGAGGCAAAAGACTTAAGGAGGCAGTTTGCATTTGTTAGCCTATTCAGCGAACGCAGCATAAGCGTAAATGACCACTTAAATGCACCCTTGCCTTTGCCTTCTCCTCACCCTCTCACCCCTCTCTCTCTCTCTCTCTCTCTCTCTCTCTCTCTCTTTCTCTCTCTCTATCTCTCTCTCTATCTCTCTCTCTCTCCTTGTTGCAGTGACACCCACCAGCTGTCCCTGGTCTGTGTCTTGCCCTATCAGGACCATCTGTAGCGGACATCATCAGCTGCCACATCAGCACACTGACTCTACCCTTCCCTAGGTCACAGGTGGTGCTGGGGGACAACAGGGCTAAGCGCGTGCACAAAATTTACACATTGATTTGCATATAAAAACTGGCACTTAAAGGACATGTAGGCCCTCTGAAGGATTGTGATCATTCTTGCTGAAACAGGCATAACTGGGATTGTAATGAAATTGTTGTGTTTTTCTTAGCAAAATGTATTAGATCCTGCATGATGTATATTTAAAGAAACAGCATTTTCATAATTAATGTAATGTTATATTCTTGGATGTGTTCTTTCAAACTAATACGCCGACACATACAATGGTGCTCTACTATGATTGCACACTGAGCACAACGGCTATCCTATGATGCTCCCTACATTTTCCATGCCGCTTACATCAGGGCCAAATTTATGCACTTCAAAAGAGCTTACATAGATATTCCACCGCTACCTTAAGTGCACTAAGAGGCTTGGGCTTAACACGCCATGACCTCATCACTGCATTTACACCATGACCTGACGCAAAAACCAGCAGCCAAAACATCAAAAGGATCCTGTCAGCAGTTCTCGACCTAAGCCTCTATTATGCCGGTCTCATGTCTGGTTCAAAATAAAAAAAGAATATAATAAAATATAGACCGAAAACAAGCGATGCTATGCAAAGCAAGAGAAGGGTATGTGTACAAAGAGAAAGTGGTGGTAAGGAGTGAGGGGGGGGGAGTGAAGAGAAAGTCCTGCACAGTCATCACTAGGAGAGCTGAGGGCTGTAAATCAGACATAATCATAGCAGTGTTATCCCGCAAGGCCCACAAGCCCTTCCCACTGGCTTCACACAAGTCGATAATTAATAAAAGCCTCAGCTTAAGCCACCACCGGCCCAAATACACACACACACACAACCTTTGTATTGTACTTTGCAATGGGCCTGACTGGATCGTTTCATGGTTGTTTACTTCCTCGAGACCTGCCATTAATTTCTGCAACAGCAGTGAGTAAAAGTATAAGCACTGTCACGCAGCGACAGGGCCGATGCAGACTCAGAGTTAGAGGGAGAAAGAGATGCAAAGGTGGGGAGAACACACACACACACACACACACACACACACACACACACACACACACACACACACACACACACACACACACACACACACACACACACACACACACACACACACACACACATAAAAAGACACTCACATGCACTTCTAATCCATCATAAAAAGCCAGAGCAGCAGTCCTTCTGCAGGGTGCTGTCTAGGGAGCTCAACTGACAACAATTACACCATGTTCAAGGTACACAAACTCCTGCACACACACACACACACACACACACACACACACACACACACACACACACACACACACACACACACACACACACAGGTGGTAACCGCACTGGAGAGTGTGTAGAACCAGGTGCTGAAAGAACAGCTCCTGTGTGCTACAAAAATGAAATGGCGATGGAAGTGAGCGTGTGAGCTGCAGTTCAGGGTCTGGAGCTATCCAAGGTGCTGAAACCCTCTGACTCCATCAGAAACAGTCGGCCTGCTGGGATAATAGATGGGAAAGTGAAGGCAGAGAGGGCTAAGAGCTGCCCAAGGGAATGAATCAACAGTATGGCTCTCCTATCAGCACTAGCTACAGTTTCCCAACTGGCTTTGAACACATAAAACACAGGAAATATAAACTGTATGATAAAAGTAACTAATACCATTCTCGTTATGTTAAATAACCCACATAAAAATATTCATGGGAAACAAATATATAATCAACATCAACAATGTCCATCAACAGTAAGTAAAAAGGCTCAGCAGCACAGCGTTATCAAAACACAGTAGAAATACTTAACCTTTCCATTAACACTGAACTGTGTATTGACTCAATAACACGATTTCTATTTTAAAAAGTTGGTTTCATGTTCTCCAGAGCTGCAATGATGAAATATGAGTGCAATAATTTACACTGAACCAATCGACATTATTGATGTCCTACGCTCAGCTAGCATCTACCTGCTATATTTGTTAGACACATTTGTTTTACAACCAGAGAGAGCAAAGGTCAAAAAAACTTTTATTTTTTTCACATAAAGGATGTTTCAAATCTCCAACATAACCTGTTATGGAGCATGTGAGCTATGTTATGCAGTGAGGGTCATGTACTGCAGTTAAAAAGCAAGACATATTTGTGCAGTGGGGAAGTCAGTGCTGAACTCAAGGTTATCTGACTAAGCCACTAGTCTGGCTTTGTGAGACAGGCGGATCGGAGTGGGAGAGATGAATCAACGTACCCAGGCAGAGAACTGTCTGTGGTGCTGAACTGACAACAGCTCAAAGTACAGTGGCGGCGCTGGGAGCTGTCTAGTGAAATATGTGGTGCTGTGGTGCGCCAATGGAGCGTGTGCACAGAGCGTGTCCTTCCTTGATGGTCATGGAGCCCTTGTGGCCTATCCCACAGTGCGTCTTGCACCCATTGTTTCCGGTTCAGCTCTCTTGCTCTGAAACAGAGAGGCCGGAGGTGGCAACGCACTGTAGAATGTGCCAGAAGTGCTTAATGACATCACGGAAGGTCACTGGAAATCTCAGAGCTGATACTCATCATTTAGCTGTAGGTGGTGAATAAATGAGATCTGAAAAAAATCAAAGTATATTCAGAAAGGCTGGAAGGTTTTCTAAAGGTATTCAATTTTTTTGTATGGGTTACTGTTGATGCACCACACATAAGCGAACAAGGCTTAGTTTAAAATCATTGTGTTTGTGTTTCCATTCCCCCCCCCCCCCCCCTCCCCATCAAGCGCTGAATATGTTAGACCGCCGAGCTATGCATTTTAAGTGGGCTGATTTACGGTTCATCTTCAATTAGTCTAAACACTTGCAACAACTGACTGAATGAATGCACTGCGACCTACAAGTCCCCAATCAGACTTAGCTTCCAAATATACAAAAGAACATGGCAGCTGTTATGAAACGTTTTTCTTATTCCTGACTATTCACAATACAATATCCATTTTATATTAAATGTCATGTATAAAAACTAAAATAAAAACTAAAAACTGATTATTTCCTTTATATATGCAATTCATAACGCCTGGATACAATTCTTGTTCACGGGGTGTCCTGAATTTCAGGAGGCTTGAATCATCTTGAATTCATCATCTTTATACACCCCCCCCCCCCTCACCCACCCCCTCCTGTATTTTCTTGATTGCCCCGGCACATATATCTGTTGGGGCTCAATCAATTCTCACTGTTTCTTTCTCTGACTTAAATGTCATCGCACAAACTGAGAACAGGGAGATGCGGCACGGCTCGCCAAGTCTAAATAAAATATAAAATCCTTTATCTGTGGCAACCAAAGGCTGTGTTAGTTAATATTAATGTAACCAAAACACAAAAAAGGATAACATATCCCTGCAGGAATCTCCAGTCTCACATCCCCATTCAATGTATTCAGACACAATCAACAGGGGAACAATTATGTCTTCTGCTATTTAATAATGGATGATTTTCAAAGTGCTGATGTGATCATTTTGAAAGTAGACAAAAGCCCCTTAGAAAATTGGATAAAAAATAGGCCATTTTTGTGAGACTGCAGGGGTTTTGTTTCCTGTTTCTTCCCTCACACCGAGAACACACACACACACACAGAGGATAAACCAGTAAGAAGATGGAGATGTGGATGTTAAAGGAGAGAACAACACACACTCTCTGCTCATTGACTTGCCCCGGGCCACACAGGTGTGACTAAGTCTTATAGATTCATGGCTGATGGCAGAGCAGGGTTAGCGAGTAAATAGTGGGTAACTGGAGCGAAGTGCCCTCGCTGCAGATAGAAGCATCCTTTGAGAAAATGGTTTGGCAAGAGAGAGAGAGAGAGAGAGAGAGAGAGAGAGCTTGGATCGATAAAGCTCTGAAGAAGTTTGATAGGGCTTGGTAGGGGCTGACTTTTTAGCGCAGCATCTGTGTTTTGGAAGACCTTAAAGGTCTGCTTGGTGCCTGTGATCCGTCTGCATTTGTCTTTTTTTTCCCTCTCTCACCTCACATTTTTTTCACATTTTCTCTGCTAGTATCTTTCTTTGGTCCTCTGTCAGCCTGGAAGCTATTGACTGGGATGATATTGATCTTTCTTCTTACTGTATGGTTGGACATCATTGCCCAACTGTATTTCTGATGTACTATTTGTTCTCTCTGAGGGCAGTGTTGAATGGGCTGAATGGGTTGAAGTGTTTTATGATCTACATTCGTGTTACTCTTTAATTTAATACAACCATATGTAGGTTAAAAATTGCAAGAGAAGTTTAATTGTACCCTAATCTATAAATTCAGCTTGTGGTGTCTATGGTTCTATGCCAATTTAGCTCAAGAAAATCTCAAGATATCTTGTAATGTCGCATAAGTTTCATAAAAAAAACAGCAACTGGCTACAGCAATGGTAGAAATCTGATATATTACCACGGATCAACTTGTGTCAAAACAGGCACAAGCATATTTGCTGCCATGACCATCTGTGACATTGACACAAACACACACGTACACACACAAACACACACACACACACACACACACACACACACACACACACACACACACACACACACACACACACACACACACACACACACACACACACACACACACACACACACACACACACACACACACACTCACACACACACACACACACACACACACACAGACTTCCGGTCTCCCCCACATTCAACAGCTTGCCATACACCACAAATCGCAGAGTCATTCAGGGGACTCACTGATAAGTGGGAGGCACAATAAATACACATATATTATTAAATGCCTGCCTGCATACACCCAGGCCAAATGGTGTGTCACACTTTGGGAACGAGAGAGTGCCATAGAGACAGAGTGACATAGAGACAGAGACAGAAAGAGAGAGAGAGAGACAGAGAGAGAGAGAGAGAGAGAGAGAGAGAGAGAGAGAGAGAGAGAGAGACTTGGAAACCTGGTGAGTGCTAAACTCACAATTAGCACCATTGATGGGAAGAGTGGCTCTGATCCCAAAACAATCAGATCGGGGCTTATTTAATTTCGTGGCCACGATTTTAGAGGCTGCCGCTTTGGATAGCTTCACACGGTTGAAACTAAACCAATCGAGAGCGTGCTTAAACACTGATTAATTAAAATTGCGTTGGCTATAATAATATTTTAGGTTGCATAACAACAAGACACAGATACCGCTGTGCATCTCTGGTGTGAGTGCCATGATAGTTTGAGCTGCACCTGATCTTGATTCACCAAAATCCCTTGCAATAATGTGACATCATGTGTTTTCTGCTGATGGTGTTTTTGCAGGAGGTGCATTTTGGGTATATGAGTCACAAACTATTATTAATTATTCTTACTTGACAGTTCCTCCTTCTTGCCTTAAACAAATCACTACTGGAAATGTACAGATATTACCTTTTTACCCTGGTAAACAGCGAGAACATCACATTCATATGTGTTGCATCAATATTATGTTATATATATGAGTATAGTTGATCAAATTGAGCAATAGGATTACTTTAAATCATATTGTTTCATCATAATGTCCAAATCTGAATAGTCAGGAATTGGGGTCTTTCATCGTGTTGCAAATAAGTTTAAGAGAAGTGTTGAATGTTTTCCAGATCCATGATAAAAAGAAGTGGAGCAGAAAAAGATGTACGCAATAGCGGTGCACTGAGCGGATATAAAAAAAAAAGTCCAAGTGTGGAAAGGGACACGGTCCAAAAGACTAAAGAAAAGCCTGCACTGCAACAGAGCAGTTAGTCAGCAAGTCTCACTAAAGCTATCTGGATGGATGGTTGGATTGAAACGGCTGGACTGTGATGGAGGGACGAGCGGATGGTGTGGGACTGGGCTCTCCCTCTCTCTCTCTCTATTTCTCTCTCTCTTTCTTCCTCCCCCGCCTTTTAGTTTTCCTCTTGCCATGGCTGTGACACATTCAGCATTAATGTCTCCACTTTTCCCCTTGGAACTGGGGAAGTGGTTGGATGTGACAAAGGCCTCATGTGCCCCTGACATACAGAAAAAAATGGCTAAATAAAATCCTGGATCAACACTAGAAAAAGCCAGTTTGTAGTTCAAAGTTATGATACTAACAGAAAGAATTAACACAATAAAGCTAAATGTGATTGAATTTGAGTGCCCTTTTCATTTCTGCAGTATTTCCCCTTTTTGAATCCCAAAATGGTGTCAGCAGTCATTCTCTCCATTGCGTCTCTCTATTTCTGGCTCATTACAACTGAGAGAATAGAGCCCGGGCGACGGTTTGACCCTGGCAGCTCAACCTACGTCCTTGGCTCAGCCGAGAGCGCTCGACGTGAGGGTTGAATGGGATAAATGGTTGGCTATTCCCAACTCTTTTGCCCTGTGGCCGTCTGCAAAACAGAGCGCCATCATATCGCTGACAAGAGAAGGCTGATGAAGGCACGCTGGCTGCACAAAACCAATGCAGGGCAGGCCCGGCAGCAGCAGCGGCCGCCGCCTCTCCTAAAGGACCCCATTGTGGTCCGCCAAAAGCCGTTCACTATACTCCACAGTCAAGTGGCCATTGTGGCACGCAGAATAGCCAGGCCTCTCCAGCGCCTGGCGGGGGGAAAAGTGCTGTCGTGCTCGGGCTGTTGAGCGTGGCCATGACCGCAATAGTAGAGACAGTATCTCAGTATGGTGACCCCCATCAGTGCCAGAGTACCCCCCTCCCCCCCCCCCCCTCCTTGTTGATAGGAATAGTTCAAAACATTTTGTTTTCTGCTTGTTGCCTCACTCTTGGACTCAAGACAAGGTAACAAAAACCGTTCCTTCTACTGCACGTGCATTTTTCAAGAAGACATAGGCAAAGGTCGCTCAGCGCTTATTAGCTCAAACAGTGCTATTCAATGGGAAGTATCAGCCTGCCTCCACCGACAGAAGATTAACAGCACTTGTTGGACTTGGCTTATTTACCAAGTTGTGATGCCCTCTATATTTTTTGCACTTCATGTTATTTTAGAAACTAATACGTAACGGAAAAGTGCATATGCATCAACTTGTAAACACAGAAGTTTTGTTAAGTTTACCTACTGACAAGCACATCCGCAGTGTTTTGAGCATAACAATGGTAAATAGACAAGTCACAACTAGCACACAGGAGCATTTAGTGATGTAGTAAAGTTTATCTTTTGTCTGTAGGCGGAGTCAGGCTAATACAACCCATTGACTACCAGTATTAGTGACAAGCTAATTAGCGATGAGCGACCATTGGCCATGTCTCCTTCAAAAATGCATGCACAGTTAAAGGAATTGTTTCTGTCGCGTTGTCTTGAACCCGAGAGTGAGGCAACAAGCTAAAAATAAAAATTGTTCAACTATTCGTTTAAAAAGAACTTGTGCATTCTGGTGCTTGTTGTAACGGCTACATTTCAAGACGGAGTTGGAGGTTGAGTTGCGAGCTTGTGGAGTTTTTAGCATGTATAGCTCAAGTGTGGACATCTCATATTGATTTGGCTGCCGGGGGTGGTTCTGTTGAAATGTATTCATTCAAGACAGGACAAACAGGACAAAAAGCCTTATGGATTTCCAGGAGAGGTATAAACTATGGCGGAGCAACAATTCTCTTAAGGGTGCTCGACTGGGAGCAATGCTTACAGTTCTTCAAGGTTCTCTGCTGAGAGTCATTTAAGGGAAAGAACATAAAAAACCCAGACACTCCAATTGTTACAAAAGTGACTGAGGAGGAAGCAAGCCTGGCCACAGATTCAGCCCATGTGTGAGTCACATACAAATCAGTGTAGGCGGACAAAGAGCACATTTATATTCAAAGTGATGACTCTGAACTTATCTTGGGCTGTCTATATTCACTGCATCTTTGAAAGCATGCTCTATAATGCTCCTCCGGGACAACAGTCTCATAATATGCTTTATTGGCCATAGGAGAAATTAATTAAACATTCCATTAGAGGGGAAAAAAATAGCTCATAATGGATTAGCTTGCATTTTTATTACATAATGCCCTGTGCAAATAGCGAATAAGTGACTGACGGTAATGTCCAGCACTTGTCTCTGGCAGCATATTGCCATTGTGTCGTTAGATATGCGAGTGTTATGCAAACAAATAGCACGATTATGCAAAACTAGAAATAGTGTGGATGAGTGATATCCCACAGCATAAGGATTAGCTCCTAACACCCACTCCTCAATTATGAGCATAAAACTCTTATGTGGGGTTTTTTGTGTTCCATATCCCTGTTATTCAAACTGCTCCACTTTGGAATAGGATCCCTTTCACAGCTAGCTAACCACATGTTAGCAATAGCATACCCTGGAATATTTATACAGTAGACTTCAGGCAAAGACTATGATTATGTCTTGGTGCTTACGTAGGATGACGCAAAGAGGACGGGGCTCAGAACAATTTGGTCTACCAGGCTCTGCAGTGCAAAAACACCAACGGTGAAAGGACTGTGTCCAGGTTGCAGGTGAAGACGATTCATCACTATCAACTGTGCGGTTGCATCAGCTGGTTTTGTGTGGAACGTGCCTTTCCAAATGAGGAGGTAGGGAGTCTGGGGGGTAGGGGTGGTGAGGGGGTATTTTTAACCCCGAAAAACAACAGCTGCTTTTGTGCTACAATAATGTAGGTTAAACAGCTCACTGGCAGGTGCTAAACAGACACGGTCCAACACTTGAAGCATGGGCTGGTCCTGAAAAAAAAATGCTCCTGCCAAGAATGATCTCAGGTTGACTTTGGTTTGACACCACACAGGGATGTGACATTTGAGGTGATGTCAAAAAGAGAAACAGTGCCGACATGACAAAGTGGCTTGCAATGTCTGTTTAATTTATTTGATTCTATTATTAATACCCCTCCATTCCTCGTGACTGTAGCACCAATGAGCCTGCTGGATCCTCTTAATAGGCGAGCAATATGGTAATGAAAATATTTCAAATGAGGCTCTCACTCGAGTCTACAAAGAAAGGTTTTCATTAATTCAGTGGCAAGTCCTGCTTTTTGGGGGGGGGTTCTCGTATATATGAAAAAGGGGGCTGAGTTGGATTACAATATTACTTTCAACTATTACTATTGAGAGAAGAGAATTAAAATCATCCAAGTTTCAGATGTACTTACTAGCCCTGCTGAATGAATGTGTGATATACTCTTTGTTGGATACAATAGAGAATGTGGCACAGATACAGGATTTTCAAGGCCCCCAAGTCTCTGAAATAAACTAGTGAGACCAAAGACAAGTGGTGGCACAGAGCTTTGCCATCACACAACAGTTCTGCTGCCTTCTTCCTTTGACATACTCCATAATAAATATCTCTGACTAATATTAGTGCCAATCTAGACACAGATATCCTAGCGGTGTGGCCACACACACACACGCACGCACGCACACACACACACACACACACACACACATACAGAGGAGGAAAGGGCGTAACTTGACCGGATCAATAGGCCACACTCTATCCTCTCTCTCCTCACTCCTCTTTCCGTCTACAGCCCCTTCTCTTTCTCGCATACTGTAAATCCATCCATGTAATCACTCATTGGACAATGAAGAGGTCCTTCAGGCCATCTCTCCATATGGGCTCTACATCTGTCTAATGCTTAATCAAAGGAGAAAAGCAATAGAAAGGGGCGGGAGAAGAAGGAGCAAGGCCACTCCATGCCTTCCCTCATCAAATTGCTAAAATGGAGGGCGTAAAGGAGGAGGAGTGGGACGATATAGGTGGAAATATTTCATTATTTTCCTATTGGGTTCCCTCCCATTTTTGCATGCAAGCCAAGGTAAGTGTCAGCCATCTTATATAGCTTCCCCCTAAGCTCCCCTTAACCTCTCTTCTTCTCTCCCACTCTGCAGGCATATAGAGTGGACGTTTTTGACGGGGGAAGACGAATGACGGCCAGACGGCTAGAGCGGCAGAAGATTGAGTCAATGAAGCGGATTGCTCTATTTGCCGCCTGTGCGAGGGATTACAGGAAGATTACCCATTTTCATTCCTTCCTCTTGAAATTTCCCCATCTCTAGGTATCCATGCTAGTAAACTGTAGGGGGGTTGGGGGGGCTGCATCAGGGCCTTTGTGCCCATGTGTTTTGATAGAGGTGAGATGGAAGACAGTGCCTATACTCGGCTCTCTCCTCTCTGTCAGGGGGAAAAATGACAGCTACTCAAAACACTGACCTGTGTGAACAGATAGAGTTTTTGACTGATGCCTCATATCTGACAGCTGCTTCGAGGGCTACACTTGCCCTAAATATACCCAGCCAGCCGGTCACTGAATGTCTTATAAGTTCCATGCCATCCAGCTCAATTTTATCAAGTTCATTCTCTGAGGTTACCTGGGACTTCAATCACATCATAGAAATAAAAAAGTGTTGCTTTTTGTGCTGCGTCTAAATGAAATGCTAATTGGGTGTTGACCGAAAATGATGGTACTTGATGCGGGAACAAATGGAGATTTGTATTTAGAAAAAGTTGTTGGAGGCCTCATGTAAGAAGGATGAGCGAAATCTAAAGAGTTTTGCACTCGAATAACAAACAGGGGAAAAGCTCTGTCTGAGAAAAATAATCAAATTGCAGGGTGAAAAGTCTAAAAATTTGCAATTATAATAAGTCATCTCAACCCACAAAGGCACTGTGAAGCGCTCTCCATGAAGTGCACTGAAAGCTCCGAGAACAGAAGTGGAATCATGTGTGGGCCCATTTTCTGCCGGCGGTGTCTGCTCAGCGTGTATTGTTATAAAAGGGGAGAAGCTATTTGGATTGGATTTCCAAAGCCATTGTCACATCTTCAGTCGGTAGGATGAGTTGATGGTGTGTATGGAATCCCATTTGTTGGAGATCCTTTTTGTTTTTGTTTTTGCCTATTGGGAATTGACAGCTGTATGCCAAATTGTGCACGGAAAAAGCATTATTGGTACTTTGAACAATGACGCAGTCCTTCGACACGGCCTTATGGTTCTGGCTTGTGTGAGTCCACTCATTTCTGGCCTGACAAAGTCACCAGGAAATGGAGTGTCATCACCCTGCTATGCATTTCTAGCAGAGGGCATCATTTGCATTAAGTAGGCAGCTGGCTCAATTTGCACTACCCGTGTGTGGTTCACCCCATCATCCTTACTCTAGTAGATTTGCCTCCCCAAGGTCTTCAAGCAATAATGAATGTGTATCAGTCAATAAGACAGCTGGGACACTTCTGCCTTTATTCTTCAAACTTTGCTAGAGTTAGCACCATATGAAAATCGTCTCTCTCACTGTTATTCAGCAAAGTCTTTAAAGTTAAAGGCGAAGTAAGCGATTTACTTATGTTAATATAAGTGTTAAATATCTCTTTATTCATACAGTGATCACTTATAGTGTAGTGATAGTATGCACGTTTCATAAAGCCGATCTCTCAGTCAGCTGCTCTGCATGTATTCGGCAAATAAACTTTTCGGGGATCCCAAAATTAATATCCAATGACAAGAGGACGCTACAAACCTACACCCGTCTCACTGCCGGTGCACGTGCAGAGCAACAGACGGGTGAATGTGTATGCGCCTTAAATGGCGGAGCAGGTACAAATCCTTCCCAATGTCTGTTTTGATGGTTTTTATCATGTTTTATCACACTAACTTATCTGAGATGATGCTAGATAACTCACTGTTTGAAGACCGCAGTGCATTAATGTGACTGGTGACGTGGGGACAAGGGAGGGGACTGCTAACTGCAGTCAGTGACAGGAAGTTAGCTAAACTGACCATTCCGCTTACTGAACCTTTAAAGGTGCACTATGTAACTGCGGGTGTGTCAGAGAAGGGAACATTTTTTAAGATGTTCCCTGATAAATAGATAAACAAACTTTCCTCCAGGAACCCTGGAACACTGTTTGAAGTTAGGAAGCTACCCGAAAAGTTACTGTTTCACTGTTGTCGTTTAGAAACATCTTACGTTTGGTTCTAGATGCCTCAAAAAATGTTGTCTTAAATCTTGATTTATGATGATACTATATTGTAATTCTCAAAATTAAATATGCTTTATAAACTAACTGCAGGCTCTGCAAATGTAAACAAATCGCCCTCCCCATAAACTGCATAGTGCACCTTTATAGTCTATGACGTTTTCCCATATTGTCCCACTAAAAAGATGGGCAAGAGATCAACATTCAGATATCGTCTATAAGTCCACAGTCTCATATTAACTGTGGAAAAAAATTCATATACAGCTTCAGCATAAAGACAGACAGTGGGTTAATGTTTACGAGGAGTCTCCCTCCGCATGTGTTGGTGTCTGCTTCCCTTCTCTCTGTGGTCGCGTCCTCGCCATCCATGTCTGCCCCCGCGCAACGCTGTACTGGGGAAGCCTCAGCTCATGTTTTAATTATTGAGAGTACACGTCACCTCAACCAACACAACCCGACTTGAACCTCATAATCAGGAATCTACAGAGTTGTAGCACATGTTATTTATCCCGGGGTTCGGAGGGGGATTGTATGTAGAGACGCCGTTACGCACCCCAGTGGGCGTTTGGCGACACGGTGGCGCAGGAGTAGCATACAGTTGTCTGTAATCCGTGCAATATAGAGCCTTAATATCCGCACACACACGTACTGTACCCGCGTACATTTCTGAACACATCGCGTCGCTTTTGCTTGGACGAAACACCCCTCTGACTGAGACGTTATTAAGATCACAGAGGGTCGCATCCAAGCCAGTCTGCCCTTCAGCAGCAGCCAATATAAGGCAGTTGTTCAGAAAAGAAAGTATACCTTCCGGCCGTCTTATTTTTCTTGTGTCATAAAGATTCTACTAGAGCATTTTAAAAGATTAATGCATAGTAAATGATTATGAATAAATAATAATAGCCTGGAGCCAGCCTATGATGCCAAATTCATGAATCGACTCCCCAGTGGGCAGAATTACAGCACGATTTTCATTTCGGGGATTTGGAGAGGAGAAGAAGTAGGTGTACAAGTAAGCAGGATGTGTGTGTGTGTGTGTGTGTGTGTGTGTGTGTGTGTGTGTGTGAGTGAGAGAAAATTAGGCCACATGCATTATCCATAGGATACACAGCGTGTCTCACTTGCCTCAATTTACAATTCTATTTTCAAATTTATAAAAGAAATAATGCTGCCCCGGGTTTAACGAGTGAGTGTCGGGACCTGTAAGAATTAGCCTACCCCTCACAAGTCGTATGGACATTGCGCAAACACATCCACGGCATAAAGACGCACGGAAACTGACTTCCACCGCGCACATTGAGGTCTTGTTTTGGCGAATTCCCAGACTCCACCGCTGCTGTCACGCGTGGCTTCAAAACATGTATGTCTGTCACACAGCTACTACCGAATTTCAGCGTGCAGACCTCAAAATCCACTCGTCTCCCAAATCCCCTACAAATATTGACCCGTTACGCATCGTTCACTGCTGGCTCCCCTCTCAACAGAAGAGAGCAGACTATTGTACATCACCTGTCCTGTCATTACTATTTGGAGAGCATTTGCAGAGTGACACATCCTAGAAGAAGAAGAGAAAAAAACACACAGAAGCATTCAGTCAAAGCAAAGAATAGAAAAGTCCTTACTTGTGTTTTGCGGCAATCCCTCTGATGTTATACACCAGACTTGGGGAGGTTTGTAAATATCCTTGGAATAAAGCCTGGATACAGTTTACGCATCTCTGTCTTTTCCTTTTCCTTTTTCAGTGTTTTCTTTTATCCAGAGCGTTCAGATAAAACCTGAACGCAGGGTTTTCTTCCCCTCCTCTCTCCTTCAAGACAGATGTGAACAGTCCTGGCCGAGTCGCTCCACCTGCATCCCCCGCGCTGTCAAGCCAGTCACAAAGGCAACAGCACGCAACTTCAGATCCGTCCTTTCAAATGAAAACTTCCGAAGTCGATGTGTATCGCTAGGGGCTTTTATTGTGGAGGTTCCGGCGTCGTGTGTCTGGTGGATGCCTCTGTGTGTTTCTGGGTGATTTGACGCATCTTCCACCTGCACTCACTGGAGTATGGGATACAGACACAGCAGCAGCAGCAGCAGCAGCGGCACCGCACTGTGTAGGCCGCCTACAGAGACACGCCCCGCTCCGGCTGGATAAGGCTACTTCACCCTGGGCGACGGACGAGGAGATGGGAGATGGGAGAGAGAGGTGCTGGATGCTGATGCTCAAGCTACCCCGCTTCTCTGAGACACAGCGACGATATTAGAAAATGTGTCAAAGACGTTCATTTAGCCTAAGTTAAGAAAACATAACCAATACTGAAAAAGAAAGAAAAAAAGACAAACCGTTGAGGGATTGAAAGCAAATGCATACTCTTGTTCAGTTAAAGGTGGAGTCAGCAATGTGTATGTCAAACTCAGTGAATATCTCCTCATAATCTATCATATACTTGTGTGCTGAAAAAAATAAATATACAGCCTAGGCTCTGTAAACGGAAATGTTGCTATGATGGGCCCCTTTGTTTACATAGGCTACCCTTAGTTTACATACCCTTTTACAGAGCCTAGGCTGTGTATTATCACCAGATTTGTTTTCAGCACACACACACACACACACACACACACACACACACACACACACACACACACACACACACACACACACACACACACACACACACACACACACACACACACACACACACACACACACACACACACACACACACACACACACACACAGCACAGACATGTAGCGGATTGTGAGAAGATGTTCACTGATTTTGACACAAAGTGATTTTGACAACAAGCATTGTCCAGAATTGTCGACTCCACCTTTAAAACCAAAGAAGGAAATAAAAGGCAAACTCTTTATTTTACCCCAAAAGAGGAACATACTACATACTTACCACATTTTGCCTGTTGTGAATGTGAAGAATGTTCCGCGCAGCCTCCAAAAATTCTATCAGATATGACAAATGATGCATTATATAAGCCAAAATGGAGCAATTACTAATGCGTCACAAACGCATTTGTTTAGGAAATAACTATGAAATATGGTTCTGCTGCTATTAGTGACTGTCCACATGGCTTCAGGCAATTACATCATTCGCAAGCTCCATTTGATCATCATCATCATAGGGAGAAAAAAACATGTAAAAAGATATAATTCCTTCCAAAGACAGCATAATCCTCATCAGTTGTATCTCCTTGGACACACACACACACACACACACACACACACACACACACACACACACACACACACACACACACACACACACACACACACACACACACACACACACACACACACACACACACACACACACACACACACACACACTTGGGAAACAATATTGCATGGATATAAAGGACATGATATTGAGTGAATTTAAGTACAGTACACCGTTACTCGTTCAACACCCTGCATTTGTTCTGTACTAAATGGAATTAAAAGATAATCTTCTCTTGCTTTATTCTCATAAGAAATCCAAGTGCCTCTGTGGCACTCGAGATAGAGTATATGATACCATACTCTACAATATTTAGTCTACTAAAGTCCCTAAAGAATCACTACGTACTATGCTGTGTTAATGCTTTGGTTTTTCAAATGCATAATGAAACTGATCCAAAAATCAGATGGATTCAAAGGTATGCTAATGCTGAGAGGCAGAGCTGTTTAAAGTGGGAGTAGAATAATTTGCTGTGATAATCTCGACCTCCACAGCTTCATAGCTTCGTTTTGTGTGCCTTTCAAATATCTGTCTTTATGCCTGTCTGGAGAGCACCGGTTGCTTTTATTCTCCCACTTAGTTGAACATATTAAAGGTGGAGTCAGCCATTCTGGAGATCCCTTGTTGTCAAAATTGGTGAATATCTCTTCACGTTACTCTACCTGTACATAGTGTGTGTGCTCTGAAACAAAAAATAAATCCATTGTTAATAAACAGCCTAGCCTCTGTAAACGGGCATGTTGCTACACACGATGCCCCCCCCCCCCCTTTGTTTACATACCTGTTCAGAGAGCCTAGGCTGTCTGTTAACACTGGATTTTTCTTCCCAGTGCACACACAGTAGCAGATCTTGAAGAGATATTCACTGATTTTGACAACAAGCGTTCTCCAGAATCGTTAATTACAGCTTTAAGTTTGCATCGTTAGGGCTCTGTACCACTGTGGAAGGTAACACATGTTGTTTGTAGACAACGACAAGTGTGGGATGGGCTTTGACCAGGCGAGCCATTCTCTTTTCTGCTGCCCCATCACCTGTTACCCTAAAGACTGGGCCATTGTTTCCTGGCAAAAACAAGATGTCACCTGAACAAGTGGGACAATTCTGTGTATGGGCAGAGAAGACATGGATTTGAGTCAGGGAGACCATTTGAAGCTGAAACTGCCTTCCTCTCCCACACTCTCTTTCTCTCCATGTTGCTCCTCTCATGGTGTCAGACACTGGGGCTGACAAAGGTCCTCATTACTAGCTGACTAGGGCCTCACTGTGAATCTCTTGCTCTGTCTAGCCCCATGTAGTGGAAGAGGAAGTAGTGGGTCACCTAATCATGTCTCCATATCATCAAGTCAGCAAATTGTCACACTGAAAGATCTTCATCTCACTAGCCTGTTCTGCTCATTTACAGCATATAGCAGTAGTATTAGTGGAGTAGTGTGCTCTTACATAAGAGTGGGGTGAGTTCACCAATTAAAGGTGTAGTCAGCAATTCTTTTTTTTTGGTCAAAATCAGTGAACATCTCCTCATGATCCGCTACCTGTACGTACTGTGTGTGCTGAAAAAGAAAATGCAGCAATAACGCGCAGCCTAGGCTCTGTAAACTGGAACATTACTAGCTACGGTGGGCCCCCTTTGTTTACATACCCTTTGTTAGGAGCCAAAATGTGCTTTTTTTTTCAGCGTGCACACACAGTGCTTACAGGTAGCGAATTGTGAAAAGATATTCACTGACTTTTACAAAAAGTGATTTTGTCAACATGCATTTTCCAGAATCGCTGATATCACCTTTAATTTATTTCCATAAACATATTAAAAAGAAAATAAATGGCCTAATATGGGTGATCAATCAGAAACCATTGGGGACAATTTAACAGACATCGACTATTGACACTTGAGTCCATAATGTGTCTTTGGAATATTTTCACAGTGTACCCCATCCATCTCGTGGTCACATAGCTTGCCTTTAAGGTCTGTCCACGTCAGAGGCGAGTAGTGTGTTGACAGAGAAATCACAGTCCTAGTCAATGAATCTGGAGCGGAGTGCATCAATCACAGGCTTATTGAGCAGCGGGGTCCGAGAGAAGCCTGTCAAAATAATATTGGCACCTCTGGGAGTTAATTTTGCTGGCCAAAATGTAAGATTAAAAGCAGCATATAGGTAGAGATTGGGTGGCCTGTTGTCACTGCTGAGATTTTGGTTCGCCAAAGTATGAATAGTTAATTGAGTACTTCATTCTCATCATATGTTATGTTATACTTTGGCTGAAGAAACGGATACTTGGCTAGTGTGGTGTATTTCGGTATAACACATTCTAGAATTATTGTTTAATCAAGAGATTGCTTAATCAAATACAGAATTTACTAAGGAAAGCCAGGAGCAGCTCCCTCTGTGTGTGTACATTTGAAGACAGGAATGCAGATTGTTTAGGTTGAAGGCCCCAGTCATGGAAGGGTCACATATTCCTGCGGTCAGGAATGCATCTTTTATGGGCCAAACCTGGAAATATACACAGTTGTTTTGGAAAAACGTCAAGATGTTCCAGGAACATCTTAATGTATGTCCCCCAGAGGGACCAGAGCTAAAGTTGATGTGTATACCACCATACATGTACCTAGTTGGTAGGTTGAGGTAATGGTTGTTTCCAGCCAATTAGAATTGGGCGTGGGCGCTCATCGCGTCGATCTGTGAGTGGATAGATGAAAGCTCAATCTATCCTAGTTTACCAATAAGAAAAAGTAGGTAGGTCTTAAGAGAAAGGGCTTTAAAAGATGCACACACAGGCAGATAATGCAATTGGCTAACCAGGCTGGCTGACCTGGTCTGAGTGGGCTTGAGTTCTTTTGTCTTAAATAAAGTATGTTTATCCACCTCAACTCATTCCTGTCTCAGCAGATTCATTCTATCTTTCAAACTATCACCTTTTATGAATGGACCCCAGAAAATATACCGCACTAGTCATGCAGGCCCAATTACAACTCAAATGAGCAGAGTGATAAATGCTTTATCTGCAATTATAAAAGTTACATATTCCCTAATGCTCCCTCAAGGTTGCCCTATCAGAAAGGGAGCGAGAGGCTGGATTTTGGTGTTCTAACCTCAGTCTGTGGTACGAATATTCTAAAATTACTTTTTTTTCTCTCTCAAGGATTACCTTTGTCTGAAGAAAAACAGTTAAGTAATTTCTTGCATGGTAATCTTAGTTAGTTTTATTTAATTATGACGGATTATATTGAGCCTATTATGTGTATTTCTTCTGATATTTTATTTATTCACTCTTGTTCAAATTGATTCACATAGTTGAAAACGAGAGCTTTATTATCACAATTATTACTAAACAGTATAATTGTAATTTTTTGGACCCCAGGAAGAGTAGCTGCTGCACTGTTGACAGCTAACAGGACTCAAAACTCATAATCAAAATGAATAGAGTGGATGACAGGGCAAAAGATGGTCACATTTGGAAGTATTATATGTTTAATATTTTATTTAAAAAAAATATTGGGACATTGAATGACATCTCAGTAGATGTGCAACATGTTTTTATCCTTGAATACAATAGTCTCCATAGGGATTAGTACTAAATTGTCGTAAAGAAAAATTTGTGGAGTCACAAAATTGATAGGAAAGAATTCAGAAACAACATATACATTCAAAATATCAATTTTTACTGTGTAATACCTTTATGGGAATCACACACAGTTTTTTCATTCATTCATGTTAAGGAGTTGACAGCAGGTTGGAAATCACTGCTCTACTTGGTTTGAAGTCAGGGTTTTCTTTACAAAAATGCCCTTCTCGCAAAACTAAAACGTCTTCTCATACGGTACATAGAAGTCTACATTATAATCAGAGTGGGCTCTAATGTTTATGACATTTGCCAGAGCCTTTTCTTTCACAAAACTGCAGGTCTCTGGGGTCATTGTTAGATGTTTACTTCAATGGAATACGTGTCAATCCGGTTTGGTGCAAATAGAGCGCTCCGTACAAAAGGCGAAAGCTAAAAATAAATGGAAATATCTCGCAGCAGACAGATGTCAACCGAGTATGTGTTACGCACCAAAAATCATCAAATAACCACCAGCCTGTTATCATGATTTGATTTGAATCCAATAGAGATTTCACGCCTTTTTAAATATCAGTGTAACTCATTTTTCAGTCGTATGTCTTCCGGCACCTTGATTTGTAATATTCCCTACATATAAAGCTGGCTGCTTTGATAAGCTTTCACTCATGAGTAATTCATTTCATTGTTGGAGGACCCTGTGAGGTTGTTGTGTTCCCCCACCCCCCTTTCTCTCCATTGCGCTAATTAAAACTAATTGAATTGAATTGATGGTAGCGAGCCCCCCGAATCACAGTGCTACCATCTCAGTCCTGCTCATCCCTGAAATGAGACAAATCAAGTGTGCCCGTGTAATCAGACATGAAAAAAAAGTCAAATTTGCCAAAGAAGCCATCTAGCTTGCTTGCTGTCATTGTTGCGAGCGCATTATCGTATGTCCATCAATTTTTTTTGCAAATAATAACTTGGCATAAAAGAGCAGAGGGAGGATGTGTTTGAACACAACTAAATGTGGTTGCCTAGGATGCGACAATGGTTTGTTATAAACATGAAAAAACAAGTCTCCCTGGGCGCATTTTAGTCTTGGCTGCAAATCAATTCTTCTAGAAATACACATGAAGTTTGGAAAAGCCAACTTTTTATTTAACAATGCAACTCTGTCAACCCAAACAATATTTATAACAGAGTGGGGCCCCCAGGAGCTATGCAGACTAATGCAGATGTATTATACACATGTATAATATATTTGCCTATCAAAACTGCAGTGCTGTGCAGGTGTTTGCATACACTGGTACTTACTGACTGTATATGTAAAATGTCAATACAGTATTAAGTGGGTCTAACCAGATCACACTATACTGTTACAACCTGGCTCAACGGTTGGCAACAATAAAGGGAGACCACACATAGTCTTATATAAACATAAGAGATTTAATAAAGAATAAGGTGAACAACCAATATAAATGAAACAAAAGAGCAGGCTGCAGGTCAGGCAAGGGCAGAGTCAATCTGGCAGGGCTGCTTTATAATCTCCTGAGTCAAGCCTGCTCAGGTGAGCTGCATCCCGTTAGCGCTGGTGTGGCTCCGCCCACCAGTTCCCTGCAAAACAGAGCACACCAGAAGCAACAACACCTCAAGGCAACCCTGTGGCCGTCACAATACTCAGGTTCATGGTTAACAGCAGTAACAGGAAAGGAACCATGGTTAGTTGGCATTATGTTATGTAGGTGAAGGATTACAGTAATGAATAAGTAATGTTAACTTTAAATGTAAAGTGATGTTGTATACCTACTTGTCCAATCTGATTTTTCCAATGACACTGGATGACATTTATTTTGAAATATCCATACAGATGCCACTATATTTTCTGCTATTTCCTCTCTATCAGACACACGTTTTGTGTCTTTTTCCAAATAAAACCAAACTTTGTGACCACCATATATTGTACATCCATGTGCCTTCAGTATAACAGGGGCCTATGTATGTACTATGTTCCGACCTCGGACAAAACAGTGACGAGCACACTTGAATGGTTCTGTAGCATGTAAGTGGCACTCAGGATTGGGTGAAAGCAGTGTTTCTACAGATCAATGTGTACTTGAAGTGCTAGTGTTGTTGAAAGCCTCCATCCAGAACGTTAAGTAGCAAGACGAGGCGCGTGGGTTTGCTCCTGATAAAGACACACTTGTCAGAGATCCAATTGATCCATTCCCATTGTGTGTAGGATGGATGTTTTATGAATGGTCAACCAATGATGAGGGGAAAAAGGCAGGCAAGACGTTTGCATTGCTGGCTTCGAGAAGCGAAATGGAAGCTTATGATATTTCAGTTACAGACCTGTGTTGTTGCCCTCTGAGGCTACAATTTCCCAGAGGGTGAATGACAGCATCATTCATTCTCCCAAATGTCCTTTAACGACACATGTTTTAAGTTCAACCTTACCCCGTACGTTATTATTGTGCCACAGCTGTGATGACTTTCACAATTTGTTTTCGCGCCCGGACAAAAACTCAACTTTAACCATATAGCAATGTCAAACCGGTAAATGCTTATGAGTGACTTATGACTTTACTCACAGGAGAAAATGGTGGCCTTGATGTTGGTGAATAGACCGGAAACTAGAAAAAAAAATTCTAGATTCATAGCAAAAGGGTTTATAAAGTTTGACTTTTGATTACAGTTTGCATGTAGTGGGGTGTTTCGTTGTTCTGATAATCAGTAAAAAGAAAGTATTTATATGAGAGTAGAGAGAGCACATTAGATTCAAATCGAAGAGGATGAGTGTAGTTAAGGCGGAACAAGGAAAAACAGCAAATGGTTTTTGGCAAACTAATTAACCGCCTCCTAAACACTAATGCTGCTAAATAAAAGTTTACAGCTTTCAATATAGCTCCTTCTGCTGTGTGCACTTCAATTCTTCTTTTTTTCTCCTACAAACTTCTCGTCTGTGCAATACTATATGATTACCCCCCAACGGTTGAAGGAAGTTCCACACAGTAGTGTCGCTTGGGCACGGGGGAGACAGTAGCTATAAATCAACAAGCATTTCTGTCAGCTGCATTTTTGAAGTTTTTTAGACACACAACAGAAAGCAGTAGGGGAGGAAAATGAGACATGTAACCACAAACAAATTGCGTGCGCTTTGCAATTACCTCAATTTTAATGATGTGGCACAAGAAATAATAGCAGTGATGGGAGGGTAAAAAAAAGAGAGAGAGAGAGAGAGAGAGAGAGAGAGAGAGAGAGAGGTGGAGGAACAAGGGGTGCACAGCAGAGAGACACTGCTGGAGATGTGTGTAGCCTATCTTGTTTGCATCAACAGCGTGTTTGCATGCTCAATGCATGTCTGTGTTTTTACGTCGGTTTGTTGACAGTGTATGGGGGAAGAGACCAAACATGCCATTTATTGCTGTATAGAGATCTCGGGCAAGATTGGAACTTGTTTGCCCAAGTATCCACGTGGGTGGTGTCTTAATGAGTGTATCTGCAGTCCCCGAGTGTGTTCCAGAACATATTCACATTAGGTGCTGCTATTAACCAGGGGGGGAGGGGGATGGGGGGGGCTCCAGGGATAGCGGTTGGCGGTGGCAAGAGAGCAGCAGTGGGTTGTCTTCTCAGAGCCTCTGCAAGTAGTGCTGCTATCGGCGTCATCATGCCTGGCTGCAGATAGCAGTCACACTTTACACACAAGGGGTGAGGGTAAGCAATTATTCCCCTCTCCCTTTCATCCCCCAGTGGGATTGAATAGAGAGTGCTGCCTGCTGCCTGATGGGGAGCAGAACAATGCTGCTTTTGTGCTGTGCTATCAAGGTGGACAAAATCAGTGCAGAGCTGCTCCCCCACTGCCCCTCCCAGCCAAGCAGCAAGTGTGCCTGTGCTGATATTTGTTTGTGTGTGTTTGTGTACATTCCTACGCTGAGTTCAAGTTCCATCCTTTTCAGTGGGCTGTGTAGGCACTCCATTTTGCATGTTTACATACCCTTTGTTTAAATACCAGTTTAAGAAGCCGAGGATGTGTATTAACAAAACATTTTTTTCATTGGTACACAGTACAGACAGGTAGCGGATTGTGAG
Source organism: Ammodytes marinus (assembly GCF_949987685.1). Taxonomy (NCBI): domain Eukaryota; kingdom Metazoa; phylum Chordata; class Actinopteri; order Uranoscopiformes; family Ammodytidae; genus Ammodytes; species Ammodytes marinus. The sequence goes on from NC_137227.1 coordinate 12,222,462, forward strand.
ATGACATTCACCAATTTTGACAAAAAGTTATTTAGACAACATCCGTTATCCAGAATAACGGTCTCCACCTTTGAGTTTTGAATAGATTTTGGTTGATATCAGGGCTGATTCAAGGAATGCTTCAAGTTTTTTCATATCGACCATTTTTGCCAAGAATCTTTAGGAGAAGTAAAAGGCTACCACAAACGTGGTATTAAGCTATAGGCTAAATACCTAATGCAGCCACCTCTGTATCTATTGAGCGCACAGACGGAATTGGTATTGATCTCATAAAAGTTTGAGTAGACAGCAAATTAGCAGATTTCCTAAAGTGTCAGAGTATGCCTTTGAGAGATCTGACTATGACTTAACATTGCAACCAGATACTAGCAAAATAATATTGGAAATATTGTGTATAAATGTTGCTGCATTATTTTCTACATTAGTACAGCATCCAAAATCATTTAACTATATAAGCTGCCCTAAACATAAATATACACAGTGTATTTAAAGGCTTTGCTTGAGGTCAATACATTTTGTCAATACTAGCTAATCCAAGCAAATCCAATGTGACATGTAAGAGATAACAAAATCCATCCGTTTTATATTTATTTTTCATAGTTTGAGCAATCATTCCTGTCACTTATTGTATCCAACAGCTTTATGTTGCAGTATAACTTTCTAACATTTTATATTCACACTATAGCTTCAAACTAAATCACCTGCACCAACCAGAGTGTTAACAACAAGTACATCGTTTATCATCAGTTTACCACCTGTGAAGTTTTTTTTTAGATCGTACAGGCAAAGTATAGTGAATGCAATGTTGTGCCTCTGCCACAGCAGTGCCCTGCTACACCTTGTTGTCCTGGGATCAGATTAGAATTGTAAATAGGTATAGATTAGGGTGAAGAATTACTTTATGCATGCAGTCAAAATAAGGCTATGTTAAGCAGATAAAAGAAAAATGCGCCTCACAAATTTGGTAAGACAAACCTGTGTGTGTGTGTGTGTGTGTGTGTGTGTGTGTGTGTGTGTGTGTGTGTGTGTGTGTATGGACTCACTCACTCACTCACTCACTCACTCACTCAGTCACTCACTCACTCACTCACTCACTCACTCACTCACTCGCTCACTCTCTCTCTCTCTCTCTCTCTCTCTCTCTCTATTTCTTCCCCTTCCTCTCTCCAGGCTATCTCTCACTTAATCTCCCATTCCCCCTCTCTCTCTCCACCTTCAATTCAGTTTAATTTGCTTGGCTGGCATGGGAAGTATGCATTTGTGTCAGCCCGGCATCCGCAGGGGTAACTGATGGTGCAATAACCATAGGGAAACAATGCTCTCAAACAGGAGGGAGTAGGTATCGCTATTGAACCATTAAATAAGGGAACGCTCAATGCTCCGTGTGACTTTCTGGGAGGCAAATGACTATCTTCTTTTCCTCCTAAACGACTCCGCCATTGACGGCAGGTCTAGGGCGCTGGCTCACAGAGCAGAATGATGGAGTGACTTCTCATTTGGGAGATTTTGCCTTTGCAGACTATAAAAAGCCCATTTACGACAGAGGATAAGTATTATAAGAGTGTGAGAGGGTACAACATGCATGATTGCAACTGATGTATTGGAGGTTGGCTATGTTTTCATATGAAAAAAGGGAAGCATGGATGCACATGCCTGTGTGTTCACCATCAGTGCCGGATGGGAGAAAAAAAAATAAAAATAACATTATTTTGTATGATGTTCACTTGTGTTGCCACGCCGACGGAAATTCAGTGACATTAATGTAAACATTTACCGGCAGCCATTTGAAGGGCTTACTTGTCAGTTGTATACTTAAACACTTACAGTATATCGAGGGTACCTTTGAGTGTTAACTATGAAAAAGACATCTAAAAGCCATCCATTAGACTTACATCCATCCTGTATTTTTCCTTTTCCTTTTCTGCAATATAATGTGTAGTATGCTCCATTTCCACACACACTTTGCTGAATCCATGCAGGGACACTGATCAAACACAATGGATTCCTTTTATTCCTTTGCCACATGATACATGTATCAGTTCAATTGTATGTTTTGTGTCTAATGTACTAGTATTTACTCTGTTACATAATAACACTATTACACTAGGTTTGACGCTGCCTTTTGTTTTGATTTGTTCTATTTTTTAATTAACTTTATTGTGTGATGTATTGGGTGTATCTTTCCACAGACTTTGAACTGTTAGAATTTCTGTTGAGCCAAACCTGCGAACTGACAGCCATGACAATTTTGTTTTGTTTTCTTTAACCTTTTTCATATACTGCACTTCTTTTGAGAAATGGAGACACGTGCACTGTTTACTCACAATAAGGTTTTAACAAATATAAAAACGTCAAAGGCAGTGACACATTTTGTTGCATGCACATTGCATCATATCTTAACACGCGAGGTATGGCACATCATGGTTTTCCAGGAGACAGGGCCTTGTTTTGTGTGGAAAATGGTTTGTATAAGGAAGGTTAGAGAGCACCTGGTAAACATATTTGGTATATATTTTGTCAACATGTAATTTCATGATAAGCAACCACAATATAAGAGAACTATTGGTGATGTGTATAGCTTGGCCCTACACAGTTCAGGGATATGTTTTTGTTATTTCCTTTGATAAGGTGGAGAATGTGGATGAGCGTCAACATGATGTTGTGATATTCTCTGGGTAGACAGAGATTGAAATCATGTGTAAACTTTCTTTGTGAAGCCATCATTTTAAACTGACATTTTACACAACAAAAGAGAATGCCCCCAATAGATGTATCCCACAACAGGACCATTACAAGGGCTGGATTGCAATGTATAGCCACAGAAAATGTGTATTATTTCACGTTGAGTAAATCAGACAACACATAAACATATCTCATCTTCTACAGTCTCTTTTCAGTATTTTTATGCAAGTATTGGTATGGTCTTTATTGAATCATCTCTTTCGCTACAGCCATAGCAGCTTAAAGAGGACCTATGATGCTTTTTGACTTTTATGACCTATAAACGTTGTTATGATGATTCATAGTCATGCTTAACCATACTAAATGATCAAATAATGACTTACATGCATTTCGACGTATTCCCTGCTGACCGTCTGGGGTGTCTGTGCAGAGCACTAAACACTATTCTAGCCAGTCGAGAAGTCACGTGTTCAGAGCGGTTCAGAGCGGTCTAACCCTTCCGTAACTTCGTGACGTCGCATGTAACTTCGTGACGTCACCACGCGGATGTTTCCATGTATGGTAATGCTGTCACTTCCCTGTTCGCGTCTGCCTCGCGCCCTTATAGGTCCATGCTCGCGCTTCCCACCACTGAAAGTGTTCCGGAAGGAAGGTAACCAATCACAACGGAGTGGGGTTTGCAGGAGGGGGGGAGGGGAGCGGAGATCCCCGAAGCACAGGCGGAGTGAGCGGAGATTGCAGAAGCACACACACTCAAGTGTTGACAAGACGTGCTAGATCGCCAAAATAAGAGAAAGAGCTTCCCGAAAATCTACATAGTTTTTTGTGATGTGATTCGTGTCAGGTTGCTCTATAGCAGTGTAAAACAAGAAATTAAGACCAGAAAAGTAGTATAATAGGTCCTCTTTAAACGATAGCACTCAGACTGTCTAATGAAGCTTATGTCAACAGATAAACAGACCATAGTGATTAAATATGATGTGTCCGACAATGTGTACGTTATTATTATTACCTCAATAAAATAAAAACGAGAGTTGAGAACATTTTTCAGACAACCCAATTCTATTACCACTACAGGATTTATATGCTTAACCGCCATTATTCAGAACAATAATGCAGTTTTCTATTATATGCCATTCAAAACTAAGCAAATGTATCTTATCCACAGTATTTCAAGTAGGATGTTATTTTTGGCGATTGCACTGTCCTTCATATTTTAACCCTGGGGAACATGTACTTACTATCTTGTGTAAGTCCAACAAATCACCTCCATGTACAGTATGTATACCGATTCTGTTTTGAGACACTGACCATCAAATCAGTCTCTGAGTTATCTCATTCCCTCCTTTTCCTTTTACAGGAAACCAAACACCACATGGCTCCCTGTATGTGAAGGTAATCAATTATCTGCTAATATTAAACTGGCTGATGAATGTATTATTTCAGGCAATTTATATGGTGCCTTGGTAATGCTTATCAATTTCCCCATCTCACTTCATTTGTCCATTTTAATTGAAATGACTTTTTTTCCGAATGCATTCACCTAGCTGTAGGCTTTAATAAGCAGTGTGTTTATGTGTGACTGGCGTGTCTAATCCCTCAGGATGTTTGGTTAATGGATCCAATAGCATTTCACCCATACCAAGCTATTATATACATACCACTAGGGAGTCTTTACAGCAGTGAGCCAATCAAGTATCGGCAATGATTAGCCCTTTTTCCCTTGTGACGTACTCTGTGGATGAAAATAGGAGTTCTGTTTTCTGTTTTTGTATTAAAAAATAATTTTAAAGTCATAGTACGTATGTTTTTTATAGAAGTTGACACACAATTGATCAAGCCGGTATATCTCAGTATGGCAGCATTAACATACTGGTGTCGCCCCTCGACACTGGTGCAAGAGCTCAATACAAGAAGAGCCGACGAAATGTTTCAGTTGTTGAATCGACGGCTAAGTAAAAACCTGGACGTACAGCAGAAGGAATAAATCCAATGCACCATCACCGAAAGCTAACCTCATCTACAGTATGTGCTGACAATGTTGTTGTAATTATCCAGAATTCACTCACGGAGGCGACAGAAGTTACAAACTATAGCTTTGAGTCAGTGTCAAATACATTAGTTTAAGTCTTTCCCAAACAGATCTTGTAGGTTTAAGGGATGGCTTACATTTTTTACCCGCACATTAAGTCAAATTACAGCCTCACTCATCTTAAGAAATGGGTTCTGGCACTTGCTTTACCCATGCCCCTGTGTAATGTGGTGTAATTGTCTGATAAGTACTAGTGAAGTGAGCATTTCTGAGAGGCATAGACAGGGAGGGGTGAGGGAACTGAGCCAAGTGGGGTTCTTTGAGTTTTATTGCGACTGGTTTCAGGCGCAGCAAGAAATGGAGAGACTGTGCCAGAGGAGGGAGATACGGGTAGGCGATGCTGTCATTGTGTCAGGAAATGGAATTTAGAAAGTTAGAGAGCAACCAATGCGCTTACAGGTACAGTATGCCCAACACTCGCATACTCACACAGAGTGAAAAACATATATATTTGAAAAAAGCACACACAAAATCCAGGAAAAACTTTTACATCCACTTTTTCCCATTGGTCTCTCCCTAAAGTGATGTTTAATTCAGTTTCATCTCTTATGCTCCTGCCCAGTTTTGACATACAGGAAATAAATAATATCCCATGCACAGCGGCATTGGTAGTGCTGTGTGTGTGTGTGTATGTGTGTGTGTGTGTGTGTGTGCGTGCGTGCGTGCGTGCGTGTGTGTTTGTGTATTTCTAAGTAAATACACACATTTTTGCACAAGGAGAAAAAAAGTTCGATGCTCGGGAACAACTCGCTTATTTTCCTTCCTGCAATGTATGTGTTTTTTCTCTCTTTTCTCCTCCCCTTTGAAAAGAATAGAAAATGGCTTTGGATAACTGTGGGGGGTTGAAAATCCCCATTGAGTGTAATGGGCCTCTGCCTTTTGACTGGAGCGAATGTAGAGTATGTACAGAAAAAGAATAGCCCGAGCTGTTTTCCTGGTTCATTTGCGTTGGCTCTGCCAGCAGGAGACGAGGTCAGTGTGTGTACCCCAGTCCTGAAGCGAGCCTAATCACACCCCTGGCCTACTTGTGTTGTGTACCATACAATATTTAATTGTATTGTACGTGTGTGTGTGTGTGTGTGTGTGTGTGTGTGTGTGTGTGAGTGAGAGACACACTTTGAAAACTCTTCTCCTCCACTCTGCCTCTTCTACAAAGTTTTTGTTGCAAAAATATTAACAGTATTCACGCTTTCAGAACCTATACCGCCTTAGGGACATATTAGAAGCAATGGTGGGTTTTCTGGGGTGAAATGATAAGCATTGTGAGCAGGCTTTATTTGCTGTAGTGTATGCTAATGCTAATGCCAAAACTGTGCATTGGTTGAAAACACCTTCTCTGTTTGTGTCTCACTAATCGACGATTCATGTAGAAGACAAAGAAATAAAGGAGCAACATTGTTATTTTATTTGCCAGAACTGCTTAGCGGCAGGGCTGGAAGTAAGGAATTACATAATGTTCTTGTTACTATAATACAGTGTGTGTGTGTGCTGCCTGGTTTATATTGTCTCTACATCTATGCTTAGGATCCCTTGCTTTATCCCTTGCTTTATTCTGCTGTTAAAGTGGCAGGTTTATTTAATTTACGGAGCCTGAGTTTAAAGTGAGCAGCAGCTGGGCTTGTAACATGCTTAATTCTCCCTTAACACGTGGATCATGCCGTTTTAACCTGCCCTAATATTATTTCCTGTCCAAGGTCCAGTTTTAACTACAGGTGGAGTGATCCAAAACCTTGACAGTTATCGCTGAAATATACAATGGGGGTGGGGGGGTTAGTGACCGGTCAATTCCCTGGCCTAATGTTGATGTATCGAAAGGGTAAGCGGGAATGGCAACTCCTGATAAAAATGTACCCTCCATCAAGAAACAGTTTTTAATGTATATTAAGAGCTCAAGGATTTTCTGTTGATGAAAATAATAGCGTTGTGCTATAGCATGTTATGATGCATGCCTTTCTAGGTCTTAGAATAGTTGATGCAGAAAGCCCCTATATACCTGCCTGGTCCTTGAGCATTGGGACGTACTTTTACTGATTTATTTCATCATAACATTGCATCTTTTTCGTGCCTCTTACTTTTATATCAGTTGCATCCCCGGTTGTTTTCATACGGAGGCTCCGTTTATGTGGCGTCACTTCCGGTGCGCACTGGATTGTGGGTCAGAATCACCCAAATAGCATGCTGATCAACACATAGTCTGTGTTCGGAAAGCCATACTAACGTCCTACTCATACTAATTTTGACTTCAATTTGAGTATGTGACGGTTGGGTATGCGAGTTTTGGTAGGCGAGAAATTCCCAGATGAGTACTAACTTCCGGGAAGATTTTGGGTATGGATCGATTGGATACTTTTCCTATGCAACCGCCCCACAATGCACTGGGTCAATTCTACCCGCTCAGGACAATGAAATATTTTCGAGCAAGTTGCTAGGCAACAACATTGTTTGGGGTCCGCGATCTGACAACTGTACGTGCAGTCATTCATAAACTTTTACAATAGATAAGAGATGAAGATAAATACCTAACAACATTAGAGTTACTAAGTGAAATGGATGAGTGATGCCAGTCTGATAGTGGAGAGAGATCAGAACTGAATGCTGTGTTCGACCACACACCGCGGATCGTTCAGCTCTACCGACAGACAGCTGAGTGGTGTCTGATGAGCCGGACAGAGAGCGTCGGAGGGATCCTCCGCCTCAAAACATAATTATAAAACAGGAGGTCTAAAACACAGATGATGAACACAGGACTGTAAAAATCTAGTTCAATATCTAACCTGTGGAGGGCGTTTACACGCCAAACAGCGTCTAAACTGCCTGAATCTTATAAGAAGAAGAAGAAATTCTTTATTGCTTGAGTATACTTCAACTGAAAACGTTTTGACGCACCTCACATACACAATCGATCTTTGAGTAGACAGTATGTAGTATATATATGTTGAGTATGTAGGATGTAGGACGCTAGTATGGCTTTCCGAACACAGCCTAAGAATCTCGGCCATCTAGGGGCCTGTTGCATAAAACCAAGATAAGGGATTAACCTAGGATATTTCGGTTATCCTGGCTTGCGCCATGATCCGGTTGCATAAAAGCGGAGGGACATAAGTTACCATGGAGATTTATCCTTTACGTTTAGCCTGGTCGGGACCAGGCTAAATGTAAAGGACAAACTTATTCTGTTGCCTGATTGGCTCAGTCAGCTGTCACTTTGATCTGAAATCAAGGTGTTTAACAGTTATTCCATGATCTTCTGTGTACTGCTTTATTTTCATTAGCCTGTTTTAAGGTACCACATAAAAGACTGCATTGTTTATTTATTTAACCTGAACCATTTATAATTAACTTAATTATAACTAGATTAAGATGAAATTATATAAATTATAATAATTTATGTGATAGTCTGTTCATATTGCAGGCTATATTTATACAATTGATTAGCGATGGCAAATGACGTTGTAAATGTGGGTCAAATAAATTCACTTTGTACTCATAGTCATAACCATATACGTACAGGTGGTATCTAAAACAAAATTGAATATCAATGAAAAGCAAATTTTTTCTGTAATTTAATTCAAAAAGTGAAACTTAAATATATTCTGGATTCATTAGACATGAAGTGAAATTAATCTAGAATAAAAATACTTTTCAGAAGGATGACATCTCTGTATTATAAATCCTTTTTTTGATTGGTTTTATGTAATGTTCTAATATTTTGAGATACTGGATTTTTTATTCCACGATCTATCAATCATCCAAAAAAAAGGCCTGACATATTTCACTTTGTGTAATGAATCTATGAAAGTTTCACTTTTTGAATGGACTTTCCATGAAATTCTATTTTTTAGATGCACCTGCAGACTACTCACTGTCAACTATTTTATCATTAATCAATACAGGGGAATCAAGATCAGTTGGCAGAGAATACAACTGCTGTATGAAATGAACTGCCCCCTCAGTTACGGTTTAAACTAGCAAGGCATTGTGGGAAAATGGGCCGTCTTTGTTATTTTTCCATCAGTAAATCTGTGTTCGATCTCTGGGTATACTTCTGAAAGCTGTGGGCTGGCACTTAACAGAATTACTTACACCTGGCTTGACAAAGCAGCCCCTTTTCATCCTGGATTGGCGTTTATGCAACTGACTAATCCAAAGTGCCCAGGCTAGACTTTGTCAAGGCTGGCTTTATCAATCATCCTGGATATCTTAATTCCACTTTTATGCAACAGGCCTCAGTTATTTTTAAGCATACTAAATATGACCACATTAATTTTAACATCCTACATTTGTTTTCTACTTACTAAATAGCAGAAAGTATAGGTATTTTAACCCAGCCTTATACTGCATATACTATAGCCTTTTCTTCCTCGTTTCTTATCAAGCTGATGGACGGACGAGTGATTTTCTTTCTTTTGTTGTTGCTGCAAAGATCAAAATATTTTCTCGACATGCAGAAGACAATGCTTCTCCCCATGCTCCTTTTTGTCCCCCTCTCCTTTCAGACAGAATGTCGAGGTTTTTCTAATAAGCCCCATAAAGATTGTGCCTTTTTTTCCCCGCTTGTGCATTGTCATAAGGAAGCTAGGTGCATTTCATGCTCACGTGGCTTTAGTGGGAAAAAACAGGTAAGTGGAGTGCATGTTGGAGTTGTTTTCCCCCGAGCCTGGCTGTAAGTTGTATCCTGTTTCCTGTTACACCACCATAAGGGAAAGAGAACTTCACTCAGTCTTTTGTTCTATATGATTATGATGCTATCCTTGTGTGAGCACTAATTTAAATGCTGAACATCGTGTTTTTCTCAAGTTTTAACAGTCACAGTGTGTTGTGTGAAGGTTCAATTGTCGTATCAGCCAGCATTTTAAATTAGAACTGCAGGTAATAGATGCAGCCCGCTTTCTGTAATGTAATTTGGTATCAGATATGGCAGGTAACTGAAGGAAGTGTCAATTTAAGCAATGCAAACAGCAGAGAGAAGATAAGCTGGCCTCCTTCCAAAGTATTGTTTATGTTCCCAAATTCATTTGTTGTTCTTTATAGTCCCCAAAGTACTATTCACAGTGCTGTTATGGCCTTTCCAGTTATTGAAGGGAAAAATCATTCTCTGAGTGGCAGCCTTAACCAAGCAACAGCCTGTTGAGCCTTCAATAAATAAGGCTTTTTCTTTATTTGAGAACTGGTGGCAATGTGAGTTTGGTGGAGTGCTAAAACACAGTGAATGAGGCTATAAGGTCGACTGACTAAAGTGTGTGTATTTTAACTGATCTTTGACTCCTCAATAGTTCAAAGAGTTAAACCAGTCTTTGGTGGCTTTCATAACAGGTTTACATAACAACTTATTATGCTAATTAGCAGTGATAATGGCTGCAGCAGAGTGCAAACGCTTTCCTCCCTCGCGTTGTGCTGGATGTGTTCTCTAAAACCGCCCCCATGTTCCACTTGTTTGTCACTCATATAGAAAATGCCACCCAATGGTTGGATGTCATGAATAGGGCTGTGTCAGGGCAGGTTTGAGCCTTCCAATCTATTTATGTATACACTGTATTTGGGTAATTTTGACCACCACTGTGTATTTTTTCAGTATTTCTCCACTTTTCTTCCCAGTTATTTGAACTAGCCAGTCCCACAAGCATAGCACTCCATGTCGGCTAGGTGGAAGGTAGACCGCCAGGTGTCTGCTTCAATACTGGCCGGCCCAGCTGCTTGTTTAAACCACAGAGTATGGACCATATCCAGGAGGTCATAACACAGGCAGATGTTCATTTAATTTCCCCACAAATCCCACACCTTTCCCTTCAAAAGACAGCATCCAGGAGTTTTTGTAGTGCTGCATGATCACTGGTTGGCCTCCCACCCACACGCACTGCTCTATATGTTCGAGGGACAGACATGCCAGAAACCTCTTTTTAGGTTGGCTGTATCTGTAACGAGTAAAAGGAGTAATTCAATAGTCGACAGCCATTATTAAAAATGAAACAAACCATTTGAATAATGAATTAACCATACAAAAAATGTAATGTTTTAGTTTCTCTGATGTGAGAATTTGTTTGGAGAGGAAATACTATTTATGCAAATCTAACACATTTAGGTTTTGGACTGTTGGTCAGACAAAATTGAGCAATTTGAGGATGTTATTTTGGGCTCTGGGCACAGTGATGCACAATGCTTTATACATTTAGTAAATGACTGAATGGTAAATTGATTAATTGAAACGAAATCACCATATTAAAACCAGTTGCAGCCCTATACGCCTATCACTGATTCAGTCCACTTCAATATAATCTTTGTAGCACAGGAAGTAAGTTCAAATAATTCCTATAAAAACAGACACATGCTTTATAGTATTATTCTTTTTGGTGGCTCTTATTACTTGTTTCATTCCTCTTTCTCCCAGTTCTATACTCTCTCTCTCTCTCTCTGGCTCTGGCTCTGGCTCTCTCTCTTTCTCTCTCTTTGAGTCATTTCCACCTGACCTCACTGTGGCTCCTACAAATACAGGAGTACGGTTAGCCCACTGGCTCTGTCATCACATTAGAAAATACAACAATAAGAGTGACGGGCTTTCAAGACCACTGCTGTCGGAGAGGGGACAGAGTGAGAGAGTGTTGAGAGCGGGTGACTGGGTGATGAGGATGGAGGCTGGTGGGTCCAAGTTGGTAGAAGAGGCGAGATGAAAGGGATCCTTCACTCACACACACTGACACAGACAGACACACACAGACACAGACACACACACACACACACATACACACACACACACACACACACACACACACACACACACACACACACACACACACACACACACACACACACACACACACACACACACACACACAGTCCCCTCTCCCTCAAGAGCAGAACGTTTGACTTACTTAAGTCAAACATTTGACATGGGGATATTGTGGTTTGCTGCAAGGGGTGTTTCTCAGAGGTTGAAGTGTGTGTATGTGTGTGTGTGTGTGTGTGTGTGTGTGTGTGTGTGTGTGTGTGTGTGTGTGTGTGTGTGTGTGTGTGTGAGCGTGTCTGTAATTGTGTGCATGGGTGTGTGTGTGTGTGTGCACGTGTCTGTATTTATGTGCATGCGTGTGCTTGTGTGTGTGTGTGTGTGACTGTATGTGAGCCCCTATATTATTTCGACCAGCAGTGTTCAGTCCAATCCCCCTGTGCCTCCCACTCTCTCTCTCTCTCTTCTTCTTGTCTTTGTGAAAACTGCTGACGCTCAGTTATATCGCCCATGTGACTGGCTGCCATTGGTTCGCCTGCAGGAAGAAGAACTAGAAGAACTAGAAGAACTAAAAGAACTAAAAGAAGAAGAAGAAGAAGAAGAAGAAGAAGAAGAAGAAGAAGAAGAAGAAGAAGAAGAAGAAGAAGAAGAAGAAGAAGAAGAAGAAGAAGAAGAAGAAGAAGAAGAAGAAGAAGAAGAAGAAGAAGAAGAAGAAGAAGAAGAAGAAGAAGAAGAATCTTTTTACTGGCTCATCCTGAGGATCATGGAGGATTGGAGGAGGTGTCTTTGAGGCCAGCAGCAAAGACACCCGAGGCACCTGTTCAAAAGCTCCAGAGATGGGGGAAGGGAGGGGGGGCACTCTTTGGGCCGCTGTCCCCAGGGCAATGCACCTTTTCAGGGGATTAGCAGAAGGGAGAGTTAACCCCTGTCGGAACCAGAGCGCGGAGGAGAGCTTGTGCAGGCTGTATCGAGTCTCAGGGGAAATCGCATGCATTTAAGTGGGTCCAGTTGTATCCATAAGCCAAGGCGCTAAGCCAACATGCAGAGGTAACAGGCAGTGATGGTCTTATCAGCCACAGAAATAGGACAGCGGAAAAATGAAAAAATATACACAACGCAAATATATTTGGCAATACAATTCCCTCCGCAGGCTCTGAGCCTTATTGCCTTGGACGTCTTCTCTTGGTAGCCTATTGGAGGGTAGGCGGGCTGGAGAAAAGAAAAGAAAAGAAGGCCTCGTCGTGCCTTGTATATTTCTTTAATTTCCTTTCCTCAGAGCTCCCGTTGTTGGTGTGATTATTCTGTCTCACTATGTCGCCAAGAGCAGGCAGCAAAATGAGCCGACTATCTCTGCCCTGGCATGAGTATAGCAACCTCCCCCCTACAGAGCGACTGATAGCGCCTGCTGCTGTATATATGAGACTCACACACACTGGCCTCTGGCAGCTGGCTTCAGAACTGGAAGGGAGTGAGACAAAGTCCGGACTCAGAGTGGAGGTTGAAAAGCTGCTTATCGTGCAGTTGTGCCCCATTGCCTAAGGGGAGCGAGGGGGGAGGGCATTGGGTCAGGGTGGAAAATGTTCCCATGGTGATTGGATATAGGTTATTTGTTTTAGTTTATTCGTTTGGAGGCAGTGTTCGTCCCCACTCTGTCACACCTCTGGAGGGATAGACAGCTGTTGCGGGGGCCTCTAACACTTGATGAGCGCCACATAGGGATTTGGTCGCACATAGCATCCACCCAAAGATAATTTAATACACACGGCGTAATTCTATTGTGGTATTATCATTACATAAATAGAATAGCGGTTATGCCAAACAGCACATTGGTAAGTCATTGGTACGATTTGGTGGAGGTTACTGGAGTCAAAGTTGGCAAGCAGCCACATGCACAGCTCAAAGGGCCATACTGTATGTGTGGAACTGCAAAATGTCTCACTAGATAGTAAGACATCATCTAAATGCTTGCGGGTACAGTCGTTTACACCTGGTCAAACTGCTCTAACAGAGGGAAAAGACTCGGAAGGAGATGACCACATGCATAAGCAGCCCAGCAGGAAAAGCCTTATTCGGTGTGTCTGATCCTATGGCGGTCTCCCACCACCAGCCCTAGTTATAGATCTCACCAAGGCGCCGGTAGGACTTGTGGCAGCTATATAGCGTTTAGCCTCAGCGCTAATAGCCGCAGTGTACTGAGTCTTGGGAAATTAGCTGTGCACCGAAGCATGCGGGCTTGGAAGCGCGGTGAACCTCGGTTAGAGGAGGAGGAGCAGTCGCCAGATAGGTCAGAGGAATCAATGTCCTTTAGGGACCTAGGGGGCTGAGCTTGAGAGCACTGAACTCTCTCTAACCCCCTGCCAGTGGCGGCGGTGTAATTGCACTGGTGCAGTGGCCGGGGATAGGGTGAGAAGAACTGGCAGCCGGTGAAGCTAAAGAAGAGTGTGTGAGGAAAGGGAGGGCAATATATACAGTATGCTTGGCTGCAGGACACACTGGTTGAGATTGGAAAAAGGTGTTAAACGGAGAACTACACTCCAAATGCAAAGTCACACGACTAGATGCACTCGAAAATTGAAAGAGGCATTTCAGGTGCCGGTGAACTCCTCAGCATAAGTAAGCTTGAGCACTTTTTAATTGTTGTTCATTTTTTATATTAATCTTTAAAGAAACAGATCCACAGTGGCAGTGAGAAATTAGTCGTCACAGATGTTTGCTTCTTGTTGGAAAAAAACTGAAAAAGCTTGTGTATTGGGAAAAAACAACAACAGTCTTTTTCTGTTCACAGAACTGAACAGAAAACCAAAGATAGATCTATGAATGATTTCCAAGAGTTAGCCCAGCCCTCTTGGGATGTGTTTGTGAACAATAACAATCTGTTTCAATTTTCTGATCATGAGTTGATTATGAGTTTTGCCACTCAGTGATGTGTACTCAGTTAGCTGAAGCCAAAGGATGCCTAATGTGGGCAATCAAGCCGATGAAGGCAAGCTAGTGGGAACTGCTGCCACACACACACACACACACACACACACACACACACACACACACACACACACACACACACACACACACACACACACACACACACACACACACACACACACACAGCATTCAACACCATTTTAACTACAATTTCTGGCCAGGGACGAGTATTATTGCCCTAGAAGCAAATCATGTGAATGTCTGCAGTGTTCAGATCAGCCGGAGGCTACTTGTGCCTTGCTAGCTCAAGGCAACAAGTGGCTAAAATTGTGTCTCCTATTCTATTTAAATACCTCAATTGAACCTTGGCTTTCTTAGATTTGGCCTAAAGTTTGCTCATGCTTAAAGCTATGGTGCGTAACTTGTGTCGCCCCCATGAGGAATTCTAAGTAATTACAACAACACTGTGCATCTACATGAGGTAAGCCTTTTGTGATCGCACATGGATTCTAAACCTTCTGCTGTACGTCCAGGTTTTTTCTTAGCAGTAGAATCAACAACTGAAACATTTTGTGGGCGCTTCTTGAGGTAGTGTGCCAGTGTTCGTGGATGACACCAGTATGTAAACGCTACCATACTGAGAAATAACCTGACCTTTGTGAAGCCGATAGTCTTTATCAACTTTGGGTTAACTCATTTGGCAATGGCTCGAATGTAACGTACATTCTTTTACACGGAAACGTTACGTACTATAGCTTTAAGCTAAAGCCTGTTCAGCTTCTTGACTGTAAAATTGTTGCCCATGCCCTGCCAACAACAGCTTGCAAATGTGCTGAACAAATGGCCAACAAATCGTGAGCTGCGTTTTCCCTGCTTATAGTGTCGGCAATGGCTTCATACCCCAAGTGAGTGACCCTCGTCTGGTCGGGCTTGGAAACCCCTTTGAGACTGCGTCCACTCAGCCAGAAAAGCACCAGGGACTGTGGAGGTTACTGGGGCACAGACACTCTTGAGTACAACGACAGCTCCCATAGGCCCCTGTTGGAGGTGAGAGATCACAGCTACACAGACAGGAGGCAAAGGGAGTGTTTACAGTGTTGGGGGAAAGAGGTGATGGAAACAAAGAGTGATGTTGGCAGAGTGGGGAGGGATCTACTCTCGTCTTTCCTGATCCATTTAGACAGGGAGACACTGCACTTGAAGCAAAGTGCACACTACAGAAGGGGTTGGACTGATCCCAAGAAATTAAATACCATCAGTGGTGCTTTCACGTAGTAAAGTCCACTCCACGGCAAAGAGTGGGGAAAGCCCCTAGCTCAGCATTCAGCACTGACAGTCCTCCCATTAAAATAACAGGATAAAAGGAGGCGCACAATGGAGATTTAAGATGAATCTATATTTTGAGAAGGGACGTTTTAATCGTCCTAAGGTTCTTGGCAACGGACCCATCCATTAAATATATAGTTGTACGCTTTGACAAGAGATGTAACAGTAAATTTGGTTTAATTTTACACTCAGCTCAAATGATCATTGGCTGAAAGAAAAGAGTGTATGAAAGCACAGTATATCCGAGTAAGTTGATTGGATACTAAATGACGGGTGGAGATTTATGTATAATTGCCCGTTCTCACACACAACATACAACCACCCCCAGGATTAATTTGTTTCGGGCGTGTCGGTGCCTGTCTGAAAGCGTAACACTTAACACAGGAATCCGCACATTATAATTAGCTGTAATTAGAGCGGACCAAGAAGACTCTCTTCAGTGTACACTATAGTCAATGTGCTAATTGCACACAGAAAAGCAACAGGAGGGTGGGTTTTCTCAAAAGCCCTCTTACTGTATATTTCAGCCATTACCACTGGGGCTTCCTTGCTTGAGAAGGACATTGTAGGAGAAGGTCAATACTGTCAGAAGATAGTGGAGCGTGCTCTGCTGTACATGTTTGCACCGGGAGAGTTCTTGTTTCCACATTGCAGTGAATTCAAAGAAGAAAAAAAAATACAAAAATCAGTGAGCTCCCCCCCCCACCACACACACACACATCTCGCTACAAACATACCCATCCATAACTGCTGTTGTTTTGATTCCTCTTCAAGCTTTTCACCAAGTTTTATTTTTTTAAAGAAAATAAAAGCAACCCCCGGGGGAGAATGGCTGATTTATTTTTTTCCTGGCACGTCAGCTTTCAGTGAGTGAATTAACGGCACAGCACTTGGCACGCCGGGCGTGAGCGAGTTCCCCCTCGTAGTGCTGGCAATCAATTATATCTTTTACTTTCACTTCTTTTCATGAAACACAAGCAAAGCACCACACATGTTTCAGATCTCAATGGGAGCTATTTACCAGAGATAGAAAACGATGCGACAGGCTCATTTGCTATGTGCATTGTTTTTTTTGGCAGTGTGATTAATAAGCCGGAGTTATTGAGCTGGCATTGCTAACAAGAAGAAAGCAAAACAAGAAGCGAGCGGTTTATTAATAACTACCCAGCAAGGATTGTCTGTACTCTATTAATTTGGTATAAAACAAGCTTTGTACTGAATGTATTTATGTTTTAAATGTCTCCAAGTCCCTGCAAGAAATATTTATTCAGAAAATATCGAACAGTAAGACGTGTTTGTGGATTTGTTTGGTATTTATTAAGGTTATCTTTGGGTACATTTTGGAATTTATTTTATAGTTAAAGTGCAAAGAAAGACAGTGAACGAATGACCTACAAATATAGAAATGTGCACGTTGCGATTATGTAACTGTGGACATTGCCATTATGTGACATGCCATTTTACCAATAGGCTACTAAGGCGATCCAATACAGTATTTGTGATGACATTTGTGACATAAGTGGTGACTTTGAGGAATAGCACAACCCTGTCAGATCTAGCTATGTCTTCTGCTCTTTTTCCCTCTCTTGTACAACTGAAAATTGGCATCAAAAAAGTTCAGATACCCGACATCAAGAGGCTGGAGGAGACAGCCGCGGCAAATGTCAAGTAAACAGGTCAGCAAAGTTGTTAGCTCAGATACTTTGGGCAGATTGTAAAAAATTGTGGGCGCGGAACAAGGATGACAAATGCTTCACTCACCCAAAACAACAACCTTTTTCAGACACCCTTGAGGCAAAACATTTAACCCGCTTTGCCCCGGCTCCTCAGTTTCAAAGCGGTCACGAAATTCCAGATTGACGTAAAGTTTAAATCTTGATGGAAGATGATTGGTCTCAGTGTGTGTGTGTGTGTGTGTGACATTGTTAATAGAAATAAATAAATCAATTGTAAAAATACAAATTCCTACATCATTTTATGACTAAATGTATACTGGAGGTGTATTTCCCCCCCACCCACATAGGCCTACTGTGTGTTACATTTTTCAACAGCTAGGTTGAAGAGATAGTGATAATCCAATGGTATTCGAAACAAGGTATCATGCAAATGTCAGCAAATGATGTGGATAATGTGCTTGCCTGTGGAGGAGACAAACAACCTACCCACTTGTTTTGATGACAGGCTGACATTCATACTTCTGACCCCCCCCCCCCCACCACCACCTTGTCTGAACACTGCCTTTGGTTGACTGATGTAAATCTGATTTCCTCTCTCTTTTTTTAGCGTGTGTGATTTAGCACAGCATATCCTGTGTCCTTCTATGCATTCATTTGTGCATCCGTAGGTACAGTACGGGTGAGTGTGTGTCTTTGTGAGGCCTTTTTCCTTTCTCCCATTTGGCCTTTGGATGATGAAACTGCTGCTCCTCTGTTCTGACACGACCTGTCCCTTCACATCAGGACTCAGTGATGGAGACTGTCAGCGTGGCGTGCTCACATTTGTCCCCGACTCTTAAATCTCTCTCTCTCACACTCACACACACACACACACACACACACACACACACACACACACACACACACACACACACACACACACACACACACACACACACACACACACACACACACACACACACACACACACACACACACACACACACACACACACACACACACACACACACACACACACACACACACACACACAAACACAAACACGCGTGGGCTCTCTCGTTCACACACACACAAACACACGTACACACAAATAACCTCTGGCTCACCATTAACCTGTTGTCTGTCATTCTCAGACACACACACACAAACACAAACACGCGTGGGCTCTCTCGTTCACACACACACAAACACACGTACACACAAATAACCTCTGGCTCACCATTAACCTGTTGTCTGTCATTCTCAGACACACACACACACACACACACACACAGACACACTGCCCTCACCCCACTGTCGATCAAGGCTCTAGAAAAAGTGTGATGAACATATCCGCTGAGTCCACAGTCAGACCTTAAAAACGTCACACACACACATGCGTGTGCACAAGCACACACACACACACACACATGCGTGTGCACAAGCACACACACACACACACACACACACACACACACACACACACACACACACACACACACACACACACACACACACACTCAAGGTCAGCAATGGTCATTTGCCATTTTTCCGCCTGCTTTTTTTCAAATCTGATTGAATATATCAGTGAATAGAGAGTGAGGTATTTGCACACAAACATCACTGTAATGCCTGCATACATTCTCAATCTCTTGTCAACACATACTGTACAGGGCTCATATGTCAATGCCAGCTGTGTGTCCACTCTTTAGCTAATGGCCTTTCAAAGTACCTCTACTATCCTGGCATTACATTTGTTCTTTTCTCAGCAGCAGTGTCTCTGTGGAAAAGCAGTGATAGTGTGTGGACTAGATAGGTGTGGTGTCAAAGCAAGCAAGAAGGCGCCTGATACATTAGTGGAGGTGAGTTACAGTAACACAGGCTAGGTCCAATGGGGAAAGGGACGGACTGTTGTTTTAAATAGGCAATTCCTTTCTGCAAATGGAAGAGATAAAGAAGCTCCATGGTTTCCGGTGTTAGTGGATAGCTTAAAGGAGAAGTAAGCGATATTTTGTTTTGTTAATACACGTGTTAAATCACTCTATATTCATACAGCAATCACTTTAACAGTATGCACAGTTCATATCACAGGTTTCCCTGTCATTCAGCTTGGCAGTAATTGCCAAATACAATTTTGATTATCCTGCTCATTCCTATCCAATCAGGAGACAGAGCGCTATAAATAGGCGGGTTTCTGTGCACGTGAAGGATGACTCGCTGCTCTCCATCGCGGCACTATCTGACCAAGACGGCTGTGCGTTCATGTGGTGGTGACATAGGGACGATGGAGGGGACTGCTAACTGCAGTCACTGAGAGGAAGTTAGCTGTAAAGACCATATCAGTTACTTCTCCTTTAAGAAAGAGTCAACAGGTGAGGGAACGTAACAAAGCCAGGGGCCCAGGCTGACAAAGTATTACACCTTACTTTATTTATATAGTCAGCTCCAACAGTTGCCAATTGTGATGTTTTTTTTCCTTACATTGCAACAACACTAGCACAACATAGAAGGATTTATTTCAACATATAATTTTTTCTCATTCAAGGCCCCGGTGGCTTGTTAAAGTTTGTCGCTTCTGTGCGTCAGGGGACATAAAGTGGAACCTTTTTTTTAAACTGCCCCACTTATTTTTTCGCCTTTATATGTGAAAAGACGGTAACTTTGATTTAGTCAACCAGGATGAAGAGTTGAAAGCCGCCGTTAGACTCTCCCTGTGGTTGAGCTTGTCCGAAGGTTCACGGTATAAAACATTTTAAAGGGCTCGGGCTATTCTGAGGAGTACAACAAAAACATATCTATTCCTACCAATGTAACAACTGAAAACTCTGTACATTTTATATTTGCAAAGCAGCAAGATAAGCACTTAAGGGGCACGTAAGGGAAGGTTAAGTGGCATAACAATGTTTGAAGAAGAACTGTAACCCAGCAACAACATAAGAATAAATAGATTGAGAAGGTCGAAGTGAAAGACATGAGATATCTGCCCATAAATGGTAAATTGTCTCCTGACACAATTGTGATGTTACCCGCTCCTCTGATCATGGCTACATTCCAAATTTCATTCTCTCTTTTTTTATATTCTACATACAATAGCTGATGATAAAAAGTATCTAGTTAGCATGCAGTATGCAGTTGGGACGTACATTTACTTACCTATATCATCATAACATAGCGCCTTGAACTTGCCACTTGCTTATATATGCTTAAAAAGTGCGCTGATTTCCACCGTTAAAATCCTGACCTGACATGGCATCCGGGTATTTTTAGGAATGCATCAGACCACAACAATTTGGGACATCCTAACTATTGTTCTACCATACTAAATAGCAGGGAGGTAATGGTACTGGAAAGCAGGGCATGTTTCCTCATTAAACACCCTGGTAGGGCACAAATAGAAGAGACACTCAAGTTCAGCGTTCAGCTTTTAACTTACAGCGGGGGCTCCTCCTGTACTCAATATCTCGCCCCTCCCTATCCCTCGACAGCCATGAATAAAATATTCCCTTTTTACCCGGGTTATGTCAGCCGTTTGATGTGACGCCTTGCTCCCCAGTTGGAAGACAAAGCAGCGAGCGAACAGGCGGCTTTGAGGATTTTGATAGCTTGCTTGTGTGTGTGTGTAGCCCTGATAGATCGTTATTGGTGGTAGGGAGATCTTTAATTAGCGCTCTTCAAACATGGAAAAAGTAGGCAGAGACAAAGATTTTATGTTGAAACAAACAAACAAACAAGGACGCTCATTTTCTTGCTCCGCGGTTCCCTAGCTGGGCTGCAGCAGTGATGCCTGCCACTTGAACCGTGGGAAAAATGGTGATGTGTGGAATGTCTCACATGGGCATGCTCACACACACTTAACACACACTTAACACACGCACACAGACACACACGCATGCACGCACACACACGCACTTACATGCACTTCTCTCTCACTGACAGTTTGAGAGGTGTCATAGAAATCAAGGGTGCAGAGGGGGCCGGTTTCTGCTCTCCTCTGTATATGACTGAAGTATAACATTTAACGACAGATGTATATTTTTGCCACTTTCTCTGTCACTCAGTCCCCCCTTTTTTATATTGTGGCTCACATGTTGCTGAGGTGCTACAGTACGTGTCTGGCTTGCTACAGTAAGGAAACACCAATGAGGGAAGAAGCTTATAGAAGATATATAGAGAAAAAAAAGATTGTGGCATGGGGCTGTCTTCATTGGGGGATGGCTGTTTGTCTATTAAGAATGGTGACTTGAGTCTACAACTTAATCCAACATGGAGGGGTTGTATAAATCCCCCAGCTCTATGATGTGATATCTCCCTTTGAGTGGGACCCACAGAGACGGAGCGCTATGGCTGTGATCGTCCTGGACCCTCGGTGTGCCTGCATACTATATGCTTCACAGCTCTCATCTTTCGCACTCGTTTTTTCTATCTATCTAATTGCCACAAGTCTTTAGTAGTGCTATAGTCAAATACACCTTGTTGTGGAACAAGAAAAAAGAACTGTATATAAGAAGTGAGCACCTTCAGGGAGCTGATCTCAAAGCGTTTGATGTGTGTTCCTAAACAGGCCGCTTTGGTGTTACATACAGTAATGATCACGGGGCGGCTGTCAGGCACTGTTTGCTCTATCGATTGACTAGCGGCCGTTTCTTTTGCCGGCAAAAAAAAATCTTGTTATTTTCCTACTTAACTTCCAGGCCATCCCTTTAAATTAAAAGGTTGAATGCTTCATTGTGATGTGGCACCCCCCAAAGGCTAGCAAAGAAAGAAAAGATACCAGTGTTAATTGGTAATAGGGGAAAACCTTATCTTGCTCTTTGGGGAGGCAACCTTTTGCAAAAACAATTGTTTGTTCATATGTGAAAAAAAGCAACGTGGTATTGATTGAGAGTGGAGCTAGGACATGATATAGATAGACAGATGGCAGAGGTGATGAGCTGCATGGTTGAACCTCATTTGAAGTCCACATTTTGTCTGACAAAGCCGCCTGACTTTATTTAGCTGATTACTGTAAAGCATCTGTGTTGCACATATCGACACATGAATGGATTTGTTTTTCTAGCGTGATTCTATATCATTTTGGGATATTTCACAGTTATTCCTCGTCCTCCAGCGATATATAAAGTGGCTGTGAGAGAGAGAAAAGGTACATGGCGTGTATCTAATTTCGCATGAGCACATATCAGCCCTCCAGGCAGATCAATTTTCTGCCCGACCTCATCAGGGTCGAAAGAGGTGAGACTGGGCTCTCAGTCCATTAGGCTCATTAGGAAATGAGTGAGAAATGCTATGTGAGAAGGGAGCAGTGTGAGAGAGTATACGGTGTGATGTAGCAGCTTAAGTAGCCTACTCTCCCTCTTGCTCCCTCCCTCGCTCCCTCTCTCTCTCTCTCGCTCCCTCTCTCTCTCTCCCTCCTTCTCTCCGTTTCTCTCTGCCTTGATCCTGTCAGTCGTGTGCACTCTTATGACATCTAAATCCTTTAGATCACTGCAAGCGTTTTACAGTAAAGCACAGTGTTCTTTTCAAATGATATGACCACAGCAACAGAATCCAAAGGAAATAATTAGTGAATGCTTTGTTTGCATTCATTTGACAGTAGCGTGTCTCGCCATTAATTATAAACTTAAAAAAGCCTAATCAGTTCCAGAGTCATACCACCCCGAAATACAACTGGGTAAACAATAAAATATAAAGAGATGACAACGGGGACTCAATTAAATATAGACACCTAGGCACACGTTGCCATAAAAGTGGTTCACAAACACCAATTAGCACCATTTTATCCATTTGGGAAAGGTGCAAAGCTACGTGCAACATCAAACAGCTCCAAATGGGTTGGCAGAAAATTGTGAACGAAAAAATACAAAAACACCTCAGTTGAATCACGAAAAAAACAGTAGAGTATTTCTAGACAATAAGCTTCTTTCCACTGTATTTTTGTGATTGATTTTTAACATGCGATTAATCCCATTTCAGACATTATAAAGAATTTGCTATGTTGCCATATGAGATCCTCTGGTAGGGTGCTGTTATCTGTATCTACAGTAATTCTTAAAAAACACAACTGTGCCTTTGCCCCAAAGCTTTTCAAATGACCCCCCCCATTACATTTTAAGAACGTAAGACATATTTACCACTTTTTAGCTTGTGTTGCAGTCACAGCCGTAATTGAATATAAGGCTTTTCCTAGTGTATTCCATTACCGAGGCCATACTCTTTCATTCACGCGAATGCAAACATAATAAGTGAACTACCCAGAGACACTTTGGGTCCAATTCATATGCTAAACAGGGAAATGATGGTAAAGAAAAAGAAGGTAATTAGAGAGGGAGCAGAGGAAGGAGCATGGGGAGAAAATGAGAAAAGTGGAAACATTCAAGGAGAGAGAGCGATTGAGGCATTTTAGAAAGAGCAAAGCGCACAGGCACGCACAGCAGACATACACAGCAGACACACACCACGCATAGAACAAAAGCATCTCCAGGGTTGAGTCCCAGACAGATGTTCTCCAGCAAAGCAAATGCCAGCCCGCACGGTCAAATTATTAATGAGGAGTCAAATGGTATTTCACAAATAACACAATATTACTACACCCCCAAGTGCCACCTTCACATTCACCTGGATTAGCATAATATGAATAGACACACACACACACACACACACACACACACACACACGCACACACACGCACACACACACACACACACACACACACACAGTCACACTTAGGCACATTCTCATGCAAGCAGCAACACCTGATGGAAATGCCAGTCTTGTCTGACAATCTGGGGAAAAATACATTTAAAAAATGCCAGTCGTCTGTTGAAGTTGTGATAAGGCTGTGGTCCCTCTCCAGACAGGCTGCTGTTGCCTGTTGGCGTTCTTCAAGTGCAGGGAAGCATCAGCACAGATAACAGCATCCTCTCATGTTCCTCCACACATCAGGTGAGCCTCTCCTTCTATATTCATTTTGTCTACGCTCAACTCGCTTCGTCACACTGTATCTCGCCGGGTAAAATGACCTTTTCCAGCGCTCTTTTGCTGATTGATAAAACACTCGGTGCCTGTTTTTACACCAGTAGAAAAAAAGTATGATAAAAGGTGGATGCAGCCATTCTGGAGAACGCTTGTTGACAAAATCACTTCTTGTAAAAATCAGTCATGATTCGCCACATGTCCATACAGTGTGTGTGTGCTGAATTTATAAAAAATCTAGAGTTAATACGCAGCCTAGTCTCTGTAAACTTGCATGTTGCTAGCTATGGTGGCCCCTTTGTCTACCTATCATATGTTTACATACCAGTTTACAGAGGCTAGGCTGTATATGAACACTGAATTTTTTTCCCGCTCACACACAGTGCGTACAGGTAGCAGATCCTGAGGAGATATTCACTAATTTTGAAAAACTTGATTTTTTTCAACAAGCCTTCTCCGGAATCGCTGATACCACCTTTGAGAAAATTGTTCATCCAACCTGGAGAAGAGGTTTAGGTGTGCCTAAATCGCCTGCGTGTTGAAATTAAGCGTAGCCTTATAATGCCTCTGAATTTTAGGGAAATAAATGTGCTGCTTGTCTTTTATCACAACTCCACAGATGTCTAACAGATGTCTGGATAGCATCCGATCAACCAGTAAGAGCCTTTGAACAGAACAGTCCTCCTTCATTCAGCCAGAAAGGCTCTGGTGCACATTGAGTGAAGTATGTTTCTGTCTACTACAGAACCAGCAGCTGTTACTGTGAAATAAATACAGGAACTGCATGGTAAGCGTGGAGAGCAGCAGGCTTTGTGGATTAACTTCACAGTTACCGGAACAGGGACAGGGGGGGAATTTGTGATGCATCTACGCCACGGTAATGAACAGTTCGAAACCCTAAGAACAACAATTATTTCAGATAAAAAGTGAAGGTAAGAAAAACTAGAAGATAAGGGGTAAGTAAAGACTAAAATAATAATATAAGTGGCATTAGAAAATATACCATATAAATGTATAATATTACAAATCAAAGGTGAAATTGGTGCATTGTCATTAGTAGCAATGCATATTTATATATAGCAGTGACTGAGCTTTTAAGTACAACTATCTGTTAAACACAATGTATTTACAAGTAAACCAATCAGAACTGAGGCTGACTCATTTGTAGGGCAGCCTTTACAACATACAATTATTTCAGATTTTAAGACATCAGAATGTCAAATAAGTATAGTAAAAAGCAATGTATTCCCTAGTAATAACAAAGCAAGCCAAATGTATTTTGAATAGCCTTTGTTCATAGCTAACAAGGATACATTAACATATATCTGTGTGTCTTTGACCAGCTTATATTTTTTCAGCAGTTCAATAGGTCTGGTATTGTGCTCAGTGACAGCTGTTTACCACTGTTGGAAACAACCATGCTAATACAAGCTTTGCAGGCAGTATTATGAGTACCACAGCCAGAAAGATAGTGAGAGAAACCACATGACAACAGCTTCCAGCAATTGTTATCGCTACAGGGTGTATGTCTGACTGGAGGTCAGAAACTGCTGACACAAATATATACTGACAGTTAACAGAAAGCCAATGCCGACTAAATAAATCAATGAATGGGAAATCTCAATTTCGTCAAATTTTCTGACTTAGAGCAATACTAGCTCCATCTTCACCAGCTCATAATTGCCTTATTTGTTTGAACAAAGTGGATGTAGAGTATTTGCCTGACTGTTTTGAAGAAAATCTCTCTTTTTTTTTGTTTGCTGCAGCAAGCCACTTAGATGGACTAATGATTACCTCCATTGTCATTGTGGATGCTACAGGGTAGATTGTGCATCCTGCCATGATACCAATTTACAGGCGCTGTCATGCTTTGGCAAGTACCAAACCAATGTTGCGAAGCCAATTCAATTCTGCACTTATTGTCTTGAAAATGGGCTCTAACACCTTTTTTTGGTGTGATTTCATACACAGCAGTCCTCATAAACATACACAAAAATCTCCCCACATGAGGTTGCATGGTTCTGAGCCAAATGCATTCACCAGGCCTGTTACACAGCTTGTTTTTGGCTGGATCATTTCAGAAGCTATAGTAGTTGTGTATGTTGATCAGATGGGTAATGAATTTGGTTCATAATACTTTTTTCCCCCTAATTGTTCCCAAGTAATTTACTCAACAGTGCGCCTCCATGTAATTGGCACTTACAGAAAGCATACTGGTACAACATATGTGACTCTTCCTTCAGCTTTATGGTCGCTCAGGGTATCAACAATTACCAGATATCGTCTTCTACTTTCCTGAGTTTACATCTCTCTTTGCCTGTAACACTTCCATTAACCTTCCAGCAGAACAATACTGGAACCTGGATACTGCAATCTCTTTTATGTTTTGCTGCATTTTTGCACATTTTTCCCATCTCATGCGACAATCCATTTTGTGTTCTGGATCATCTTATGACATCCGTACTTCAATGATTTCCACAATGACTGCGTGTGTATGTGTGTTCCAGGCAGTGATTTGTATATCCCCTTTTGCTGCTGTCAGTGTACTACTATTCTCCATGGCAAAGAGTGATTTTTGACAAATTTAAAGGGATCGTTGCAGAGCTTTGTCCCATTCGACAATTTCTTTCTCATTTATTTTGAACCTTCTCCCTCTCTCTTCACAGCCACAGAATGGCTCAGGTTTTATTGTAGCTCACTTATACCTTTTTTCTCATCTTCTGATGCCTCTCTCTCTACAGTATTACTTTTTAAGATTCCTTCTCTAGTGCAATAGGCCTCTCTATTTCTGTAGGACTAGAACCTTCTACTGAGGTTGTTCACTTTCTTCTTTGACTCCAAACTTTTCTGTTGCATCGCCTTAATTCCCAACATTTCCGTAAAGCATGACTTTCAGCACTATATGGAATGGCTCGTAGAAAGGTGGACTTTCTGTTTATTTACTCCATTCAGGCTGCTTAACAACACCAGTCAAAAAGTTACCAGTTTTCTTGTGATTGGATTTTTTTTACATCAATAATAACATACATTACATGAATTAGTACAATACTTTAAAGGTGAAATACACAATTATGATATATCTCCAAATCTATGAGACCACACAAAAAACTAATATTCAAGATCAACACTTAGCTAGTTGTCTGTCAGCCTGAACACAAACAATTAAGTTACATTTTCAGAACAGCAATCACAGAAGAGATTTGTCAGAATATCCCAACCATTCACCTTTCCCAAGTCAATACAGTTATAATGGTGTTAGACATTGTGCTGGTGCCGGAGGACATGAATTACGCCCACGGGCAACATTCAGTGCAAAACCCACAAAAACGTATTAGCGTGGCTAAAGCTAAGGGTGAGGAACAGGCGTGTACAGCGACTAACGCAGCCCTTCTTCTACACTAGCTGCATACTGTGACAGAGCTCCTTTGCATGGTATATCCAAAGCGCTAAGCAGAAGGTAGGTCATGCATTCAATACCCTACATGCAGAGCTTCACAGCTCTCCAGAGCTGTAAGATCCTCTTACAGTAAGCCTCTCTCACACACAGGTTTCTTCCAAGTGATAACAGTCCAATATGTTCCACACTTAGAGCACCCAACCGATCTAAACTGCCTTCCTGTCAAATACTGTGTGTTGACTCTCGACAGCTTGTGCAAGTATGCAACCATCTTGGTGTGTATGTCCATCTGAGGGTATGCTGACCCTTCTTAGCTAATACAGGGCCTTGCTCTATCGTTACTTTAGCCTCAATGCATTTCTGTCATATAATATAGATAAAATGTATATTATCGGCAGTCAGATTTCTATTTATCGTAATTATCTTATTTTTCGTCATTATTTATTGGTACCGACCAACTACTCTATTAAATTGCACATATATTGTATGACTGTTTGATAAAGATTCAAGTGTGATATATATTGCAGACGGGACTTGTAAGTGGCCATATGGCTTCAATAGCAAAGCTTGCCAGTTAGAATTTGCTTTAAAACGTATCCCTGATTGTAGCACGATGTGTCCTTCAAACAATGTTGCATGTGAATGTGCGAGGAACAGCGGACTAAGCTTTATGCAGGTTACCTTTATCTGCATGGACAAGGGGAAAGATAAGGGCAGAAATATTAAAGCAAAACTGTCCATCTGTCATACCGCTTTATTTTATTGTTTTGCTGATCTTTGCTTTGCACAACCTCTCGCTCTCTCTTTCTATCTATCTATCTATCTATCTCCTGTCTGCATTGAGAGTGCCGTAGTTAGTGGATCGCTGTGAAATGCCAGCTGTCAGAGTGACAGACACAGTGTCACCTCTGTGCAGTCACGTCAGCGAAGCGACAAGCTGCCGACATGGGCATGCGTCTAAGTGTGGAAGACAGAGAGGGAGGGAGGGAGAGACAGACAGACAGAGAGATAGAGAGACAGAGTGTGTGATGTTTGTTTGTGTCGCTGTTCTTAAGAGGTTGAGTCCGTGGTTTTCGGCTCCAGGGCTTTTTCAGAGGATGCATGTTCGGACAAAATTAAAAGTGGGGATTGAACTAGCATTGGCTGAGGAGCAGATATGAACAAGTGTTTATAGTGTAGTGATATGTACGTACAATGGAGGGACAAATAGCGGGGAGCAGAAGGGGAAAAAGGTCATAGGTGATGTGAACAAAAGGGAGATGGTGGATGGAGGGATGAGAAGGCCATAGCCGCAGAGGAGGAGTGATGAAGAAACAAAATATTGATAAAGACGGAAAAGGAGTGAGACGGAGAATAAACCAAAGGCGTTGTGAAGTAGCACAGTTTCACTGAAAGAGAACAACGATGGAAGGAGGATAGAAAGAATAGAGAAAGGGAAATGCAGAACAGAAAGTCAAAAGACCAGACTATAAGAACAGGAGCTGAATAAAAAAAGAAAGAAAGAGAGAAAGAGAGAAAGAAATAGTCGGCACTCTTGAAAAGCTAAAAGCGCAGGCAGAGAGAGAAGGGATTAGAGGGACTAAGGAGAAAGGGACAGCAATGAAGTAGATAGATTAAAAAACAGTAGGACAAAGGGGGGATAGATGGTGGGATTTGTTATGGTTGAGGAAGGAACATGAGCTGCCGACCAACAGCAGAAGTCGAAAGAGCTTCCTTTCCCAGCCCAAGAGTATTACCACTTTCTCACACAAACCCCAGGCTTAACACAAGTTAAAGGACTCACTTTGGTCCTGTGTGTTACCACAGCAACTGCTTTAGCATTGGACACAAAATAAACGGAAAGAATTTGAATTTTCCAATATTCTAATTATCCAGCCATGATAAGGCTTTTTTCGAAAAAAGATTTTCTGACACTGAATGCCTTGCACAAACACGTGTGCATCATCAACATACAATATCAAGCTTAACTGAGCTACTAAATAGCAGTACCAGATTAGAGCCAAGAAAAACAAAGATGGCAACACTGTCATATTTAAGTGGTATTTAATATCAGTGATTTTGAATGTGAATAACCTTTATACAACAAACAATAAAGAGATTAAAAAACTGAATAATAATATTTCCACCAATGTGTCTTTTTACTGACCTGAGGTTCTAATGATTGTGTTAATGGATGTTTAACTCATACTTACACTCTCTTGGTTGATGTCTTTAGTATTGATTTAACTTGTGCAGCCCCTAGAACCTCAAAGAAAGCTGCTATGTATATTAAAAAGGCATTTTAACAACCAACCTAAAGTCGAGGCAACTGGAATTGTCCATTAAATGGTTTGGCCCGCTAAAGTGGGAGTCACATTTACAAAGGGTGTCATCAGAAAATATGCAATAATTTAGAACTGTGGGCACAGAGGTTTATGGCCGTAATGAAAACATGCAGTGCAATGAATCTAAATGATTACCATAATTGACTTAACAGTGAGGGGGTAACGTGCATGCGCAATCCACTTCTATCTAGGCACTGTGACACATATTTATATTCCGCTTTGGTCATTATTGTGTCTGAATAATTATTCTAAGCTACTCATAGAGAAAAGGAAAACATATCAATGATGGAATAGGGTCAGTGCATATGATTTGTACTTGTATTCAAATATAAGATCAGATATATTCATATTTTTGAAGAAAAAAAAATGCTTTGGCCTATTAAATCCTTCTCTGTAGGGCGACTGTTACATGAACCTTTAATTACACTACTCTGTCTATGAAATACCTACATAAGATGAAGTAGAGCTTCATGAAAGCTTGACGAGACATCCATGATTGTGTCCTTTTGTATAGCAATCATTTCACCTCACAATATATCTGATGTACTCGTGGAACAGGGAGCCAATTTATGGAGCAGCTATTTCAAAGTGTTAACCTAATATTTTTTTATGACATTATGCCCCATCTGGGAAATTATTTTTGGGGGCAACATGACGAGAACCAGTGTCAAATCAATTCTGCACAGGAGGAAATGGGAGGCGCATAAATAATGGCCGAGCTCTGGGTGCGAATGGCTGCTCCTACAGTGAAAATCAGGCAATTGATTTCCATTATGATAAAGAATTAATAACTAACCAGTGTAACCTTTTGAATAACTTCTGAGTCTTACAAGTGGTACTACTGTGGTGACCGTCCACTCGAGACTGAAACCTTGGACAAAGCTAGAGAGAACAATTTTTCCTCTAGTGGCATTTGGCTTATTCATGAGCGCCAATCACTCCTGGGGAACCTGACCCGAATGAATACTAATCAGAACAAAATGGTAGGGGCTGCAATTCACTTCCTTAGCAACCACACAAGTAAAAAGCAGATATGAAAATTAGGCGACTGGCAAGTCAACAGAATGCCCTGTCATCTCTTTGTGGTGTCAGGCGACAACACTTTCCCCCAAGGGGTATGTTGAGAGGAAAACCAAATGGCTTCTATTTACCATGGGAAACGCCGACGTGCAGATAAGTGCAAAATAAAGAGTAAAGGGGGGAGCGGGCGAGCGACAGATAGTTGGACAGAGAGAGTGAGAGATAATGATGAAAGGGCTTCTTCAGCCCCGAGTAAGGCAATGAGTCATCCAATTGTGCGCCCCTGACTCACTGCGTCCCGGACACGTCCACCGCCTCGGGACGTCTTCAGTCACCGTGGTTACTGGGCACACAGGGTTACGACTGAGATGCTAGGGGGAAGAAAAGCAGGCAGGGAAAAACTCAAATGTCTAAATTTACATGCTACATGTTTAACAATGCATGTACACTCTTCCACCGTCGTGCTGAGGAATAAGTGGGTTGCCTAACAGCAGCGGACAGCGTTCATAATTGCTCTGTGGTCGGCTGTTATTTCAGTCCCCGTTTAGCCTGCGGGAGATGCGTTGTCGCTATTGACAGACAGAGCCCCGAATGACAGCCCTGCCTACTTCCCCCTATGTCTTTATTCTCTCTCTCTCTCTCTCTCCCTTCTCCTTGCCATCGGCCAGCATTCTCTCTCTCGCTCTATGTGAGTTCCAGGGCCTTATAATGAAATTCATTACTGTTACAGATGGTGGAGTAACACCCGTTTAGAGATCTGTGTAGAAAATCAATCACAGGCTGGTTCAGCGTGGGGAAGGTTCACAGAGGTTCCTCTCTCTTTTTCTCTCTCTCTCTCACTCTTTTTCTCTCTCGCTCTCTCTCTAGTTGTGGTCAGTGTCTGTGGCCTCTCCAGCTGCTGCATTTGCTATTTTCAGAAAAAAAGTGGTATTTCTTGCGTTGGCAAGTTGATACTTGCTCTGACCTTGGGAAAGCCTGTGGTACGTTACTGCACACAACAATAATACGGAGAGCGTTATTTGATTTGCAGGGTATTCAGGTCGAGTGCCGCCACATACACTGATCTCTGATGTAAGAAAGAAGGCAAAGCAGCAGTAAGGTCATGGTTGAGATAAAACTAAGAATGGAGATAAAAAGTCTCCTTTTCTTAACAAGCCACTTTTGTCCGTGATGAGTAATTTCATCCTTCTTACGAATGTGATGTAAACAGTATTATGCCTTTGTGTTTTTCCTCCTATATTCTCTCTTGAATTTCATAAGCCCACGATTCATCTTTGTTGGTTCAGTTCAGGGATGACATTGAGAAAATGTCTTCATGAACTTTCAAGGCCTCTGAGAAAGATGGCAGCCACATTCCGGCTCTGCATTGGAGGCTGCTCACACTAAGTTTTATATACATACATTTATCAGGCACATTATGACCACAGGGCCTTGTTGGTACTGGACCCACATTTGTATTTGATGTCTTGTAGTTATTTTCAACATTTAATTTAACTGTAAACCTAACCATTCCATTTAAGGGATGTAAGCCGATCGCTTAAGCCTCCCTGTCTCCGGGGAAAATACATCTATATTTTTTAATCAAAAAGAAGGAAATAAAGGTTTAACTTCCTTAAAAAAATTGACAACATTTAATGTCATTTTTACAAACAAAGTAAGCTCACAGATGGCCAAGTGGACAGATTATGGGTCAGCAGTCCCCCTATGAAACAGGGAATCTTACCAAAATAAAATAACAAGATGAAGGACTGTCATTAGAAATCATTCAAACATTTTGGAATTTAATTATTGTATTGAGAGGTTCTTCCCTATAATCATCATTGTATTTAATAAATTACATAATGTGTGTTTTATCAAATATTTATTATAAGAAGTTTGATTCAGTGCCATGTGAATTACCATGTGATACAGTACCCGCAAACCAAATCCTGCTTAGGTCCCTCAAAAGCCTAGGGCTGGCCCTAAGGATAAGAATTTGTCATTTTTCCAAGTGTGATCAATGTGTGAGCAGAGAAAAGTCCAGCAGACCAATATATTTTGTTTCTCTCTCTCTCTCACAGTTCTCCTGGTCTAAGTCTTGATTGATTCCTGCAGTTGTACTGATACAAGCTTCCTCTCCTTTGGGATATTGCATTGAAAACCGTTCGTTTATAGCGACCATATTTTTGCAGAGCAGAAAGTGCAAGGGGTAATAGTAAGCAACAACAAATGTAATTGATACAGTAAATCAAGACTCTGCTGCCTCTTTTAGAATGTAAAACACTTAGAACACAAGCGTGGAAGCTCATTGCAGCACAACGGTGTGACAGATTTTCTTTATTAAAAGTCTAATTTGTCACATGGGATCATGGGCAGGGAAAAGGGGTGACCGTGGCTCAGGTGGTTAAGCGGGTTGGCCAATGATCCAAGGGTTGGCGGTTCGATCCCCGCTCTGCCACCTGTGTCATGGTTGTTGTGTTCTTGGGCAAGACACTTCACCCACCTTGCCTCGTGTGAATGTGTATGACTGCTGTATGTTTGAGGTGGTGGTTGGAGGGGCCGTAGGCGCTGAATGGCAGCTATGCTTCCATCAGTCTGCCCCAGGGCAGCTGTGGCTACTATGGTAGTTTACCACCACCAGTATGACTGTGTGTGAATGAATGGAACCTGGAACCCTGTAAAGCGTCTTTGAGTGCCTTGAAAAGCGCTATATAAATCCAATCCATTATTATTAAAAGACCTTGAGATTCTAGCGTGGAAGAGAAAGACAGGCCTTTCTTAATGCACTTCTTTTTTCTTCTCCCCCATCTCCATCTGAAGAGCTCGTCTGAGCGAAGTGACCCCGCTTTTCAATAACCGTGACTGTAAATGTGTGATTCAGAAAGCCCCAGCCTTATCTGCTCCCAGAGACTAAAATAGGCTCCTCCATCACTCTTGCCTGCTTTAATGCTCACCCCAGCACCTTCAGCGACAGTCCTGGAAGTTTGTCACTGCTTGTCGGGGTCTTCCATCAAATACCCCAGAGGGCTCAGCAGTCACAATCTAAAACTATATTTATTTTCCCCCCCTTTTATTCAAACCCTATTGTAAGTCTGTGATGATAAGAGAATGTGACAGGTCAGGACTCTTCTTTTAGTAGCTGTGCTTTCTTGTTGAAGGGGAAGGAATAAAATACATATTTTATGAGTGACACTTC
Source organism: Ammodytes marinus (assembly GCF_949987685.1). Classification (NCBI taxonomy): domain Eukaryota; kingdom Metazoa; phylum Chordata; class Actinopteri; order Uranoscopiformes; family Ammodytidae; genus Ammodytes; species Ammodytes marinus. The sequence goes on from NC_137227.1 coordinate 12,256,742, forward strand.
AACGACCCTGGGTATGTGGTGATCGATTAAATGAATGGAAACATCCTTTCAGTTCCGGGGCAAAAAAAGAAGCAATTGTCGATACATAAAAAAAAGTAAAGATGAATCCAACATTATAAACGCTATATGGAACTCTTCAGTGCGACCTTTTATCATGCGTTCTCCTTGGCATTCTCTTCTGCAGGTTTGGTAATGAGGCCAGCTGATGGGTAAGGCATGGAAACAGAAAGCACACAATCACATGGCTGGCTCTACCGTCCACTTTGCATTTTCTTTCTATGATAAATGCAGCAGGCGGAGGGAAAGAAAAACATCTCTCGGCCTTCAGTTGAGTGGTTTGTTTATGTGCTGCTTCAGAAGGCAGCTTGATTTACTAATATCACTGATGTCGCCATCTCTTCACTTTTCCTCTAGTCATTTTTTCCTTATTTCAACTCCAAGCCTCTACAGGTGGTGGTTTGCCGGTATAAATAAATGACAAAATATTCCCTTGGCAAAAATGTGTCAAGACAAGTTGCCAAACGGTTAGACTCGGCAGATGAGGAGCGTGTTTTAATCCTTTTCTGCTTCAGTAAATATACTCCAACATCACAGTGTTAAAAATACAGATCTGTCCAAACATTGTTGCCCGTTCACCTCTGTGTTCCATGTTAAAGCAAAAAACGTCAGCGTTGCAACGGAGGGGTTATTTGAACACATATTAGCAGAGCCATAATTAAAAAAGGTGACCTCGTGCCTATTCACAGCTCTGAAATTAATCTCTTTTGTATTTGCTTTTGTATTTGCAGTGCTTCAAACTACACTCTGCCCTCGAACTCCCAAACATTTTGAGGTGATTATAAACTCTGACATGCCGGAAACAAAAGGCACATTGAACATGTCATTGTTCATTTTTTGTATGTGTGAAAAAGTATGTGTGAATATTTCTGAAACGGCCTCATTTCCCCTGTGATGATCATAAATGACATGTAACAGCAAACCAGACCCATCAATGCAAAAAATTATATTTGTATATAGTTGTTCTCAATGCCTTTGTCATGGGTACGCTCACCCAGGAACAACCGCTGGCGTAGTAAAAACACTACCGCATTTTTCCAAAGGGGGTTCAAGAATTAAAATAAACTAAAAGTTCCTCGCATTATCTTTAACTGAGAATCAAGGAGCTGTTTGTGGACTTATGAAGATAGCAGCAGAAAAACAAAAAACTCTAGGTATCAAAAGGGCGCCCATGGAGAGGATACACACCTTTAGCCACCTGGACTGGTCGTTCTCAATTTAAAACAATTACCAAACTGTTTATGGCTTGTTAAATTAAATAGTTTGATCAACTACAAAACAAAGATTTGGCCATGCATTGTTAAAGGAGTCATAACATCACTAATACAGTGATGATCGAAACCAACTTGAGATTGGTTTGAAATTACACCGCTGCAGTCCATGAGAGAGGTGTATCCTTATTTCAAAGATAAAGGTGCACCGAGGACCTTTCAGTTTGCGTTAATTATTGCACTCCCTATGGACAAAAGTGGTACTGTTGCTACTAGGCCAGCTGTAGTTCCTGGCTGAGCGTACCCATGACAAAGGAATTAGGAAAATTTTTATAAAAATATCATTATTTGCACTGATGGTCTCGTTTGCTGCTACATGTCATTTATGATCATCAGAGGGAAAAATGAGTCCCTCGTATCACCTTTAATCAATTGGATGTTTGTATTTCAGAGTCAGTCTTCCAAATCTTGTCCCTGACCACATGTCATTTAAATCCTGCAGGGTAAGTTAGCTATGGCTACAGTACAGCCGACCTTTGAAACTGTATCAGTCATTGCTCTCATTTGCATTAACACACACTAAGGTCCTCTCGGATTTGCTGGGAAAGGTTATCAATGTTTTGTCGTGTGCCTCTATCTGATTTACATCTAATCATATAACACGTTGCTTGGGAATTTAACTGATGAGCAGAGAAACAAACGGAGAGGTTGGCGCAGAATATGTTAAAAAGTTGCATGTCGCGTTCCTGATGCATATGGTGTCAGATATATTACCACCCAAGTCATTATCATTGTTAAATTAATGTGTTCTCATACATGTTATCTCAGTTTAAAATGATATGCCCCTATATTATGTGGATTACGACTGACTTTTGTATCCAACTTTATTGTACACCAATGTGATTGGTTGTTTTATTTTGTTTTCTATATTGAAGTGCATTCTGGGTCATTGACCGTTAATTGTGACTGCGCACATGCCATGGCTGCTGATGACATACCGGAGCTGTGAAGAAAGAAATAAAGAGATAAATGAAACATATACGAGACGTGATTATTTATCAATATGACTGAAGAAAATGAAACCTCAACAATCATAAACTGTGATTTTTTTGCAACAGTGGCGCGACGTGATTATCCACAATAGTAGCACATAATATCCTAACCTGCATAATCAGAAGAAGTCGCACAAGAAAGCAATATTGCTTGAGATGCTGCTTTGTGTTGTTTCCATTTCCAACACCCTTATACCTGAAGTCTGGAAGGGGGGGGGGGGGGGGGGAGCGTTTGTCAATTTTCATGTCGCTTCTTGATTTGTTTGGAGCGGTTATTAAAGTTCACCTCCCTCTGAGAATTTCCATAATGATCTCCCTTACACCGGTATATGAGGCTCATAGACTGCCTGGGCCTAGCAGCACATCTGTTATTAAATCTGCGGTGCTGTGGATTTACTCAAAGGCATGTATGATTAATGAAGGTAAGGATCCAATACAATAATCCTGCCTGTGTTTCAGAACTTGGAAACCCCCGCAGCTTTGGTAGGTTTTCGAACAGCTGAGGTTGAGCTAGCCATTTCCCTCCTCAAAAGCGTTTCAAGGCACTGCATTATCTTTAATGCATCATAATGAATGCAGAGGTGAAGTTAGATCACTCAAAACAAGAGACCCAATTACTGTATCGATAAGTGTGCTTCTTGTTGGTAGGTGGTAAGCACGCCGACCCCTTATACCCGACCATCTGGCTCTGTGTCTGCCCACGAGTAAGAAGTGGTATGCATCTGGCCACGACAGTGATATTTCAGAGTAAATTCAATGCTGACACATTTGAAAGACAATGAAAAACAACACAGGCACTGTGAATCATGTCCCTGTGTGTTTCCAAAGCACTTACACAGCTCCACTATATCCTCCTCATTCTTGTCTGCAAGTCATCCCGCAGCCATCTCGAGGTTCAATCCCATGCGGAGGTGGGAAAAACAAATTAAGCAATACACAAACGCTCATAAATACATATCTGCCATGGTGGGCCCTCGCCTCAAATCCATCACCGCAATCCCTGGAGGACTGTATAGCTGCTCTTGCTGGGGCGTAAACGGATGAAAACATCTCAAAAACATCCAGGCTCGCTGGCTTGCCTCAAGATCCCAGAGCACCCTCCCCAACACACACACACACACACACACACACACACACACACAACACACAACACACAACACACACACACACACACACACACACACACACACACACACACACACACACACACACACACACACACACACACACACACACACACACACACACACACACACACACACACACACACACACACACACACCTTTGATGCATGCTCCAAGTCACGGCGACTGATACTTTGTCACTCCTCGGTCAATAAAGCCAGAGCCCACTATGGCGTCCCACTCTGTCACCTTTTAATTACAAACCATTAATATTTAAAGAGAATCGAGGGAAAAAGTTCAAGTCCAGGCACAGAAAGAAAACACAACAACTTTTTATAATGCACTCTCTTTATTTGTGTGACTTTCACCTGGATTTAAACCCCTCCTACTCCATCTCCAGCACTTCTCTGACATACTGTGTCTTCTTCTTCTTCACACTATCCCTGTTACTTTATTCCCCACTCCTCTCTCACCTTTATTCCCTTGTCACCCTCATCTATTGTGCTGGTGGCCCAATTTCTCATCCCTCTGCTGTCTCCAGACTTTCAGCTGTATGTTGTTCATAATATGAGCTAAAACAGACAGATCTTCACAGACAGAGTATTTTGGTGGAGAAAGTCGAGGGTGCCCACCCGCATCCATCAACGTCACTGTGCACAGTTGGCGAGCCCCCGCCAGCATCCTGACATAACAGCGGGAGATACAAATGGATGTGACACTCTTGTTCCCTTTTTTCACAGCCCGCTCTCTCTCTTTGCTTGTATGCCTTCACTAAATGCAGCATTCCCCCCCAAAGTACAGCGGGTGTTTCTCTCCGAAAGGCACTGTTGGTGTACGATCTATTTCCAATATTTAACCTACAGCCTCCTAGAGATATGAGTTCTTACCAATGCCTTGAATAGACGTGCCCGGTTCTCTGCGTTTGGCTTTCCTCAGCAGGAAAAGAAGATAACGTCAGTCACATATCTCTCTCTCTCTATCTCTTGCTCCCACAGTCTGGTGAAGTTACAGCAGGAGCATATTTAGATTCTAGACTGTGGGGGATAATGGGGTGACCTTCAGGTATAATAAGGTTTGATTCTCATGAGAGCAAATTAATGTGCCGACAAGAGGCTGGAGAGCATTGTGTGGGAAGAGGTAGGTTTCACAAAAGGTCATGATTACAGTCATTAAAGAAAACATACCCGATCGAGGGGAATGGATTAAATCACTGGCTTTCTGAAATACCTCTCTGAGAGGAAAATGAACAGGCCTGGCCGTTACTGTTGACGCTGTGGCTTAATTGCATTATCGAAGTATTTTTATGTAAAATGTTTTGTTTGTGTGCATTTCACATCAGTGATTATGGTTCTGACAAAAATGAAAGAGTTGTGTAGTTTTCATAAACGTGGGTTGAAATCGAACCACAGAGGGTGCCGAAAAAAGAGGCTGTGACTTTGAAAAAAAGGCACTTATCAATGTAGTCTCCACTTTTAGAAGTTCCTGCAGCTCATGAATGCACCACAGGAGAACAAGGACTATCAGCTATGCATGCAAAGAAGCCCAGAGTATAGCAAACCCCCCCACCCCACCCCCACTGTGTCCCATTTTCCTCCCTTCACCCTTACCCTTCTGCTGAGTGTGCATTCACCTGAAACGCAGTGATGTGTCCCAGTTAAAAACTTCCTTCTTCTAAGTGATTGTTCGTCCCACTGCTCTCCCTGCAAAAGGGACTTTTGGACTTGGCAGCGATCATCGCCCATGACACCTTACAAATTTGTATATATATTTTTTTTAAGTAGAGGGCAATAGATTAGACAAGTGGTCTGCTGTAAATAAAAACAAAAAGATAAAAAAAATAAGCTAGTATTGCATTACTAAAAACAGCTAATCTTCAGCCATCCACAGTAAGCAACGTTATCACACTAATATGCATTAGTAGGCATAACACATTCTAATATCTCATTGTCAGACAGCACTGACTGTGCACTCACCTTGCATTACCTTTACTACCACAACCTTATACAACTCCAACTCCTTAATGTTTCTCATCACCCCTTTAGACTCTTCCTTCTCTGTAGGGGGGAGGGATCCCTGCTGGGGAAACCAAATCAAAAAACATTAAGACCAATTCTCAGGGTGTCACTGGTGCCAAGCACAACAACAGCAAACACTGTTAACATTTGAGCAGACATGGGTAATTCCAGAAGACACTGCAGAACCCGTTTTATGATGTCAAGATCTCAAGTGCTGCCATAAGATGCCAGATGTTTACTGTAGTGTTGCACTAAAGATGTAAAGTTAAAAAAGATTTTACCCCATTGCCTTGCTCACAGACATACAAACAGTCCATATCCGCAGATGTTGTGTGATGTAGATTACTGACATCTTCTGGAATTTCAGGTAATTCAGATAAAGCGTAAGAACCATTGGGATTATATGATACATTCTAATTTGTACTTCTACTGTCCCCCAGGGTTTTGCTTTTCATGAAGAATGCTAAAGGGGTGGGAAGGGGGAGGGACTGGATCCCAAATAGCGACAGATGCTTGCCAGTTTTCTGGTTGTCCAGTCAGCTGTTTCACAGATTGTGAATGTGATGAGGAGCTAGCTAGCACCTAAGGGCGTTTGAAAAACTGACGGATGCAATGGTGCGTTATTCATACAGTTTGCATTCAGCTACAATGCCTCCTGCTTTTGTGATGAGTGTGAATGTTTGTACTGTCGCCATTTAAACTGTGTGCAATCCCAGGAAGAATAGCTGCTGCTATGCCGAAGCTAACAGAAATCTCAATAGACAAACAAACAAATAGGTCCTACTTTTCTTGTTGAGGATGTAAATAGACTACATTCATGCCCTAAACATTTGCTCTACATGCTGAACCTAAATACAATTCCTGAACGCAATCTTTCTGCTTAGCTGCAGATATGCATCTTGGAAGTGGTCCCCGAAATCCCTTTAGGCCTACATGTTTGGCCCCCTAGGATCTTTACCACAAACATGTTACCATATGTCCCTCACCTCGTATTTTTGTATGCTTCTTAACTGAGGTGAAAAGGGCTCTCTCTCTTTCTCTGTCTGATGGTTAATGTGTGTGTCAAGCCATGTTGGTCTTCTACTCCTGTATAAACTATTTCCAACAGCGCTTAGAGAACTGTTTGAACCTCATGCCAAGGAATCTTCAAATGTGAAGTATGTAAAGAACCTTGTCTACCAAAGGAGAACGATACGAAATTGTTACGTTCTCACAGTATTTCTCTTGTAGGAGAGCACTCAGTTGTTTGGATCCACTCTGTAAAAAGAGAGTATTTTCGAGTCAATTTGAACCCTATTTGACAATCTGAATTAATCAATCCCCACACAATAGTTTGACAGTGAAGGAAACAAATTGCCCACTTTCCAAGGAACAATTTTAATTTAAAGCCAATGATTTTGGATGCATTTTAAATCCTTCTTCAGGCTAATTTGACAGATGCATGTTGAGTAAAAACACAAGTTTAACACTTAAAACCCTAAAAAAGGGCTGTTCTCAATTTCATGATTTTATCTGAACATACAATTTTAGTAACATCCTGTCCTTCTTAGACGCAGACAATTCCTATGTTTTCTTTAAACGTTTTATCCAGAAGTCTAGCAAGTGCTGAGCTGAATTCATCACAGGAGACAAACGGCAGTGTCAATGTCACGCTAAATTCAGCTGGTTACTCAATCACTGTGGTGGTTTACGAATGCGATTCTGCAGTCTTGGATATTCACATACTTGCCAACCTACAGTATACATACTGGAGGGGGCTTACAATCTGAAAACCTTCCAGATTGGGGCTCCTCTCAGGAGAGACAAACCAATTAAAAACGACAGCAGAGTCTTATCCGAGTTCTGTCGTTGTGTTGGTTAAAAAATCTCTCTTCCCCATTTCCTTCTCCTCGCCCCTCTCTCCTTCCCCTTGTCAGTGGGAGATGGTCTAGTTTTGAGTCCAGGGTAAGACGGGGTGGGGGTAGGTATGGGGGCCATCTTTTGTGCCTTTGTTGCTCAGGATATTCGAGTGTAATTGCTGCACTTGGTGCTAATTAACGGCCAAACGGAGATAAGCCTGCGCGAGGCTCAGAACCGTATCTGCCTCGGATTCACTGATAAAGGGACATTTTCAAGAGGAAGCAGAAAGCCGCATGACAACCTATCAGACGTGGACTAACTGAGAATGAACACCTCTTACTTCATAATTAGGTGGGATACGTAGGTTTTAAGAGAGCGGCCATAAAAAAGTTTTTTTGTTTAGGCTCTCTTTCGTTTGGAAGTCCTTAAGAAGCACATCAACAGTGCCTAGTTTTGAAGTACATATGTCTTATTCCATAATCCAAGAACCCATGAGTCACGTTGGTTCTCAGATTGAAAAGGTCATAAAGTCAAGTGGTAGGCTGTTGTGACATGGCAGAAAAACAGCTGTCTTAACTGGTACATGGGTTTAAAAGTACCTCAGAGCTTCTCCATCTTCATTTAAGAGGATTTATGAAGTAAAATTGCCTTGAGAGCATACAAGAAATACACACACACATGTGCACACACATAAGCAAAGACACAAAATCCCAGAGAGACATTGTGGTGGATATGACAGCCAGCCAGAGTTCAGTAGGAAGTTTTAGCTCTGTAGCATCTTGAAGAAGTTCACAGGAGCTAAGCCGTCAATGACGACAGAGCTTTAATATAGAGGCCATGGATGATAGGGAGTGTGTGCTTAGGGATTAGGTGTAAGCAGATGAGCAAACATTAAACATTATAACAGTAAACATTGACGGATTTGGTCTTGCCAAATAAATTAAAAGAAGAAGAAGATGGGAAAAAACAGAGGGATCAGAAGAGGAGCTCCAGCTGAAATTGGAAGTGGGGGCTGGTTTGATGAAGTGGGTCCCCCTGCTGTTTGCAAATGTGAAAACGTTGTTTTTCCACAAGCGCAATTTTTGATAACATAACAATCTGGGCGGACTCATCCCCAGTTATTTCCAGACATTACAAAGCAAATTATAGCTGAATGTCAAGGCAATTTTCAGATAATCACTGGTGTTGTGGATAGACATTGGTCCACCCCCACTCCTGTCCCTTCTCTTTTTTTTCTGCTGATGGCAGTACATTTCACTCTGCAGTTGAAACCTAAAGTATAGCTTCATTCTCCCAGCCGGGGCCTATTATTCCTTGTCTCGGCCCTGCAGAGATTCAATTCCACAATCAGTCTGTTGAACTTGGCGTCAACAAAGAGTGCCTAGTGGACTGCTGCTTTCGCTCTCTCTCTCTCTCTCGCTTTCTCTTTCTCTTTCTCTTTCTCTTTCTCTTTCTCTCTCTCTCTCTGTCCTATCTTCTGTCTTTCTCTCACAGGTCTTCCTCTCCACGACACCCCCCCCCCCCCCTCCACGATTGAAACGATAATACAAAACAAGCCAGCACACGGGTTATTTCACTGCTATTTTAACCTCCATAGGGTGTTTCATTTTAAAGTTGTGATCATTATCTAGCATCGAAGGGTCCCATGTGCGATGTGACATGACAATGGTCGCCTAACTTTGTTTTTTTCCAATAAATCTCCAGGTTTTTGTGTTGCATTCATTCATTTCATTTTCCTTTATTTATTCTCGAAAGATCAATTGAGGGTTACCCTCTTTTACAATGACGTCGAGAATTACACACAATATACAATGAGAATACACAACAAGCTTACAAAGAGACAACAACAATTAAAACATTCAGATCAATTGAATAAAACAGAACAATAGCCTAATTAAAACAGTTACAATTGGAGTGGGGCTGATTCAAAATAATAACTTTAAATTGGTTAACAGTTATGAGTGTATTTATTTTAATTTGATGTTGTAGGCTGTTCCAGGAGTCAGGGGCACTGTGGCTAAAAGCAGTTTTACCAAGGTCAGACCGGGCGTATGGAACATATAACATGAGCATTTCAGTTGAGCGGGTATGATAAAGCCCATCTGAAATATGCAGCATTGTTGTCAAATAGAGTGGTAGCTTTCCGGTCAGGGCTTTATATATAAAAATATGCCAATGTGCATCACGTCTCTCTTTAAGAGAAGACCACCCAACCTTTTCATATAAAACACAATGGTGAGTGTCATAAGCATCTCCTGTAATGAACCTTAAGGCAGAGTGAAAAACGGAGTCTAGGAGTTTAAGACATGAATGAGATGCATGCCTATAAACCACATCGCCGTAATCAAGGACAGACATAAAAACTGCCTCAATAATCCTTTTCCTACAGAACAACGGGAAGGTGGCTTTGTTCCTATAAAAATATCCAATCTTTTGTCGCAGACGACAGACAAGATTTTTTATGTGAAATTTAAAAGGTACTTTTTCATCTATCCAGATGCCGAGATACTTATATTCAGTGACTCTTTCAATTTGAGATCCATTATTTGTATGAATATTAAGATCATTAAAATGTATAGTGCTTGCTCTGGAGAAACACATATATTTTGTTTTGTCTGTATTAAGAACAAGCCTGAGGTCCACTAGACAGTCCTGCAGGGTGTTAAAAGAGCTCTGAAGGTTCTGAACAGATTGATGGACCGAATCAGAAATGCAATACAGTACAGTGTCGTCAGCATACAAATGGGCTTGACAGTTTTGTAGCGATGAAACAATGTTGTAAATTGTGAATAGGACTGGACCTAAAATTGAGCCTTGCGGAACACCATTTGTAACTGTTAAAAACTCAGTTTGGTGGCTTCCCAGTTTTACAGACTGCTGTCTATCAGAGAGATAGTCCCTAAACCAGCTACATGTAGAATAATCAAAACCAATTTCATGCAGCCTCTGTAAAAGCAAATTGTGATCTAAAGTATCAAAGGCTTTTGACAGATCAACAAAAAGTGCTGCACAGTGCTTTTTTTTGTCGATAGCTGTAACAATATTGTCTAAGACCAAAGTGACAGCAGATACAGTACTGTGACCTGTCCTAAAACCAGATTGAAATGGGCTCAGAATGGAAGCACTGGATAAAAAGGTTTTCAACTGATTATTAATAACTGATTCTAGGATTTTTGCCAGGCATGGGAGTTTTGAAATTGGCCTGTAATTATTGAGATCACTTTTGTCACCCCCTTTATGCAATGGGATGACATGAGCTTTTTTCCAAACTTTAGGAACAATACCAGAGGTGATGGACAGATTAAAAATATGGGTTATTTGTTTTGATATTATATGTGTAGAGAGATTGATTGAAAATGGGTCCAAATTGTCCTCTCCCATATACTTCCTGGGGTTGATGGCTAGAAGCGCATCTACAACAACACTTGTTGGAACTGGAACAAGGCTAAAAATAGGAGTTTGAGAGACAGGCGGTACATTACTACTGGTTGTAGAAGGTGTACGTCCTCCATTCTGAAAGAGTTGACCAGCAGCTAAAAAATGTTTATTAAAAGCTAAACCAATCTCATTCTTGTCATTTAAAATCTGACCATTTATTTTTATCTGACTGGGAACAGTGCTAGAATTGTTTTTATTATAATTGACAGCCTTCCAAAATAATGCAGGGTTGGAGTAGCAGTTGGAAATTAAATCAAGGTAGTAATCCGATTTAGTTTTCCTAACCATGGTCGTACACCTATTTCTGATTTGTCTAAAAACTGTCCAATTAAAATCTTCTCCAGAGCGTCTGGCTAGAGACCATGCTTTATTTCTCTCTGTAAATAAGTCAGACAGCTCATTGGTAAACCAGGGGTTCGATCTATTTTTTACCCTGTGCTTTTTGTGGGGTGCATGATGATTCAAAATTGAGGTGAAGGTATTGGTGAAAAAATCCAAGGCTAATTCAACATCAGATATTTCAGTTGTGAGATGAATGTCACTGTGATGGAGTTCATTTAAAGGTCCCATATTATGCTAAATGCACTTTTTAAATGTGTTCCAACATATCCATGCGTCCACGGTGTGCCTAGAGACTGCCAAAATATCAAAAAAAATAACAATCTCTCCTTTTCTCACTCTCCCCTTTTCTGAAACCCCCACCCCTCCCCCCAAAAACACTCCAGTCAGAATTATCCCCTTTTCTGACCTCACAAACCGTAAAGCCAGAAGCTTCCACTGTGCAGCCCACACCCCTATTTCTTATTGGTCCACGGCCCTGACAGACAGAGGGCGAGGCGTATCTGGCTTCGCTTCCGGACAGGGGGCGGGGGGAGCTCAAAGATTGTATATTTACGAGGGGACCTGCAACTCTTTTTTAAAAAATAGGCCATTGTGAGATTAGCTGAACATCAGCATAGTACAATAAATTATCTGAAAGTTTTTTTCAGCAAACAATTAAAGAAAAACGTATTAGGGACCACTAAGACCATATAATATGGTGTATAATAGAACCGAAAAGTGTATAATATGGGAGCTTTAAAAATGCTTGCTCGTTAAAACCTTTAAAATTACGCTTAATAATGATTTTAGGTTGAGATTTTTTTTAGATGAATGCTTCTGATACAGGCCACCGGGCAGTGATCACTGATCCCAAGGTCAAAGACACCAGCAGAAACTATTTTGTTGATTTGGTTAGATAATATTAAATCAATTAAAGTTGATTTAACTGGGTTTTTTAGATTGGGTCTTGTAGGCTCTGTTATTATTTGTGTAAGATTTAGGTTGCTACAGATTTCTTTGAAAGGTTCAGAGGCACCAGAAAGCCAGTCAATGTTAAAATTACCCATCACAATGACTTCTCTATTTACATATGGAGAGATTAAATGTGCAAGCTCAGTCAGGGAGCTATTTTGCGCTGAGGGGGGCCTGTACACACCAATTACAACAAAACAATCATTGGATGATAAAGACAATTCCAGTGCAATAAATTCAAAGCAGCTACGAACAGAGACAGCATGTAATAATGTTACAGAATAATGGGATTTAACGTAGACAGCCACTCCCCCACCCCGTGTGGTCCTGTCTATTCTGAATAAATTATAGTCATTTATTGCCACCATAGAGTCATGTGTGCTGCTCTTCAGCCATGATTCAGTCAGAACCAAGACATCTGGGTCAGCCTGAGACACTAAGATCTTAACATGGTCTAATTTATTTTGCTGAAGCAAACTTCTGATATTTAAATGAAGAAAACCCAAACCCTTTCTTGATTTAAGGATGTTTGGTGAGTTTAGCTTTAATATGCTCATGTCCGGGTTATCAACAGCGTGGTGGTTCAACACAATTGACTTATTACACATAATAGGTAGAGATTTCAAATTACTTGTAATCCCAAGTGGTCTGTGGCGTGACCTGTATGATCTATGTTGGGGGATTAATGATGATCTGACAGACTGACATACAGGGATTGGGTGAGTTTTTATAGTAATGGTTGTTCCAGGCCTGGAGGGGGCGCTAGATGCATGGGGACTAGTGGTCATGGAGGCTGTGTCACGTGAGCTAACTACCTCTTGTTACGACCCTGGGCCGTATAGCCTATTGTATGTTGTGTGCTTTGCTGTTTTCCCTTTGCTGTTTGTGGGAGTGAGACCTCTTGTGTGTGAGTGAGCTTTTCTTCACAGCTGCAGGTGCGGGTGATTGCCTCCTAAGTGGCAGAAGGTGATGATTGGCCCACTATCAACCTCCGGGCAGTATAAGGCTCCGCCAGATTCACGCAGCGAGAGGCTTAGTTGGCAGCAGCAGCACTCGCGGTTCCCGAACCACCTTTATGATTTGTGTCATGTGTTAATTATTGTTCAGTTGTGTCCGGTAGGGGTGAGTTGCCGTTTATTTTGCAGAGTTTGTCTCTTGATTTTGTTAATGTTTAGGTTAGGGTTTGCCCGTGTTTTTGTTTCCAGTTAGGTTGTTTTGGCGTTAACTCACCCTGAAGATTATTGCGGTATCTGTTTCATTTTTGCTCAGTTCAAAATAAATTACCATTTATCTTACTTTAGAAACGTTGTTGTGTGGTGGTTTGGGGATCGGGGAGTGGGATTGTAGCATTTGTGTTATGCCTCTGGGTTCCCCTAGACCGGGGCATAACATAAATTGGGGGCTCGTGTCCGGTCTTTGCAAAGTACATTTTTTGATGTGCTTGCAGAGCAGTAATCCGTCGCTTGTTTTTGGTTGGCAGTTTCTCACAAGATGTCGTTTGATATGGACAGATTTGCGCTGGAGCCTACGGTGGATAAATTGGAACGATGCGCAAAAGCAGAGCTAGTTTTGATTGCCAGTTTCCATGACGTAGCTATTCCAAGAAAGGCTAAAAAAGATGAGCTTAAACAGCTTTTGGTGGAGCAGCTTGTGGTAGGGGGTGGTGATAAAGAGCCTAAAACGGATGGTGCACCTGATGTGTTAGTCGGGGAGATGGGAGCTGGTGCTGCCATTGCCTCACTAGCGTTCAGCAACGGGGCGGTGTTAGGGGCCGAGGTCTCTGCTACCACCCCGGGGTATAGCACAGATCATATACCGGTGATACAGGCTGGGCATGAGACGGAGGATCTCAAGCTGGCGCTCCGCCTAAGAGAGGTGGAGCTGCAGACAAAGACAAAGGAGTGCGAGCTCAAGTCAAAGGAGTGCGAGCTCATGCGTTTACGCATACGGGCTATGGAGGTTGAGAGGTCTCCCGGCACGTCCACCCCCGTGAGTACGCTCCCTTATGCTGCTCCACCTGAGCGGTTCGATGTTAGCAGGCAAATTCGCTTAGTCCCACAATTCAGGGAGGATGATGTTGATTCGTATTTTAAAGCTTTTGAACGCATCGCAGCAACATTGGGGTGGCCGATTGAAGTGTGGTGCCTGTTGCTACAGTGTAAATTGATAGGAAAAGCACAGGAGGTTTGCAATAGTCTGTCCATAGAAGAAAGTCTGAATTATGATATTGTTAAGACCACTGTATTAAGAGCTTACGAATTGGTCCCTGAAGCATACCGACAGAAGTTTAGAGGATGTGAGAAAGCTGCCAAGCAAACTCATGTGGAGTTCGCCCGTGAGAAAACGATTCTCTTTGATAAATGGTTGGCCGCATGTAAAGTTGCAAATTTTGCTCAGCTCCGCGAATTACTCCTGGTGGAGGAGCTCAAAACGTGCCTCCCAGAAAACATTGTTGTCTATTTAAATGAGCAGAAAGTAGAGTCCATGTCAAAAGCGGCCGAGCTCGCCGATGAGTTTGTTTTGACGCACCGAGTTACTTTTTCCACTGTGCGCCGTGAGCAACCGGCGTCGTCAAATTCTGTGAAAAATTCTAGTGCGTCACCTCCAAGATCTCCCGCTAATCTGATGTCTCCTGGCAGGCCAGAATGCTATTACTGCCGTGAGACGGGTCATGTTATTGCTCACTGTCCTGTTCTCGGTCGGAAAGAGCAGAGCGCGCGCAACCCCGAAAGTGTGGGTTTGGTTCAGTCAGTCCCTTCTCTGGCACATGTCGGCGTAAACGGGAATCAAAACGATTGCGTGGCGGACATTTACCGGCCTTTCATCCTGAAAGGTTTAGTCTCGCTGACAGGAAGGGAGGAAGATCAGGTGCCAATCACTATACTGCGCGATACGGGAGCTACACAGTCGCTCCTGTTAGATAATGTGTTACCGTTCTCAGATAAATCATCCTGTGGTTCGGATGTCCCGGTGTGGGGCGTAAAAATGAGTATACTTCGAGTACCGTTGCACACTGTGTTTTTGCGTTCTCCGCTCGTCTCGGGTCCGGTGAAAATTGGGATACGCGCTAATTTCCCTGTGCGCGGTGTGGCTTTGATTCTCGGAAATGATCTTGCGGGGGGAAAAGTTTTTGCAACCCCCAAGGTGGTTGAACACCCCATCGCTGAGCCTAGTGTTGCTGTTCCTGCTGCTGCCAACATGTCCTCTGTGTTCCCTGCCTGTGCTGTGACACGCGCACAGACGCGTAAGTCTGATGGTGTTGATTTATCTGACTCTTGTCTGTGTTCTGAGAATGATTCTGTGGAAAATGAAATGTCCTGTGTCAAACCTGGAAAATGTGTGCCGGTTAACCTGTTACCCTCTAACGCTAAGCTCTCTTTTGAAGTCGACAGAACTAAGTTTATCCAAGCGCAGCAGGCCGATCAGACTCTGGTTACGTGCCTCTCCACTGCCGCCAACCCCAGGGTTGGGAATCCCTGTGTGTACCGCATTAACAACGGTGTGTTAATGCGTAAGTGGTATTCCCCCTCAGCTGGTGATCTAGGTTGGAATTCGGTTCAACAAGTTGTCGTGCCTCAAAAATTTCGCCCTCAAGTATTCAGGTTGGCACATGACAGCTTTGCTGGTCGTCTAGGTATTAAAAAGACGTACCACCTTATCCTGCGGTACTTCTTTTGGCCAGGATTAAAATACGACGTGACCAAATTTTGTCGCTCGCGCCATGTCTGTCCGGTTAGTGGCAAACCAAATCAGGTTAGTCCTCCTGCTCCGCTGGTCCGCGGGGCCGCGCACAGCGCCTTCTCTGTGTCATTTAGTAATCGGACATTTTTGGGGGAAATGTCTGATTTTTAGGAAGGGGGGTGTTACGACCCTGGGCCGTATAGGCTATTGTATGTTGTGTGCTTTGCTGTTTTCCCTTTGCTGTTTGTGGGAGTGAGACCTCTTGTGTGTGAGTGAGCTTTTCTTCACAGCTGCAGGTGCGGGTGATTGCCTCCTAAGTGGCAGAAGGTGATGATTGGCCCACTATCAACCTCCGGGCAGTATAAGGCTCCGCCAGATTCACGCAGCGAGAGGCTTAGTTGGCAGCAGCAGCACTCGCGGTTCCCGAACCACCTTTATGATTTGTGTCATGTGTTAATTATTGTTCAGTTGTGTCCGGTAGGGGTGAGTTGCCGTTTATTTTGCAGAGTTTGTCTCTTGATTTTGTTAATGTTTAGGTTAGGGTTTGCCCGTGTTTTTGTTTCCAGTTAGGTTGTTTTGGCGTTAACTCACCCTGAAGATTATTGCGGTATCTGTTTCATTTTTGCTCAGTTCAAAATAAATTACCATTTATCTTACTTTAGAAACGTTGTTGTGTGGTGGTTTGGGGATCGGGGAGTGGGATTGTAGCATTTGTGTTATGCCTCTGGGTTCCCCTAGACCGGGGCATAACACCTCTTGACTGACCAGGTGTGGAGATAGTCAAACATGCTGGACAGAGTTTGCAAGATGAGTGACGCTGGGAACCGATTTTATTGTTAAGAGCATGTTGCTGGCCAGAAGATGTTTCCCTTCTTTGTTTAAATGCAAACCATCGCTGGCAAAGTAAGTCGGTCTGTTCCAGAAAACGTTAAAATTGTCGACAAAGGGAATGCCCAGGGAGAGACAATATTGTTTGAGCCAAACATGAAGTTGGCGTGCGCGGCTGAATGTGATGTCACCAAATCGAGGGGAAGGCATGGGACCAGAGACGATACATTGTTTCCCAGCGGTCAGGACGGAGTCGATTAGGATTTTAAAATCAGTTTTAAGACTTTCTGACTTTTCTGACTTAAGGTCATTTGAGCCAACATGTATCACGACCATAGATGCAGCTGGATTACTATGGATAATGTGTGGAAGCACTGAGTTGATGAGGGATACCTGGGCACCGGGATAGCAGAAGGTCTCCGCCCTCGGCAGGAGAACTTGTCGGACCATGGATGAGCCAACGAGGAGGCATTGGAGCTCCGCTGCTCGGCCTTGCTGCGCCGCAGAGCAACCATGTGAAGGACGGGCTGGATCATTAGCCTGCAGTGTTGAAGCCCGCGGTCCAGGGCGAAGCTGCGCAGGTTGAGCCAGGCGTCTGGTGGATCCCTCCGAACGTCTGACGACGGCATCCTGCAGCATCCTACGTCGGTTCTCTCCCGTGTTGGAACGACGAGACGTCTGGGAAACACCGGCCACAGGTGGAGCGGAGACCGCGGCGGCGTAGGAAGCGGCGGCAGGCATCGAAGTGACAGCGGAGGAAGAGGAGGCGGCGGGCGTCGGAACAGCGGAGGTGGAGGACGAGGTGGCGCATGCCAGGGCAGTGGTGGTATCCCTGTCCACAGGTGAACCGTGGCCAACTGGACGTGACTGGAACCGGGGAGGAGAGTTAGAGCCGTTTTCCATTGATGGAAATTCCTGTAGGCTCATAACTTCAAATCTGTTGCCAAGCTCCAGGCGCTGCGGTGCTGGGGGAGTCAGAAGACGACCACAATGTTTACCCTTTAGGGCTGTTGACCAATTTAACTGTTTAACAGGGGTCGAGCTCAGCGGGAATTGTCCATCCCCTTTGTTGACAGTAGCTGCCAGCTTAGGTTTTGCACCAAGTAGACTCCACTGATCGTTGGGTTTGGCTAACACAGGCCCAGGTTTGGCCAACACAGGCCCGGGCATAGTGACAGGAGAAGAAGATCCCACAGTGGCGGAACCGGACCACGGAAGAGTATGATCAACGCCTGACATGCAGAGGGAGCCGCAGACAGAGGATCTTAGGGCGACAAGGTGCTTCAATTGAGTGGAAGCAACAGAGGATAGCTCTATGATGATGTCGTTTTTACCCCTGAGTTCAGCTTGCAGACCAGAGATCCTCTTCTTCAGTGGGCCTAAGGTAAGGTTACATTCACACGGTTGTATCATGGTGGTAGCTGGTGCTAGTTAGCTGTATGGAGCTGCTGTTGCGTTGGCTCCGTGTCTCACTAGCAGAGCGGAGAGCGAGAGCGCCGTGCGACCGTGTGACGCAGTGTCTTTGCTCGAATGAGAAAAAGTGAGAGCATTCAGTGAGAGCATTGATGAGATAGAGATTAAACATACATTACTTGTGCCGGCTAAAAAGGGGGCGTTTCACTAGGGGCGCTAGGTGACGCCACGGACACTTGAAAATGGCTGAGTCCCAAACAGTGTTGGAAACCAATTATACGAGGTAGCACACCAATGGTGCAGTGATAGGGAGGATAGGACACACAGGTGAATTGCCCCTGAGGCAAGGGGAGGTGATAATTGTCTGTATAGCGCGCTGGGGTTAGGAAACAAATTTTATCAAAGCTGCAGACAGACATAGAACAAAGAGGAAAGTGTCTGGTATGGTATAAGGCTGCGTCAGGGAAAGGGTACCGGACCAGTCAAACCAGACTGTTTCCACACATGCAAGCAGGCGTGTTAGCTACCTGTTATGGTACATGAGCGGTCGATCGTATCACACCTAAAATATGTTTATTTTTTTCAGAGAGAAAAATGCTCTTGCCATCTGTTTCGCTTCCACCTGCAACGCCCTCTCCTTCCTCCCCACCACTTGTTTCATGTCTTTGCCTTTTCCCCCCGCAGCCCTTGTGTTTACTCGTTCTGCGGCAACAGTTTCCCTTTTCCCCTTCTTCTTCTTCTCTCCTCTTTTCCATTTCCATTCTTTCCGAGCCAGTGGCTGGGGCCTTTAATCGTCAGTGGCACCTGTCCCCAAGAGCCGTAATGTCCCCCATCCATCAGTGGGCGATGACGGGCCTCTATGCCTTCCCACCCTCCACCCCCCATCCCCGACTGAGACAGGTAGGGAGGGTTCACACTCTACCAGACCAGGGAGGTTGGAAGGTGTGTGTTGTAGAGGCTGACACTCATGGTCACTGGATCTGGACTCTTAATCATCGAGGCCTGGTTTGTGTGTGTGTGTGTGTGTCACACCCCTCCCTCCACAGACCCTATGGCAGCTACATCCCCAGGGGGTGCGGATAGGGATCGGGTAGAGGGGAGGGTAGAGGACACCTTAGACTATCCCCTCTGAAGGATGATTCATCTCTAAGCTTTGTGGCGCCCACTAATTCTGTGATTGATGCTGGCCGCCGACAGGAAGTCATCCAGGTTTCTGTTTGAATCTTTGTGAACCTTGCTTGCCAGAGTTAAATCAATGTTTTGGAAATGTATATTTTATATGGGACTATAATCTCAGTTATGAAAGTGAAATTAGTTGTATGGATGGGTTCAATTTAGTTTCTAAATCTAAGATCCCAATACTGATATATAATCATGATTATACTGGATGAAAATCTTGTTCTAAAAGCTTTGTAAGCAAAAAAGCATTGGTTACTAAGGAATTGTAGTGTTTTAGCAGAGGACAAAATCATTATTGTAGTTTTCTAGGATCCATATTTTGATAAGATTACGGTTGGAACAAAAGTGAAGTTTGCACAAAAATACATTCATTGCTGGAGACAGTCAAAAGCCACTTATTAGGCAAAACACAGGTTACTTTTTCTTTTTATGTATTGAGCATTGATGCCTCCATCAAGGAAGAAGAAGTGGCAGGGGTGACATTGCTTCATCGATTTATTCGTTTTCAGTGTGTCCATCATGTGACACTTTCACTCAAGCCTATTCCAATGCTAATGCCACCCCAAAGTCTTTCTTGTGTGTCACCCTCTTAGTAATGTTGACATTAGACAGATTTTATGTTCCACATTTGTGGAAAAGCGGATAGTTCTCCAAGCCATATCCTTGTTGTTTAAGAGCTCCCTGAAGGAGTATTGCAATTTCCACTAAATCTACTTGGAGACAAGTATTACCAAATGGTATAAAATGTGACACAAGTGTCCATGACTGGACTATTTCTCATGATTATGATAACACAGTCTTGAAAGTACCAAGATCTGACATGTCCAATGGGGCAATAAGCACAGGTGTTCAGAGAATAGTACAGGATTTAAATTGATACAGATTGTCTAAACCACTTTATTTGAGGGTCAAACCAAAGATAAGTGTGCCTAAAATGTTGGTAATAATTCCTCATTGCACATGAAAGCCGCGACTGAATGAAGGCGAGTACAGCAGGTCAAAAATTTTAAATGACGAAGTTTCTCTGCAAACGTCAATGGGTATTGGCTTCCGAGTTTGACTTTATTTTTTATTTCAAATATACATTTGGCTGAATCTGGTTTTTATTTCGTAAAGCTGACTGTGTGACGGCTCACTCGTCTGATTTAATTGAAAACATTTGGCCCTGTTCACAAATCTATACATTTGGTGCGTACAAACTCATACTATAGTCAAATAATGTATTTAGCTAAAATTGTATAAAACCAAACATTACCTTCAATACCTCTGTTTTTCAGAAGGTACATATATGTTCATGACAGACATCATGTCCACACATTGCAATACAAGCAATTATATTATAACTACAATTTACTCAAATCACTATGTATGTGTATAGTGTATGAAGTATAATACATGCGGTATAACACTCTAAAAGGAATGATGTTATTTTACAGAAAAAATATCTAATGATAACCCCAAAATATATCCATGTAGTCTTAAAAAACCTGATATCTTTATGCCAACATAGTTTTTTTTCCCCGAAAGGTTTATCAGGGTTGATACTGTTAAGAACATGGGTCTACAGTCCCATCAATCTAATCGTTCAGCAGTAGTTCATCAGGCATTTTAGCTTCATTTGAAAGAGGTATGTAAATCATTGTATGTCACCGGGTATGTCACCGGGTCGCACATAGTTTACAGAGGAGATTTCAAAGTGTCTGATTGTACGAATTGAGTGTTTTTTTTTTTTTTTTTACAAATGACAAGGTGATAAAAAAATACCATCTCATTTGGAGGTGTCTGGGAAGTATTTTCTCAGAAAAATCTTCACTTCCATCTGCTCTCACACAGAAATCACATAAAAGATGATAAAAAGCTCATTAACTTCCGTCTGCAGCGAAATCGTCTGCAGCGGTCTCCCCACTTGCCACACCACATGTCACTCAGTCATAATTGGAAAAATCAGCACAGAAAAAAACCCATATATCTACATATACCTGTATATATATATATATATATATAGTGTATGATCTGACAACATACTCAAGTGAGATGTCTCCCTCTCTCTCTCGCCTTCTTCTCTGTCTCTACATTAAGACCCAGGAGATGAGCTGGAAAAGGTTTGCAGTATGGAAAGAAAAGTGTTTGCTTGAAACACACTTAGGGAAAAAAACATGGGATTCTCAGTTGGCAGAAGCATTTTATGTCCTATTTCTCCATGTTTTCCCGTCTTGTTACCATAGGGGCCCCTTATCATCAGAGAGCTTTGTCTGCCAAATAACGAACCATTTCACCATGCGTGTAGAGAGGGTCTGAGAAAAAAATATATACTGTAGCCTTAATAGTACACGAGAGCCAATGACCGATGGGATTTTCCAGGGACATAGTAAAGTTCATGGTGAAATGTCTTTGAGCATTAAAAAAATCTCTACATGTATTGTATATATTTACATGTTTCCCTCTGAAACTGAGCAGACAGCAGAGCTATAGGACAATCTCACACTTTGTACTTGTAACTTCAGTTCATACCTTGAAGACTTATTTTTCGTTTCCCATATTCGTCTTCTAGAATTAATTTTTACAACACTGTTGTTCAAATGCAGTGAAAATAAATAAGAGAAAACAGACCATTCTCTGAGGCATGTGTCCTATTTATCAACTACTGTACACAGTGTATACCCTTGCACCATAACATATCTTAATATCCAAAGATGCACGTCATAAATGGCGGCAATTTATGCAGATGATCGACTCCTCTAATTAAGTCATCCACCTTTGTTATTATTTTCCATCCCTTGTTCAAGCTTGGAATGTCTTACCTTTCACAGTCTTTTGTCTTCTTAGAAAAGCAAGGACCCAAATTGCACTCCACTTATCTCAAAGCCTAGGCTTTAAAATAACAGAGCTGCAGTTTTAAACAACACAAGCATTCATCAAGGGGGCTGGCTTTCAGGATTGAGACTAAAAAAATTCTTCTGACATGTTGTTTGTGCTTCACAGCCCCATGCATTTTGAATAATGCCCTTTTTACAATCAAGGCCACATTGTTCCCTTTTTCTCAAAGGAACACACGATCACTAAAAAAAAAGATTGGAGAAGTACAAATGAATCATTGATTGACATCATTTACATAATATCACTATCAACAGAGTTGTGTTGTATAAACTTGGTGAACCGTAACAACTTCAACAAACATCATGTCAATACAAGCTCTGCTCAAAATGTCTAAAAAAGAACAAAATGCTAGCAGCCATATGTGGTCATTTTCCCTCACCCATTTGTCCAAAGGGTTGAGGTAGGGGGGGACTTGGATCATGTGTGCCATTTGAAAGGATTTCCCACAAATCACATGTTAAAGGTGAAACAGGATCCTCTGAATGGCCCTGTGTGTGTGTGTGTGCGTGCATGTATTTGCGCATGCGTTTGTGTCATAACTGCTGTTCTCATGACGCCAGCTAATATGATGTCACTGGGGTTTTTAAAGGCAGGATCACTTTCCCGTGTCCTACAGAAGCCACTCAGACGTGTGACCTTCACCACCACAGGTGCCTGGGGTCCCCGACTATCCTTTCACATTCATTCACATCCCGATAATGTGACATCATAGGGTCTGTCTGCTGTTGCATCATTATCACTACAATTTGTCTTCACAAGGATAAGACAATAAGGAAGAAATCTTCACACACCGTTTGAGCTTGATAACTCCTGACAGGGTGCAATTTAAAGTTATTGCTTAAGCTTTAAGCTGTGCTGCTATAAAGGTAGGGTAATGTATGTTAATGAGGGTCAAGACCAGAGTTTTTTGATCCCTGTTCTGAGTTGTCGGAACCTTTTTAGATTAAATGTTATGACACCATAGGGTGTATTAATCTCAAAGAGGGCAAACACATCACACAACAAGCAGCGCTGGAGAAGACAATCTCACCGCAGGGGCTGTTTAGTGTGTAGTTTTAATTTAGTTCTCATGGGAAAGATATTTAAATTGCGCTTCTCGTTTATGTAGGCTGAGGTCAGAGTTCACCTTTGACGCTAGTATTAGCTACTAGTAAATGTATGAATAAATATCTGGGGAAGAAAAGAGAGACATGGATATGTCTGGAAAGAACATTCGTGCACAGTGATAACAGGGCTTTCTCTGTGAACTGCTAAAGCCTTTGTGGGGAACATGATAGAAAATCGATTTTTTCTTTCTTGTTTTTTCTAATTTGAGATATTATGCTGAAATCATTTTACAGCATTTATGTTGCCATAGTAATTGTAATCAGTCTGTTGAGCACTACTAACAAACAAGTTGATTGTACAAGGATTCAATTGCCTAAAACATGTTACCATCAATATCACTGACTATATAATTCTCTCTTCCAACTTCTATCAAAATCAAGGACTGCTTTGTTTTCATAACACATTTAGCATTTAACATTGACAAGAAATGTACTACATTTAACTGAATCATATTTTAAATAAAGTCAGCAGCAGTGTTCATATATTTTCTAATTGTTTTGTGTCCCCTCATACCACTGCTGACAGGGCTAAATGCATGTGTATATCTGCTGTTTTACAGGCAGCAGGGCTTCAGGCTCCACGTTGTGCAATTCGTCTTTTTCCCATAATGTTCATGTTTATGTGAATGAAACATGCCCACAATTGAAATGGAACACAAACGCCTCATTCAGTGATACAAGGCTTTTATTCATACTAATGCTAAAACTTTAGTGTATGAATACTCAAATGTACTTACACAAAACCTGGTGTTTTGTGAACACACTGCTTTACAATTTTTCATTCAAAATTCAATTGATTTTTCAATCAGAATTCAATAAATCCCTCACAATCATGCAGGGACTTCGGTGTACTGCACACATGCTGTTGTGATGATTCACTCTCTTTTACTTTTTATTAAGTGATAAGGGACATAACAGTGCAAATAAGACAAGACACAAGACAGAGGACAACACTGTGGGTGACACCATAGGAAATGCCAGCAACAGTGAGTGAAAAAGACACAACAAAAACAGGCATTGTGTGTGCGTGTGTGTGTGTGTGTGTGTGTGCATGTGTGCGTGTGTGTTTGTGGTGATGGTGACTGTGGCCTTGGGGACAGTGCATGGCTATGGTGTCCGGCTGGTGTTGGCCCAGCAGTGAGCTCTCAAGGTCAACCTCCATCAAAGACCAGAGCATCCAACCAGGCCTGACACCACCCTGCCACAGCCACATGGCATGGGGAGCGGTACCATGGCCAAATCTACAGTCTTCCTTTCTCCTCCTCCGCTCCATACTCCATCATCCCTCCATCATCCCCTGCCCACCAAAGCGCTGCTGCTGCTGCCAAAAACCTGCTGCCCTCAGCACTGGTCTTTCAGTCCGTCTCCCACGCTAACGTGTGCTTGCTTACTCACTGGTTTGCTCATGTGCACACGCAATGCACAGACACACACACATCTCCACTCACACACACAAAAAAGCCCTCCCACATAATTTTCTACTCTTAGCTTATCCCTTGTATCCTCCGTGTCATTTCTCTCTCTCTCTCTCTCTCTCTCTCTCTCTCTCTCTGACCTCCCACACCCTTTCCGTTGCCAGCCGGGGCTGCCCACTGTTGTCCATGAGCTTATTGTTTTGGACAGCTTGGTCTAAACACAGAGCCCTTGCTTAAGTAAAAACCAGAGCACATGCGAGCTGCAGACAGAAGTCGATTTGATTTATTCCTAAAGCTATAGTGTGTAATTTTTTAATATAAATGAATGCTTGTTACATTCCATCGCCCAAAAGAGTTCACACAAAGTTGATTAAGCCTATTAGCTCCACAAAACTCTCCAAACCTGTGTCGCCTCCCGACACTGGCGCAGGAGTAATATAAAGTCCATGTGTGATCAGCAAAGGCTTATATCATGTAGATGCACCGACAGTGTTTATGAAATTACCCAGAATTTCTCATGGGGGTCGACAGAAGTTACATACTCTATATTTAAACAGAGTGCTCTGAATCCTAACAACCCCAGAAGCAATAATGAGAGCAATTTCACTTTTTTGCCATGGGTTTTATGGGAGGCTGGAGTGTCCCATGTGTCCCAGAACATGTCAGTATGTCTCGTTTCACATTAGCTTATTCTCTTTGGCAGTGGTTCTGCTTTAGAATCAGAATTTTAAATGCAGAGCAATTGCTGCAATTTGGCTTTGGAGACATGTTCTTCATTGGCTTTTCTGTGGAAGCTCAAAAGGAGCAAATGGAAAATGTTAACTCATCTGACCTAAGCCACATATTCATAGAGGAAAGGCTCCAGAATATTCTATGTGCAGTATGTCCATCCATCCATCTATCTATCTATCTATCTATCCATCTATCTATCTATCTATCTATCTATCTATCTATCTATCTATCTATCTATCTATCTATCCTTATCTCGCAAAATGAGCTATGAGTGGAATTAAAGTGAGGCAGCTCCTTTAGGAAAAGCTATTTCCCAGCACATGGAATAAAACAAACAAAACAAATAGAAAAGTATGTATTTGGTATATTTGCTCCCTGAACCACACTAAGGGGCTTAATGGAGGGATTAGTCTTTTTCTAGCATTAGACAAAAAAGGATGGATGAAGAGGGGGAATATGGGCAGCTGAATTAACGATCGCCCAGATTGAATGACCCTTTTCATAAAAGCCATCCATCACTTGGAAAAGAGCAGCCACGAAATAATTGAGTTTTGGTAATTTATTTAGGCACCTGAAGAATGTATATTTCAAATGTTACATCTTGGTGTATTGTGCATTTGATTTACAGGGCCTATGATTCAGGAACAAGTGCACGATAACAGAAGGGTTTTCTGGTCATGCTAAACCTAAGAAGGAGTGATTCTTTTTCAGTATACTAAAAGGTCCTACCGATGCAGTGCCTTTACAGATGTCATGAATGTGATAATCTTATTTCATGAAAGATGCTTGAGTATGCAGGAGATGATGTTAAGTGTGGCATGAAGAGGAATGGCAATTACATTTTTTGCATTGCTATAAAGCTCTCAGAAAAATGTGTGAAATGAAATTGAAGTGGTACAACATGCAGGAGTGTGTCTTCTTAGAATAACTGTAATAGTAACCCTGTTTTTCTACACTTTTTAATAGGTTTAGTCTTCATTCTCTTTTGGCGACGATAACATTATGCTCATTAAATCACTGTAATTGCTGAGATCTGGGAACCCAATGACAATCGCTCAACGGCTAAATAATCTCCTCCGAAAATTATGTTCTTATGGCGTAAATGACTTGCCAGTTGCAAATATAATCGCCGTGGGGATATTGCGCACTGAGAATGTTTGCAAAGTGGTACATTCTTGTCTCACACGAAATCCAAGGGGGGTTGGATAGTGGGTTCACACCATGCAGAATGTTGACACCAATATGTGCTGTGTTACATTTTTATGTTTAAGACATCAAAAACTTTTTGTTTTAAAGTTAGGGGAAACATGCTGGTTTCAGTTAAATGTTTGTTCAGTTAATCCGTCATGCTTTAGATCAATGATGACTTCTTCAATGTTTACCAAATGCCACAATATTTTTCCTAACTAAACAAAAAAAAGTTGAATCAAGCTTCGGTCGCTATGGGTGGATTGCAAGAATGGATACTGTAGACCAACAAAGGAAAGGCAAGGCAACTTTATTAAAGGAATACTTCACCCATACGGAAACGGCGTTCTATCATTATAAAATCACTATTATAATTTAATGAATGAGGTTTGTCTTCCCTCAGTCTTCCCTTTGGCCCAGCTTTCCTTTTAATCCTAACCCTGCATTTGTATCATATCATACAAAGTGTAGGGTTAGACAGTGAGACAATAAAACACTCTTTCTGCCCTCTCTCAGGCTAGGAAGGATGAACCGATTTCTAAAATGTTTGCACATTTATACTACATAGGATCTTAGAGTTCAATACACCTTCATATTTCCATCGGTGAAGTAGGTCTTTAACACATTTCATCAAAGGCAACTCAAAGTGCAAAGGAAATGTGTCGTCAGTGACCATTTTTGCTGAATTGTACAGAACATCATTTTGCAATTTGGCAGATTATTTCAATCAACTTCCTGCTTCAGCTTTGACCTACAGGTCTGTATGTGGGGTTTTAGAAATACCCAGGTCCAAAACCGGAGATGGCTATGGTGTTTTAGGGACATGACCTTTTCCCTGATGTAAATATGAACATTTTAAGACAGTTGGAGGGCAAAACATTGGATAACAATAGCTTTAAATCCATGTTCGTCCTTTGTCTGAGTCTCTCTGCTTTCCATAAGCTGCTCTCTCTGTCTCTCATGTCCTCTTGTCTCTACGCCTTCAACACGACATTCTCTCTGTTCACTTCTCTCTCTCGCCGTCCTCTGCTCTTTGTTCTCTCTCTCCCTCTCTGTATTCACTGCCTGTCCCTTTATCTGTGACTTGTCTCTTCCCACAAAGGGTATTAAAAACAATTAAGTTCAATTATATACACCTTCTGTATTTCGTTTTGTTTTGTTCGAACAAGCATCATTTGGTATTTGAATTATAGAAATTGTTCTCAGACAGCACATAAGCAAAATGCATGTTGGACAATTATATATTCATGATATAATTCTATATTATTATGCTATAAATAAATACAGTTGTCTCTGTGGTAATTACATTGTCTGAGTTGTATCAGGTCAGTTTGTGTTGGCGTTGAACAGCACAGTAACGCTCCATCACCTTCTCTGTTTTTCTTGTTCTCTCATCTTTCTTCTCACAAAGTTGAGCTGCGATTGAGTCTTTTCATTTCTCAGTGAAGAAATTAAACACACGGTCGATTAATATGTTTATGTAACAGCCTGTTCAGGGAAATAAAAACACATAGTGGTACCTCATGCATTTTAATCATTTACACGAAAAGTATTACAACTATAGGGGATCATTTATCAGTCTGCCGTCGGATGGATGGAATAAAGGTTAGCTAGTTAAGTCACTACTTCATTAAATCCAGTGAAACTAAATAGCTAGCGTCATGGTGCACAGTCGCTGTTTAACATAGTGTGGCTGCAACAAAACAAAATTAACAACAGATCACCCGGAAACTAACCTTGCAGCTCACACAAGAGCAGCAACTCAATAAGGGGCGTTGAATCAAGCTTTGCAGAAAGAAAAAAAATCAGCAAGCTCTCACTGCAGGGCCTTTATTTTGGTTGCATATTGCTCATGAGGATATATTGATTTTGAGTTAATTTGCGGTAATGTGCCTGGCTTAACGTTACTCACGAAATTAGGGGTTTAAAACCAATTTCTACGTAGACTATTAGTGAGAAAATCCTCCCCCCCCCTCATATCTTACAAAAGCAGACTTATTTTAGCGTTAAGTGATAGATTCATGTGTTAAATCTTCACCTTGATGTGGTTAGACAAGAACAGCTGCTAAGAGCTCCCTGATGAATTGAATACTGGCTTGTGATTTAGAAGATTCACTTAACCATGCTGAGCGTGTAGAGGTGGGTATGAATATAGTGTGTGTCTTACTCATTTCCTCGTCTGACTGTGTGATGTGTGGTGTGTGTGTGTCAATAAGTGCCTGTGTATGTGCGCCTGTGTGTTTGTTTCACGCTTTTACGGTCCTTGCGTGTCTGTGTGCCCGCCAATGATAACCGAAAAACAAAGTGTGGGAATAATAGCTAGCCCTCCCTCTCCGTCTCTCTCTCACCCTCCCACTTGGTCTCTCCCTCTGTGATGACAGTGCTGTCTGTTGGAGTGTGCTGCTTTTTGTCTCTCGGCACATTGTGTACCCATTAACAAGGTACCCAGTGCGCA
Source organism: Ammodytes marinus (assembly GCF_949987685.1). NCBI lineage: Eukaryota > Metazoa > Chordata > Actinopteri > Uranoscopiformes > Ammodytidae > Ammodytes > Ammodytes marinus. The sequence continues at coordinate 12,285,645 of NC_137227.1, forward strand.
ACCCACTTGGCCAAACCCTCCGCTGCCTGTCTGAGGAAACGATGGCCTAGCCAGGATAAGGAATGGGTAAGGAAGGGCTATGCCGGATCTCTCCCGGATGTAAAGGTGCAGTGTGTAATATTGGAATATTTAGCTGCATCAAGGGGTGAAAGTTCTAGTTTGCAATGCCCCCATGTTAACACCTCCCTTTCGAATAATTACAGAAGCCGCAGCGGCCTTCAAGGACAAGAAGCTATAGTTACTAAAGATGGCATCATCCACCACTGCCTCAAGTCTTGAGTGTATTTAGTTATGTATTCTATACTATTACTTCTTCTTCGTATTCCAACATGTGCATCTCCCCAGGACACCCACTATAAAAATGCATATGGCCGATAACTTTGTCCATTTTGTTGGCGATTCAACATGGCGGCCTCCATATAGGTTGAGCCGCTCCTATGTAAATACTGTTCAAAAGGCTCATTCTAAGGGAATAAAAACAACTTAAATAAATTATACACACTGCGCCTTTAAACCTTATTTAAAGATTACATTTTTACTGAGTCTGGGCTTCTTCCTTCCTAGGCCAGACAGCCAGACCATTAACATTGGGAAACATTGCACGATGGCGTGCTACTTAGTCTTCATTAATAAGATGAGCCAGTATTGAGAAATGTTATAATTTGGCAGTGGGTGGGATCCTGATAGATAGTAATGTCCTTGGCTTTGTGATGTGTAGCATCGAGGGATTTAATTCAGCTGCCGTTGTAGCATAGTGCCGGTGTAATTTGCCTCTGCGATAGTGTCTGACATGGTTTCTCTATGCAGATACCTATTGCACCCCAAAAAGGTGTTTCCATTCTTCGACCGAGACCCCTGTGGATTTCTCTCATTTTGAAATGCTTTTTTTTAAGCTGCAATAGTCATGAGTGGCACATCTAGCAGCTAGTGCACATTTCTCCTGTATTAAAGTGAAGATAAAGATTCACCGGTGGTTGAACCTGCTGAACTGTGGTTGAACTCCCCCCCCCTATCTCCAAAACCCGGTGTTCCCAGTATGAGACAGCACTTTGGGCTTGAGGAGTACATGTCAAATACACTGGGACATTCAAACAGCCCTCTTCAAACTCTGAAATATTTAAATATGTGTACATGAAATTGATGGAAGCAAGACATCGGTAGCAGCAGCTCGTAATGAATTCAGCCATGCGGGAGTTCTGAAGGTACAGGTAAAACAATAACACTCAGAAACTGTGGAACTATTGAAATTGTAGATGACAGAGAAACAATGTCTCCTTCGCATTGAGTATAACAAGCAATTCTCTCATTTGACAATTTTCACCAATGTCTTAATATTATTTTCTCCCTTTGTTTATTTCTAAGCTATGCATTTTTATTCCTGAAAAACAGTGAAAGAGTGGTGTTTTGCATTGCATTTATACAGGGGTATAGGAAGCATATTCTGCATTGCTACATATTAGGGACAGGGATCTAGCTGGTGGGCTCATTTACTTCCGCGCATACACTTTAACAGAGTGTATTCTCGCTATTATGGTCTACTTGACATATGACATGAGCATACAGTTGAAGGACAGTTTCCCCAACACTGAATACTGTTGAGTATTATGGACGAATATGTGATAAAACTGTTCCATTCGTACATTTAGACAAAGTGGTTCATTGTTTTATTTTGAATTTTGGATTGTTTGTATTTGGTTTCCGGGGAGTTTGAAGTGATGTGGTTTTTATTGTGAAAAACAAAGGAAGTGTTGATGTTTTTTTGAAAGTTAGAACAGTAACTTGGTATGTTCACGAAGCAGGAGAGAGGGGGCGATACAGAGAGATTTTCATGTGCTGGTTGAATAGGCTCCTCCCTTCTGAGAGGAGAGACCTCCTCTTGTATTAAAAGCTGAGGAGGAACGGAAGATAGTCAGTTGAGCGATCAACTCGGTAACTTTTGATGAGAGGAACTCACCAAGCACTTTTTCTCTCTCTCTCTCTCTGTCTCTGGACACAGATGACTTGGTAAAATTCTAAAACTTTTAGGTGGGGATTATTAGAATAGAGGTCTGAATAGAATGGTGATTGGAATTAACGGAGATTGGGGAAAGCCCATTTACTGACTGGTGTCGTTAACAATCTTCCTTACGTCCTTATCATTTTTACAGACCTAGAGGGATGCATTTTATATAGGGCTAGAGCGCAAGTTTAAAATCGGAGTGCATGCATTAACTCTGGTCTTGGGCTTTAACAAATTGTGAAAAATACCAAGTTAACATCTATTAGGGGAAATGTTTAAATACTCCTTATGATGAGTTAATAGGCAAATAATCTTGTTTCTATCTTTTCTGTATTCTGATATATGATGTACTCTTAATATAATGTGAATAAATAAAAACCAGTAAAACGTTCCTCTTGTCTGAGTTACCAATTAGTTTAGACAGTGTTACCGGACCTAGATAGAGAGTTTTCCACGGAAGAACGGGAAGCGCCCCCTTGGACATAACGTAAGTTGGTACTCATGCTACGGCCTACACACTGACAACATTATTGAACACAACCTCATAACAAATACCTTTTTTATCAAAGAAAGACAATTGTTTTTAATGGCTTCCCAGGTTTAACGCGTGTAGTTGAATGCTGAAAATAGTATATCTGTTCTATTTTATAGGAGGTGGAATTAATAAACATCGGGTACATAAAATTACAGTAAATAACTTGTGAAAGATATCCTTTGCCTAAAATAGGGGAGTGATCATCAGGAGCAAATAGAAAGTGTTACATTTCACACCTAAACGAGATTCCTGAAATAGACGAATACGTTTAGAAGAATTGAAACGCTGAACACAGTGGGTTTAAGTAGGACACTTTTATTTATCTAAGAGAATCCCAAGGCAGTCTAGTAGTTAAGATCCTGCGCGCTCACCTCCTGGAGCCCGGGTGAGACGCTCAGCAGAAGCCGTGAGAGTAGGGGAGCTCTTTGATGGTAATAAGGGTTGTAGTTAAAGCATTGGGTTACAGGTTAGTTAATGCAGGTTTAATAGGACATAACTAATAAACTTAGATACTAGCTTTTCATTACAGATCAGACTTTGGAAGTCGAGATCGTAACAATACCACCATCTGTCCCTTTTTACAATTCCTGTATTCACACATGTGCAAGGACTCAAACTCCAACAAATCATGGCCAAGAAAAAACACATATCTTGGCCGCAGAATTGGGCAGATGTATTCACGTTTAATTATCACGTAAGTAAACATTTCATTTCATTTAACTTTTATTTATCCTCGAGAGACCAATTGAGGGGTGACCCTCATTTACAATGATGTCGAGTTCAAAGCAAATTCAAAGGAAAAACAACAATACATAAACAATATTCAATGCAAAAACATCAAATACACAACAACAGGTGGAGAGAAAAAAAAACAAAAAAACAATTGAAACATTTACATAGTGGTGAAGAGTGGCAGCAATTAAAATTAAGTGGGTGAAAGTACAATATAGTCTAATTAAAACAGTTACAGGTAGAGTTTGGCAGATTTAAGATAGTTTGTTTAAATTGGTTAAAAGATATGAAGGTATTTAGTTTAATTTGCTGCTGTAAGTTGTTCCAGGAGTCGGGGGCACTGAAGCTAAAAGCTGTCTTTCCCAGCTCAGACCGGGCTTGTGGGACATAAAGCATAAGCATGTCAGTGGAGCGGGTCTGATGTAGCCCATCTGAAATTTGCAGCATTTCTGTTAAATAACGAGGAAGCTTCCCGGTCAAGGCTTTGTAAATAAAAATGTGCCAAACTTATTAAGTTGAAAACATTTTTAGGATGCAGTTTAGGATGTTTAGGATGCAGTTATCCCAGTGTATTGAATCTTAATCAGGGCTATATGGCTCATACTCTACTTACTGATGAACCCCAAGAGACCCCAAACTCTAACAGTGACAGGATAATTAATACAGGTCTTATGCATTTACGAGCGAGCGAGGTTACGACTGTGCATATAGGATCTCACAAATTGGAAAAATTCCAAAAATCATTGTTGAAGCACCGTTTGGCAAATTTTTCTAAAGCACAAATTTGACTTAAACTTAACTCCGCTGGGAAATTGTATGGGTGCCTGGGGGTCGATATGACCTGAATATGAGTTAGAAAAAAGCTGAACTAGTTGAATCACAGTATACAGAAGACTTAAGCCTCTCTCTCATACACACACACACACCCAAACACAGCCATAAGTGCCCAAACTCCGGTGCTGATCGATATGGAGATCCTGTAAATGATGTGACTACATGGGAGAATGGCATGGTGGGCACACATTTTTTGAATATATTTGTCGCCCTCAGGATTCTTCATTTCCTCATATTACCTTGGCTATTTATTCAATACATATACGTATAGTTGAATGAAAGGTTTTATAACTGAGACTCCACTACATCACGTTGTGCAGTGTGTTTGCAGCCAATCACTGGAAATGGCCCAGCAATACATGATTGTAATTAGAGGTTACAGAGTACCTTGAATGATTGTTATTCACTTCTGCTTGGCGATGGTATTGCCACTGTGCTGTAGCATTTTTCATATTGTTGTTGCATACACAACTCCCTACAGTTTGTTCACAGATAGAATAACAACATAGCCAGATGGAAGCCAGGATAGTGCTAACTCTCCACTGCAGTCAGATTGAGAGATTTACAATTTTGGAGAACAATCAAACTTGAAAGTGACTCAGGAGAGGCATATAATCTGCACCATTATCTGTGACAGGATTCAAAGGCAGCAATGGGAGGGTTACCTCAGGACATTATTGGGACTAAGTAGCTCTATCTGGCCAAGGCTGGATCAGCACATAGTGGGGTGGAGACACTTTGATCACACACACACACACACACACACACACACACACACACACACACACACACACACACACACACACACACACACACACACACACACACACACACACACACACACACACACACACACACACACACACACACACACACACACACACACACACACACACACACACACACACACACACACACACACACACACACACACACACAGCAGAGAGAAAGACGATTGCAGCCTCAGTCCTCTTGGGCAGGTCATTCCAGGTCTCAAATAACTTTTTTTTTTAAAAACAGGACATGTACAGAAGCTTATATGGTTTATGTCTTATTTTGGACTTTAATCTACCGTATTTATGTGAGCACAAAAGCACATCCGCTATATGTTCAAAAACAATGAAGAAAAGCACTACTTAAAAACAAAAAGGGCTTGGGCGATTTCACTGCACTGCCTGTATAGATGCTTCCTTTTCTATTCTCTGAACATCCTCATCTTTCCCAAAACAAAAAGACATGTTTGTGCCTTTGAGCGCCCCTCAGCGGGAGACACTTGATTTTTATCCCATGCAAAACGACCCAATGTTGTGTTCATACAGTACATAGCCAATCGGCAGAGTTATTCCCCCCCCCCCCCCTTTTTATGCTGACGTCTTGTGCCATTTGTGGTGCTTTTCAAGTCATGTTTTGTGGAGTAAAAGGAGTGGAGGAGGTGAGAAAGAAATCTGTGATGGCGTAAGACAGGGGTCCGGAGCTAGAGCCAAACTGGTAATGACACAAGGACATGGTATGTGCCTTAGCCCGAGGCGTCACAAAAGTGAACAGATGCGTCGGATATTTTAAAATTGTATCATAGGATGACACAACTGGGGCCCTCATTCATGCTGCATGAGGAGCCACACTCAGGAGGGAATTTTAAATGTTACATGACAAAAATAGAGTGACTTGTTCCAGGATGAAGGAGAAGGAAAAACCAACTCTGGAGGCATCTCAAGTGGAGTTGTATGTCGGAGTTTGTGGGCCTACTGTCTAGCCTCTTTTCTGGTAAAGCATGCCGATTCAATACAAAACACGACAATATTTCGTTAAAAAAAAGAAAAAAAAAACAATTTACAAAACCTAAGAACTGCAGGTAGCACAAAGAGGGAGACGTACGGTAAGTTAGGTTTCTCAGCCGGAAGGTGGGGGTGAGCAAACAATGATTAATTGTTGATAGCAAAAAATGGAACGTGAACAAAGCACACAGACTAAACTCAGTAATTGGGTTAACATGCACATCTGGCTCAGGGCAACAATAACAACTGTGTCTCTATTCGCACTGTAAACACAAGAAAAAACACTCAATGGAAGTGGAAAAATGACAATGTGAGCAACCCTCTTAGGCTTCACGCTGGTGCTCGGAGCAAAATGCTAACAGCAGCATGCTAGCGTACTCATAATGACAATCCTAACATGTTTGTGATTAGAAGGTGTATTGTTTGCCATGTACATCATCTTAGTTGTTAGCTTGTCCCAAATGCTCCTGTTATAGTTGATGAGACATTTGACAAAGAGAAACAGATGGAAAACCCCATGGTGCCCTTTCATGAAAGGTTAAGGCTTCACCAAAGTCATTATTATTAATCAGTTGGGAACCATGGTTATTTCTAAACTGTCACCTGCTGTTGGTGATATAGGAGAAGTCAGAAGACCACCCAAGTCATTAAGATATCCTCTATGCACCACTGATATCCATGCCATCATTTCATGGCCAATCCATCCAACCGTTTGAGATATTTGAACCAAAGTAGTTGATTGATATAATGTATATCAATCAATGTAATGAGCCCTTCTGCCGACCTTTTTTGAATGCAGGGAGTTACTAATTAAAAGAACTTGTTAAGAAAAAACATCACATGAACAAGTTGTGATTCTATGTGAGAATGGAACAAAAACAAGGTGATAAATCAGTGGCATGGCAGAGGAGAAGGCGTAGGTCTGTGGCTGCAGGAGGGCATCTGTATATGATATTTATGAGTTTCTAAATATAAGCATTCACTGGCAGGGTGTCAGGAGATGGCAGGGGTATAGTCCCACCTGGGCCAGGGTGAGAAAAGTGTAAAAAATTTAGAGCAATGCGATGCAAGTAACATTTACTTTTGAACTTAAACCTTCAGTGAGGTCTGTTTAGACAATGACAGCTGTGACTCATTCAGTTTGAAATGGTTGAAAACCTTGAGGAGTGCAGAGGGATAGAGAGACTGAGTGGACTGGTTGTATTATGCATGTCAGTTGGTTGAGCAGGGAAGTTGGGTTCAAAAAGATTCACAGACAGATGAGTACAACAACAAACTACTTGTACTGTTACTCTCTGCAGATCAGAACATCAACAATAATTGCGCTGCCTTGCAATGTAGCATTTTGTTTGTGTGTGCATGTGTGTGTGTGTGTGTGATGTGAAGTGTGCAAAAACTATGAAGCTCTCTTTTTGCTTTGATATGTGCGCTTTGGGCTGCAGCCATTTATTTTGAATAGCGTGCATCATCATCATACAGCACATTTTCTTCAAGTTCTCAGCCCCTTTTAAAAATAACATTTGACTATGTTTTAGTCAGAAAGTGTTATTGAATGATTACAATCAAACAACAAACAACCTATCCAAAAGTAACTCCTTTGCATACGTACCAAAAGAAAAAGGAATTACTCCAGACATGTGATATGGGATGATGAATGTAACATTGGCTTCATTGCAAAACACTATGTCTCAAACACAACCTACAATTAGTAACAACCACATGACAATGTCAAAGCTCTGTTGCTTAGCATTGACAGACAAAGCCTAGCCTCACTAAGCTTAAGACCCCCCCCCCCCCCAAGGCAAATGGTCGATATGACAAGACTCAATGGACTTGAAGTGATTGAAACTCATCTCTCCTCATGTGCTGTTCTTTCACAAAAAGCAGATAGCTTTGGCGTGTTTTTGTGACAGCAAGAAAAAAAGGAGTGAATGTTTCAACAGCCCTATCAAAAACCAGTTCCCACAAAACACCAAACAATATGGAAGGCTGAACAGCGAAGTCAATGATGTGCTCTAAAAAAACAAATTCCCTTCTGAAAAATGTAGCGCATGTGTTAGTTTCTTCAACACACATATCAAATCATTTCTTCAACCTAGGTGCTTGTTACAGGACTTTTCTGCTTTTTTTTGTTGCTCTATTTTGGTTATTTCTGTCTTCCTGACTTTGCCTTCACTCGCCTCGCATGATCAGCAACCAAAGCAGTACTATACTCTGACGCGTAGTGAGAAAGTTTGAGCTGGATCTCCTGCTCCAGCTCCACACCTCTCCAGGCCTCTTGGAGATGAAGGATGGTGGGTGTCTCATAGAGGGCCATCTGTTATCATTATGGAGAACCTGAAGGGGGGAAGTGGGCTTCTAATTCAATTGGATGGAGAGATAATCTTGTCAGAGGGACGGGGTGGCTACCACAACTGCCAACAGCTCCTCCAAAGGCTTCTCTTTACACCAAAACTGGAATAATGTATGACAGTACAGTTATGTTATGCGTATAGAGTATATATATAATGTATGCTATGTGTTTGAGTAGCTGTGGAAGAGAGGTGTGTGTGTGTGTGTGTGTGTGTGTGTGTGTGTGTGTGTGTGTGTGTGTGTGTGTGTGTGTGTGTGTGTGTGTGTGTGTGTGTGTGTGTGTGTGTGTGTGTGTGTGTGTGTGTGTGTGTGTGTGTGTGTGTGTGTGTGTGTGTGTGTTACGATAACAAAAAGGGGCCAAGATTCTTTATGTCAGGCATTTGACTTGGGGCAAAAGACAAGGGTTGGGATCAGGAAACGAAATATATTTCTAAGGGAAACACATACTGTCATCTCTTTAGGATGTATTGGATACTTCTTAGACCTAATACCGCAATAAAAATAACAACTTCCATTGAATAGGTAATAAAGCCTTATACAAAATTAACATTTCCCACATGCCTTTTAAACCATCATGGGGGAAACAAGAGTCCCTGGGTGAGTATAGAGGCAGTGGTTAAAGGATTTTTAGAGAGACTGTCCATTTCTAATGCCAAGTGTTGTTATTGGATGGCGACTGAATTAGGCAATTGAAAGAGGCTAGCCTGGACAAGACTTACTACATGCTAGCCTTTGTTCTTCTAGCCTCGGGGCAGACAATGTGTTTTCTCACTGAGGATCCTTTTAATCAGTTCTCCTCGAAAGATGAACCCTGACACTGGAGCTCCCTGTACATGTTCTTGTAATGAGTGAGGGGTTTGGGACACAGGTGCGGACCCAGGTTTGTCTGAAAGTTATCCCCGGGGGGATAACCACTGCAAAACCAAAACATACAGAGCTTTAAAGGGCCACACAGGCTACCTTTAAGATGAAACACCAAACTAAACCACCACTGCCAAGCAGCTGAAAGCATACACAAGTAACTCAACAGTTCACTTTGGATGAGCAGCACAGAGCACTGGGGTCTCAGAGTGCAAGTAAACTCCTCACACCTGGGCTCAATCAGCCAATCAGTGCCACACACACCTGATTGCAGTGAGTGAGCATTAACCACAGAGCCAAAAGATTCCGTGTCCTCACCGGGCTGAAATATTCCGTGTCCTCACATGTTCTCAGTTATATTAAAGCTGCGAACACTCCGCACTGGCCGCGCGGCGAGATTACATACAAAGTCAATGTACTAGTGCGTGGCCGTGCGTCCACCCAAGAATCGGCGTCCAGCGGCCGGCGGAGGGCGCTTGCGCAGCGCGTGGCCATGCCTCAGCGAGGCGCGTGAATCGGAGGTGCTACCATTAGCGGCGCGATAGCCAATCAGCGTTGAGATTGCCCGGTGGTCTGCAAGACGAGGTGGGTGTGTGGAGTGAGGACATTTGGCTTCCAATACATTCTGCAAATATGTGTATTTTGCATCTGTTTAGCTGTTGGTTGTACTTAAGCCACGGTAGCGCCGGATAGCATAGTGAAACTCACCCAGCTGTGTGCTGTTCCGGAGGATAATATGAACCCAAACTTGACGGCAGTGTCCGTGTGGAATTCCAATATAGTACAGCGAAGCACCGGTGTTGTCCTCCGCCAGACCCAGCACACTTTCACTTTCAGGTAGGCTGATGTCTGCCTTTATTTTTGCCGCTGAGCACACACTGCTGGTGTTATGTGTTTAGTATGTTGCTGAATTGCTGCTAATGTGTGTGTATTTGCGATCGGGGTGCGTCTTCATGCTGTTTTAATGTTATTTGTGACATGACTGCCGCTGGTTACACAGTGTAGGCCTACCTACCTCTGTATTTTTTGGCAGAGCTGGACCATGTTATTGTTGTTGTTGAACCATAAGTGTGACGGGTCTGATCTCGGCGTCGGTGTCAGGAATATATGGCCCAATATGATCAAGCGGCGAGCCTCTTACGTTCACGCGGTTAACTGCCGCAGGGGGCCAGTGCGGTGTGTTCCCAGCTTATTAAGGGTTATCTGCTACGGCGCTGGCTGGTCAATGTGTTGCACTTCATCATTTTAACAAGATTAAACAATACCATATTTGAAAAATCCTAAAGAACTGCAGTGGCATAAGATGTGAACGTAAATAATACATCTTAATACAAACTCAAATGTGCTTATATAACTTGAATTAAGAATTAAGGTAAATAAAGGTGCTATTTAGAGTTTCTTTATACAGCCAATCATTCACACAAATGCAACCACATCCACACACACAAATTGTGTTTTCATCACTTCAGAGGACATTACACATATATATCCTGGATACTTGCCCTTACTATAACCACTACTTGCCTAACCTTTGCCCTAACCAAGCCCCAACCTCAGCGATTTTTACCAGCATCCAATAAGGAAGTGACCACAACTGTAGTAACCAGGAAGTGCCACTGGGGGGTGGTACCAATACTGAGCCATTTTTCTTTGACTCACTTGTTAGACAGGACGTTTTCAAAGTCTTATTAAACCTATTTGCAGCCCGGTCCACAAAACCAAACTAGGCACTTTACACGCGTAAGATTTACGTGCGTAACGCGGCTAAAATGTTGCTTGATCATTTTGTGTCAAAAATGGTTGTACGCGCGTAACGTGCCTAGTCTACCTACCGATATTGTATTTCCCCTAATCAACCATGGCTGCGATCAGACCCGACCCGACACAATAGCGTGCATGTCCGCACAAAAACAACAACAACACGGCCAACAACTGTGCCAAAAGACAAACTGAACAGCACAAATAGCCTAGCATTAAAACAGCATTGCATATTCACGGCAGCTACATAACAAACACAGTTACAGCAGCATCGGTGCACGGCGGCACAACATAAAGCCAAGTAGCCAAAATTACCCTACCTGGCTGTGACAGGGGACCGTGGCTCGCGTAGATCAACACCGGTGCTTCGCTGTACTCGTTGTGAAAGTCCCCCGGATATAGCCGTCATGTTTGGGTTCATAATATGAGGCGCTAGCCGCCCGCACACAACGGGGTGAGTTAACTAATGCTATACGGCACTAACTTGTTTTATCGGCTTAAGCACAGCCGCACATATTCACTGAATTAACCAGGAAGTCCATTCTCCTGGTTTACTCTCCCCACGTCTTCTATTCCCGAGCTGCTGTCATACAGCACCGGCTCGGCTGCCTGCAATACATTTTCCTCCTCGGTGTCTCTCATCAGCCTCTGTGTACAGTACACTGTCCGTCTCTCTGCCTGTGACGTCGGGTCAAGCCCAACGCTGATTGGCCAATGCGGCTAATCGTCACGCGTAGGAGCAACAAAAGTTAAATTTTTTGAACTCCTCGCGTAGGTGCGTATATACGCGGGTCATACGCGGCTAACGCGGCTAAAATGTTGCTTTAGCGCGAGTGATGCACCTACGCGCCATGTACGCGCGTAAACCAATGGTTCCCTATGGAAAAACGGCCGATTTCATACGCGTCTGTACGCGTGTAAAGTGCCTAGTGTGTTCGCACCTTTAGTCTGTATGTTTAGGTCATATCTCCATGACGACACTGAGGGGGGTGAATTTTTTATTATTATAACGCTAGTTTTTATTCTTTTGGAGGTTAAAATGTATTGGCGCAATCTCTTGAGTGACAGCTCTCCGCCCGTTGTCCCTCACTTTGCCTCGGAGGTATACGTAAGCTATCTCCTTCACCCCGACGTGAGGCGGAGTAAAAATCTCACAAAATGGCGACGCGCACAAACCAGGATTATTGGATGCCGTGTGAATAACTGAGGTCAGCCCGGATGCTACATCCATATCATTTACTATCTATGGCCCTAACCCTTAGCCTTACCCTAACCTAAACCTAAGGTTACCCTTACCTACAAGCAAGTCTTCACCCTAAAATGTCATTATTACGTTATGGGAACTTCCATTTTTTCTCCGAGAGGTACCTCCCACTGTCTAAACAGAAAAATTATCCCACAACATGATACATAGCAACCCACATACACACACACACACACACACACACACTTAGAGGTTTGTCAAAGTATGTGACTCCCATGACAAAAGACATGGATAAATCTTCATACTGTGTTATATTTACTGGCCACTCGGATAAATTCCTTTTCATTACATGTAATGTGGATAGCTCTCTTGCAAAACTGCCCAATGCTTGACCTGAATGTCAGCGTACGATCAGCTTAATTGAAAGTGGAGAGGCAGCGTTGATTCCCACATCCGTGCCCTTTTATGATATAATATGTGAACTAGGTTCTCTAATGTACACACACACACACACACACACACACACACACACACACACACACACACACACACACACACACACACACACACACACACACACACACACACACACACACACACACACACACACACACACACACACACACACACACACACACACACACACGGATAACTATTCATTCTACAGTTGGAGCTTTAAAAAACGCCTCAATATTTTTTAAACAAGTGTGGGACTGGAGTTGCTCATCACTGACAATGGTCATAAACCAAATGATTGTAACTACGGTAATGAGACATTGCAAAATGATGTTTTAGCTTCACTTGTGGCAATATTATACTTCTCAACAGAAGGTGCATTTACTATACTTTTTGGTAGTGCATGCTGAAAGAACAGATGCAGATTAATCCTCATCCAACAGTTTTGAGTGTCAGGGGGAGGGTGAAAGGTGCAATCTACTTGGGCTGGGCCTAAAGGTTTGTGTACAGTACAACAATGCACACTAATTTATTGCATTTATGGGGTAGACTTTTGGTTAGAATTATTTTATCTTGGCACACTTTAAAAAAAGGAAGCATATATCTTAATTAATCACTCATTTAATGCATCACCCTGCGCCAAGTGCATGATGTGTATGTGTATGGTTAAAATGTTTATTGCTCTCTCAAAGGTTTTTTTATTAAATCACAAAGTACTATCATGCAGCTGCAATACAATGGATTATTAATTTTTTTTTTTTCCCCTTTTTTCCCTCCCGCACATACCCCACCCATATCCCACCCAATCACAAACAGTCCTGCATCAGAAACACAAACACACACAACAAGAAACAAAAACAAACAACCAATATGAAAAAAAAAATATATATATATATATATATATATATATATTTTATTAAAAAAAAAAAAAAAAAAAAAAAAAAAAATTATATCAAATAAAAAAGGGGAGGGGGTAGCTACTCCTCAACCATTGTGGTCGGCTTCTCATAGTAGTCCAGGAAGGGGCGCCACATTCTATAAAATTTAGTCTCAGATTCATGGGCAGTGCAACGAATTTTCTCCAGATTCATACATGACATAATGTCTCTAAGCCAATGAGAGTGGGAGGGAGGGGCAGGATCTTTCCATTTGAACAAGATAGCTCTACGAGCAAGCAAAGAGATAAAGGCCAGTACCTTTAGCTTCACCTTAGGCAAGCCTGAATTGGGAGCTATGCCAAAAATAGCAGTAAAAGGGTTCGGCTCGATTTGATGTTGAAGTACTTCAGACATAGTTTGAAAAACTGATGTCCAGAACCCACTCAAGGTGGGACATAGCCAGTACATGTGAAAGAGTGATGCCGGTGCGCTCTTACAGCTATCACAGGTCGGGTCTACATCGGGGAACATACGAGCTAGTTTAGTTTTAGATATGTGGATACGATGTACTACTTTAAATTGCACAAGAGCGTGTCGGGCGCACATGGAAGTAGAGTGTATCCGATCCAGGACTGAATCCCACATGTGATCTGTGAAGGCAGAACCTAGGTCCTGCTCCCACAGGGTTCTTATAAAATGTTTATTGCTAAAATGCATACAGGTGGTATTTACATTTTCTATATTGCTTTGAAACTTCCACCACTATTAAGTGAAACATTGTGTTGTCTACGTGCTACAGTGCAGTCTCTCTTTCTGCTTCGAGTGTGTGTTTAAACATCTCTGTGTCGGTTGCCTTGGTGATGTTTCATTCTGCTGTTGAAGTGTCTTTAAGTGGGTATTTACTTTATGTTGGCTAATGATGCTTGTTGTATTGTCCCGGTGTCTGGAGCACTTTTTTTTTTTTTACTGTGAGTCATATTTGTTTAATTGTCTGAGTTTTCTCCTCTTTTCTGTTTTATTCTAGTGTGGCTGTACAGATCTGTTTCACACACAGGCTCCATAGAATTAGAATGTATTGTTACTTTGGGAATGAGTGCTCAATTGTGTTATGCTGTAAAAGTAGTGTTGTTGGATTGATATTGAATAAAAATGTATCTTGTAGCCTAACTGTATTCATTTAACAGTCAAACATTTGTTTAACTGTGTACATTTAACTCACCAGTTTACACCAACATCCACCCACACCAAAACTAATTATGAATTGTTCAATTTTCTAATACTCTTTCTTTCTATGCCATCACTATTAATCCAACCCCTCTGCAGTTTTAAATATGGTATACGTGTATAGTACTGGAGTGAAAACACAAGTGATTAATGATGTTACATGAAATACAAAAATACAAACACATTAACTTTTAGGTGCAAAATACAATACTTCTGGGGGGGATGGGGGCTTTTTGACAAAGGAACCAATGGCCTAGCTCCAGGTTTGCTCATTCATGTGGTCTAGCTGGTAGCTGCATAGGCCACGATGCATTGTCCTAAGTGAATGGTGCAAGTCACCCACAGAAGCATAATACAGCAGGCTATAGCTGAATGGAGCGCAGGTCCTCACCCTGAACTTTCCGCATTGAAACCCCTTTTCATTTTTTTGTGACCTTCATAACAATGGCTTCTGTGAGGATGTCAAGCTGCGTGTGAGGAACAATGGTCAATGGTTTGGCCAGATAAGTGCCCCCATTGATAAACCCCTCAGGTTTGAATCATGTCTGCTTTTCACTCTATTCAGTATATTCATAATTTTCATAATAATTTTATTCTAGGTCAGAACCCCTTAAATGTCAATTTCACTGCCAATCTTCTATGTCGTGCTGTGTTCTCGGCTTTTGTCTTGTGTCTTTTTTGTCTGATTTATAACTATGTTATAATAATAATATTTATCAGACTTGCGATTTGATTGCACCTTCTTTAGCTGATTTTGTAATTTAAAATAACAGTTTCTTTTCGGATTCCCCCCGCCTGTAATTAGTGAACAAGCAAGACCTGGTTAATTTTGAAGGTGTTAATCGCAGTGTTACAGCGGGAACATTTCTGGGTGTAATTGCGTTGAGGCTCATTAAATGCGGCACCACTGTTTGCTTTGACTTCTGGTTTGAAACACAATCAATGTTAGTTTGTGTAATTGGTCGCCATAAAAAAAAAACTCTGTATGTGTTCAAGTGTTCCCGAAAGGCATCAACATTTCGACCAAGATCTCTCAGGTCCCATCATCGATAGAAAACCAAGCACGTGCAATAATACTGCCCTTGTTTTTCAGCCAGGCCCTCACGTTTTCACACTCCATTGCTCATTACAACCCCTACTTTATCGGACCACTTCTGGCGAATAGATCTCACAGCTGACCACTCACTTGTGAGCACGCTGGTCCCTTTGAGGGCTATGATGTCCCTGAGACACACCAACATCTATAAAAAATAAATGATGGCTTGAATCATGGAGGTGTAGTTCTGCTGCCCTAAGCAATCCTTTAGACCCACCACTAATTGATAGGAGCATTTAAAGCTGTGGATAACACCATAGGGGGGGATGTACCGGCAGGGGTCTATGTCACTTGATATGATGAATACATGGCATAGTGGAACTTACTGATTGGGAGTTTGAAAACCCTCAAGGACTGCAGCACTATCCCTTTTTTTAAATTTTCTTAAGGGGAAAGCCTTGCATTATTGGAAAAGAGAAGGGAACCTATTTTCCTCAGATGGTTTCAAAGAGAACAAGAGCGTTGACTTAAAGGCAGGAGTGAGAAGGCTCAGGGTAGGGATTATGGTGATTTAAAACCTCCTACCGACACATGTCTCCTCCCATTGGTTTCTCAGAGGCAGACTGGAACGTAATGAAGACAGTCCATCAGTCCGTCCGGTTCTTCATTGGGAGCTGTCCATTTTACACAGTGGCTGTGCGATTAGGGCTGGAGTGTGTATTTGCGTGCCTGTGTTAGCGTGTGCATGTGCAGAAATAAATTCCATTGTGTCTTTTGGTAGGTGTGTAGCTGTGTGTGTGTGTGTGTGTGTGTGTGGGTGTCTACAACATCTTGTATGGTTTATTTTGTATGCACAGGCTCGCATGTCTACATAAATCTGTGCTTCATCTCTCCGTCTCCTAGTTAATGATCCCACTTCACCACTGGCCTAAGAGACATATTTCCTTCCCAAAAACAGCAAAAGAAAAAAAAGAAGAAAAAAGCTGCCACCTGTGTCATATTATCTCCCCACTCTTTCACCTCATTGCACCGTCTCTTCTCTCTCTCTCTCTCTCTCTCTCTCTCTCTCTCGCTCTCTCTCTCTCTCTCTCTCTCTCTGTGTTCTGTTGCTGCCCTCACAAAGTAAAAGTGGGCATTTATTTTGTTGGTAGAAGAAAAAGCAAAGAGAGTGGGTGAAAATTCACAGGGAACTGTCCACTCTAGTGGTGCTGAAATACAGGAATTACCTTTGTGCTGCAGAGGCGACGCTGTGTTTACCGGGAGCACACAAACATTATAAACACTGGACTGTTCATCAGTACAATTTCAACCAAGCACTTTTACCTCGAAAACAAAACACTTAGGGAAGACACTATAGAAGCAATTGAGATGGCGCCTTTTCTTTTTTGATGTTCACCCACGCATTATCACAAATCAAAAACCACCCCTTTACTTTTACTTACCTGCTCTGCGCCAGCGATTACAATTTCCACATTACCGCCAGCCATAAATGAAAGGCAGCAGATCAAACACAAGCGTCTGCCTCCAGTAACTATGCTCGGCATGCTAATGAGAGGGGCTTGAAAGCTGGCTGGCTTATTGTCATTTGTCAATACACTCGTAAATAAGGCACAAAGTCGCACAATGCAAAGCAAACACTTCTTTTCAGACTAATTCGGCCTGTAAACATGATGAGAACAGAGCCCCACCGGTCTGCATGCGGCCCTCGGTGGTAGTGTATCAAGCAGAGGGAGCAAGGAGAGATAGCCCTGTGGCATAAATTGATTGCTAGAGACATATGTTGGCAACGCTGTATTTCACTCTGTGTGAAATCCGCCCTATGGGGCAGACAGGGTAAGACAGGGAGGGTGGGAGAGAGGAGGGAAAGGTGCACTGGCTGTGGAAGAAGCTAGAAATGAGGATGAGGGATGGGCTTTAGAGGAAGCAGGTGTGTGTGTGTGTGTGTGTGTGTGTGTGTGTGTGTGTGTGTGTGTGTGTGTGTGTGTGTGTGTGTGTGTGTGTGTGTGTGTGTGTGTGTGTGTGTGTGTGTGTGTGTGTGTGTGTGTGTGTGTGTGTGTGTGTGTGTGTGTGTGTGTGTGTGTGTGTGTGTGTGTGTGTGTGTGTGTGTGTGTGTGTGCGCACGTGTTGTATTTGTGTATGAACATGTATGTAGGATTGGTAGTGTGTGGATGCGTGTATTGCGGGCCGCATTTGCATACGCAATTTGCGGCGTATCCAAATGCCCAGCCGTGCACAAATCCTCAGTTGTGTGGCGGTATATATTTTTGTGTGAGGGAGTGTGCTGTCAACGGAGACCCTGATGATAAGCGAGTTATCTTAACATGCTGGGTGGGCCATTTAAAAGACAGCCATTTTCTCTGGCTGAGAAGTATGATGGAGAGGGAAGGGTGGATGGCGAGGATGCGTGTGTGTGCGTGTGTGTGTGTGTGTGTGTGTGTGTGTGTGTGTGTGTGTGTGTGTGTGTGTGTGTGTGTGTGTGTGTGTGTGTGTGTGTGTGTGTGTGTGTTCACGCAACGTTTGTGTGTGTGTGGAAGAGAAAAAGAGAACAAACAGCCAGCGGGGACAGAGCAACAAGAAGTACAATTCTTCACGGTCTCTACATTCCTCATACATGAGCATACAGTACATGCATGGCACACAGGCATTCATACTTTACACACCGTTACACAAACCTCCACAAAAATGGCAAAATGGCAAATTACATGTGAACACACAGGCCCACCCATACACACGGGAAGACAAGCATGGCAGCAGATTACAAATTATGCCTTTCACCGCCCCATGTCATCCTCCAACACACCTACTCATACACTCACGGGCTCCACTCTGTGCATCCATTAGCTGCATTTGCATGTAAAATGCAAGGCCCCTTCATCCCCCACATGTTTAAGAAACTGTAATGTTGATCGTGTTGATTCCCGAGACGGTTGCACTTATATAATTCACCCCCTTGCTGACGTTGGCCTCTGCTACAACATATGTCTACAGACACAGAAATGAACAAACATACTGCAGTGATACTGAAGTTATTTGACTCTGAGGAGCAACTGCCCTACATGTTTACATGGGGCTGTCAGATCTGTACAGGTACTGTCCCTGCAGAGTGTGACAGTGGTTCTGTGATTTTAAGAGTGCTGCAGGGGTCAATACATGGGCTGATCACTCGTGTTCATCATGGTTGACACTTGGAAGAGGGTTGGTAGAGCGATTTAGGACAGAGGTGGAGGGATGTGCAAGAAGACAGTCGGGGGCGCTTTCACGCCTGCCATGTTTGGATCGATTATATGAACTCAGGGTTTGCACAGTTGAGAACACAGCAATCGCACTCCAAAAGCAGACCCAACAAGCATACCCAGACCTCGTTGAAGAGGTGGTCTCGGTACATTTCCCAACAAACTCTGATTTTAGTTAGAATGTACTGAGTCTAACCCAAATTCAGGAAGCACTATGTAACTGTAGCTCCTGTAGCCAGCTATGCTATTTCTTCTCTGTAGTTTTCCCACATGGAAATTTTGCAAAGCACTGCAGGAACTACATTATTGCTCCCGCCCCTAACACATCTGACCAATGAGTGACAAGAATGTTATCACGTGGCATATTCCGCAAACCAAAGGAGTGGACTATAAGCAATCTATCAGGTGTTAAGGCATCCTCAGGTCTCATGGATTTTACCCCACACATGACATGTTGTCACCTGGGAAGAGGGCATGCAAGTAAGTGTGAGCCATCGGTGCTGTTTTAAGTATGGGCCTGCAGAAACCAATGTGTTGACATAGCATGCCAATCACAACTAATCTTTTCATCATCAACTGTACATCCAAAATAATGTACATACAGTATACTGAGATACATTACTTGTGTAGCTCTGCTTTATTTACTAACCACAATATGCCTACAATGGGGACACACAGGAAAAACACAGCTGTTGCTAATTTACTCCATTATCTTCAAGTCAACCAGTAACCCATAACATTGGAACAGTGAGTCAGCATGCTCAACACCAGGTCTCTGAAACCTAGGCAACAAAATTTAATTCAACCATCATTAATTTTAAGGATTTACACATGTGCTTTTATTACTGTGACATCCATCCACTGGCCTGTGTACAAAAAGGCATATTACAATGCTCGATTCGGGCACACTTGGTCGCAAAATGGTCACAGTGAAAATATGTGCAAGTATTCCAAGGTAAAAAAACAAGGGCTGGACCCCAAACCACGACTCAGTGATGGGGAAAATGGAGTCAAAACAAAGTTGACTTGTTTTATGCGGCAGGCAACAGGCAAGCAGTCAGAACATAAGCAAGATCTCGGAATAAACAAGGAATAATAAATTAAGGTGGTAATAAATATAGTCATTGCTATGAGCTCTGACATCTCTAACTGAACACCATGCCAACTACAGGTAACAACCTACTGTAACAACATTTATGCAGACAGAAAAATGCATAGGTTCACACAGATG